>NC_084991.1:16487084-17087084 GCF_963691925.1 Scomber scombrus
TTAAATGTGTGCGTGAGAACATTTATGAAGTATCTCCACTCATGGTGCGTAGATGACCAGATTGTTTCGGTCTCTGTGTGGTCCGTGAAGCGTGTGCGGTGCATGGTCACATGACTTGCGGGTGTGCAGACCACAGACCAGGTGCTAATAGAAGCTAACGAGCAGGATGATGGTGAACTGGTGGCCAAAAAAAAAAGACTTCTGACCTCTGTTATATGATGATATTTTGGATTCAAGCCGAAAGAGGTACTCTGTAAAACATCTCAAATGTAAGTCTCTACTTCACGTGGCAATACAACAAATTCATATCAACAGCTCAGACAGCACAAAGTAAAATATGAATGCATTACAGTGAAAGCGCTGACTCATAAAGAGACAACTTATGACCGGCCTGTAAACAAAACAAAACACAAACAGAGTCCACAATGTACTGCTTGTACTGCTCCTGTACTCGGTTAGCAAACAGGGATTTCAGAAAATGATCTGGACCTAAGGATCACACCAGTGACAACACAGCCTTGGGCTTGAAAGAGGCATTGGCTGCATGTGTGAGGAGTGTCAGGTCGCCATAACAACAGATTACTGCACTAACATTATGAAAGCAGTGGAGCTTAATCAATGGAACTTAAACTTCACCTACTGTATCGTGCAGCCCAATTATATTTGCTTCCAGCAACTGGGGTTGTGTGACAGTTTGGGAACAAGGTATTTAAAATATGACAAATAGTCTATGTTCACTGTGCTTTGTACACTGTTTGTAATAAGAATTTAATGGGAATTTTACCTTGTCAGACGGCTCACTAATTGCATGCAAGTGAACAATAAGTTGTCAACTTTCATATCTGGTTCAGATTCAGAAACTCAGACATAAAATCATCCTCCTGAAAACAAAATGAAATTTTAGAGCATAAATAACTGTTGTTTAATGTTTTGTTTAAAATGGTTATTGGAGCGCCTTGATAGCTAAGTGGTTAAGGGGCATGCCACATAGTGGTTGAGGCCGATTCCGGCAAGGGACCTTTGCTGCAGGTCCTCTCTCTCTCTCAGTTGTGAATAATAATCTCTCTGTAAGACATTACAGCCTGCAGGGTCAACTCAAGCAATGATTCTTATCACGTAATCAAACAGAATGGCCATAAAAGTCTGTGAAGATTTCATATAATGTAGTATGAAGTGCACAAAAGAGTTCTGTGTTTGGTTTGTGAAAGTAATTAGCCTCCTTTTGTTTCTTTAGGCTTTTGCAAAGTTGCTGATTGAATCATTTATCGCAAGACACAAACTTATTCTCCTCCAAATGTGCTGTCACTGCAGTCAAAGCTTGTGCTGTAAAAAATCAAGAAGAGGCTGTTTGTGTTTCACTATAATAAGTAAAAGCAGTTCAGCAAAATTCCGGTGAATTTAACTTATCCTTACATGTTTGAAAAAAGGTCCTCACAGCACGATCATTTCCTTTCAAGTATCATATTACATTAATGGGAGCTATCAGGCTACCTGCACTTGCATAATGCATGTTTTTACTGCTGTCTCTACCTGATGCAGATTAAGGACTGTAACGTGGTGGCTTCCAAGCTGATTCTGGTCCTTGACGACCTGCTGTGGGTGCTGACAGACTCCCAGCTCAAAGCCATGGTGCAGTATGCCAAGTCCCTCAGCGAGGCCATGGAAAAGTCAGCACAGCAGAGGAAGAGCATGGCCACAGAGGACCAGGTGCACATATAACACGAGTCACGCACAAAGATACACACATTTTTCTCTTCACTTCTTTCTCAGTCTGTGTAAATGTTGATTTCTCACCATTTTTTCTGTGTCCCTTTCCTTTTTCACATTTTTAAACCCCCCGCCCCCCTCCCTCATCCATGCCCTAATTCCACCCTGTGGGTATGAGCCATGTCATGGTCTGATAGTTTGTCCTTGTGTCCATTGAAATCATGACTGCCCTTCTCGGTATCATTTCCCTGAAGCCATATGGCGTCTATCTGCCTACAGCATCTCTGTCTCTCACCATTTGTGTCTTATTTATGGCCATTTAAACACACACACACACACACACACACACACACACACACACACACACACACACACACACACACACACACACACAAAATATATATACATTCATCGCCTACACTAATTCACACTCATTCACGTTCCAACAGACTTTCTGTGCAGGAGCCAATGTGATTTTAGTCATTTGGTCTAACACTCCATCTGCTGGACGAATTGAGTACTGCATGATCCAGCTTTTTATTGAACATGACAATGTTTTTTAACTGGCTGTTAAGTAAAAAAAAAAAACAACCTTAACACTAACACATCACTGTAAACAATATTACCAAGACCAAATGCAGCAACAGCATATAAATTACCAACAACAGCAACACATCAGCACTAATCACAAACACTCACCATAGTATCGGCACCTTTTTGTTTTACTGTATGTGCCTGCATGCGTGTTCCAGGTGTCGTCGGCGCCCCCATCAGCCCAGCAGGTACGCACCCAGCAGGCATCCACAGCTGCTGATCAGAGCGCGACAATGGCGAAGCTGTTCAGCGCCTACGACGTATGTGAGACTTCCCACCACCTCCAGATCACACACCTGGACCTGCACATCTGTGACGACATCCATGCTACAGACAAAGGTTAGTGCACATGCTTTCAGATACACAGGAAATGTTTTTTGGATGTTTCACTCCACAGCTTTGACTTGAAGTTCTCATCGTGTGTTTGTTTTCACTGTGCAGTGAGCAATAAGAGGATAACAGGTGGAGCCATGCAGCTGTCCTTCAGCTCCATCACTCTGGACTACTACCCCTTCCACAGAGCAGGTGCGAATCCTGCAGTCATGTCAATATTACCTCACCATGAGGTAATATTGACATATTCTTATATGCAGATCTCCAGGAAATTCAGAAATCCTTTCATTCTAATTTTTTTTTTCCCAATTTTGTTTTATTTCATCTTTTACCCTTAAAAATGTGTCCTCCTTTTTTGTTGTCCTCACATTACCATCATTTTTACCTGGAACAATTTTCCCACTCTCCAACCTCTCCAGGTGACAGCTGTGCTCACTGGATGCACTACAGTGAGGCCACCAAAGCCAGAGAGGGCTGGGCGCGGAGCCTGCTCGATGAGTTCAAGTCCAACATGGAGATGTTAAAGACTGCAGTTCGAGACCAGCAGGGCCCGGCTCCTGGACAAAGTTCTCCACAACACGGTAAACACACACACATTTGGATATATAATTATAGTTAGTAACGTGTTCTGGTTATATGTTTTTCATGCATCTCCTGGCACACACACAGCAACACTCCAGCATTTACGTCGTCACTGTGGGTTTTCTGTCCTCCAGTGTCCCTAAGGGACGATGTGTATGAACCTCTAGGAGGTCAGGAGAGAGCAGGAGGAGGAGTAAGGCTTAGGGAGGCAGATGGAGGACTCCTAGAGTGGAGCCCACAAACACATCCTCCGGCCCAGTGCTGCTGGTGCTTAGAGTCAGGTACCATGGTGTGTGTGCGCACAGCGTGGTGCGGTGATACACACCTTTTTGAAAGGCACAGGGGTCTCTCAATGGAGTGAACTGAGTGGTCGCTCTCTTTATCTCCCTCTTTGTCATTCTGTTTTCATTTTTATTCCTCTTTCTCTACTCTTCCACTTTTCTTTCTTTCTCTCCAGGTAAGATAAGCACCTCTTCCAGCACTTCCTTCAGCCCCCCTCCTCAAAGCCCCAAGACTCAACTCATGTCCAGCTCCGTTGTTCTCAGGATGGCTGACTTCAGCATCTACCAGGTCACTACAAACAACCCCGATTACAATCATCATGTGTGGGAACAATGACACTACATACATCTCCACTACCAACTTAAGAGTGATCGTTTGTGTTATTTTGTGTGTGTTGCAGGTGTCAACAGCGGACCAGCGTCGCTCCAGCCCAAAGGCCATGATCTCCTGCAATAAGAAGTCCTTGTACCTTCCCTCAGAGATGCCGGCCATCCATGTGGAGTTCACAGAGTACTACTTTCCTGATGGGAAAGACTACCCCAGTAAGACAAGATGCATTTTCTGTATACTCAAGAAAGTAAAATCTTAATCTTCATTAGTAGGTCATGAGCTGTGTAATTGTGTTAATACACCAGCTTTACTGTTTTTGGCAGCGACTTAATATCTTTCACCTCCCTTTGGTGCTCTATTCAACCCATTCATTTTAGCTTTTGGGAAGTCACTGGCTGCTGTGTGGCTGATAGGGCATTGATTTTGTGAAACACGCCCACTGCTCTAAATGAGGGATCACCCAATTAATTTATACTATAGATTTCTCACAGATTTACTGCATTAGGAAACATTGTGTTGCACAGCTAGAGTTTTTTTCTTATCTCACTAATGAGTTTGTGGCCGAGACAAGAATGAAAAATGTTAATCGTACATACAGCCATTTCTAACCTCCTCAGCCTTGACCACTGACATCAACAGCAGTAAACAGTAGATTTTGTGTTTATGTCAATATTATGTTTTAAGTTTACGTTTTGCTTTCAGTTTACCTCCTCTCTGTGATTTGTGTCTTAAGGATGTTTAACACCATATATCTCCCACCTTCCTCCCTTCCTCCTTTCCTCCTGCTCCTCCAGTCCCGTGTCCCAACCTGTACGCCCAGCTGAACGCACTGCAGCTGGTTCTGGATCCTCGCAGTCTGGTGTGGCTCAATCTTTTCGCCCTCGACCTCAGGCAGAGTCTGGAGCAGTTCATGGAGATCTACAAGCTCAACGACTCGCAGAAACCGGAAGAGCATGTTGACATCAAGGTCGACGGCCTCATGCTCAAGGTAAAGAAGAATGCAGAAACTTTACTTCAGGATTAAGTCGTGGAATATATCTTCTGGTATTTACTCCCATTTCTCTTTTTCCTCTCCGTAATTTTGGTTTCTGCTCTCCCTTAGTTGGTGATTCCAACCGATCGGGACCCCTCCTGTCCCCCTGACTTGCCTCGCTCCATCTCAGTGCAGACTTCAGAAATGGTGGCGACTAACACCCGACACCCGGCCAACTGCACCCGCTCCCACCTCGAGGCCCTGTTGCAGTCATTCCAGGAGGAAGCCTTCTTCTCTTCCTCTTTTGACTCATTCCCTCGTTCCTCCTCCTCCTCCTCACCCCTCCTCCATCCCGTCTTCCAGCATCACGCTCACGAACAGGACACCAGGTTGCACGACATCTACCGGGGCCTGGTGGTGCCGACATTGGGTGCGAGTGCCCTGAAGATGCCGGCCGCCACTGACTTTTGGGCGTTGCACTTTGCACAGTTCTGGGTGGACTATGAGGGCACCCGTGGAGGCAAGGGGCGGCCGCAGCCCTTTGTGGACTCCTTCCCTCTCACGATGTGGGCCTGTCAGCCAGCGAAGCTTCTCCAGCACCAGAAGAATCTGAGAGACGATGCTGGATTAGGTTTGCCCAGAAGCACATCTGTAGAGGCTGTGGGACGCCTGCAGAGGAAACGCTTACTAAAGGAGTATTACAGCACTGAGAGTGCGCCGACATCATCTCAAAGCAACAATGCAACACTGCCACCCAGTAACGGACTCCATAAACCCCTCTCATTGGACAATTTGCCTTCCTCCTCTCCCTCCTCTTTGGTATCGTCAAGTACAGATGCTGACATACATGTGTTGGTGCACATCCAGAAGCATTTAAGTGCTCAGGTGTGTTTTTGCTGATTGTATTTTTTTCAAAAACACAAATTTACTGTTGATTCATTTGCAAAGCTTGATTCACCACAGCTCATCTGTTATAAAACTCATTATCTCTTCAAAAATTCAACACCACACAGTCTAATAACCATTGTTTTTGTGTGTGTGTGTGTGTGTGTATTTGTCCAGGTGAGCCACCGGCAGTATGTGTTTCTGATGCATCTCCAGCGCAGCATCAAAGCCCTGCAGCAGACCTTACAGCAGGACCTGGAGGAGATGGGCTCCAAGAGAGACCGTAAGGATTCCTCCCAGCATTCTGCAGACCACCAGCCCTTCACCGTCTGCCTGGGACTCCTGCTGAAAAGTGCAGAGGTGTCCCTGCTCCTGAAGCCCGTCACCCAGCCAGAGGGTTCAAGATCTCCTCTGGGGTCAGAGCTCTCCCCCTCTGATAGCCGAGGAACCCTGGAGCCCGGGAGCGACGTCGGAGAGGGGGCGGAAAAAAGCGAGAAGGGCGGCGAAGGAGCTGGCTCTGGCGCCTGTACTGTAGACCAGCTGCTATGTGGAGAAGGTTCAGAGAGCAGAGCCACGCAGGGTCCCGCTCCCCTCATCCCCACCGCCACTCCCACCACGCGTCCCGACTCTAATCATAAAGCCTCACTGGAGGAGAGGACTTCAGCTAAGAACTCTGGGAGGTGCAGTTCAGACGAAGGAGGCGAGTCGGGAGCAGATGGGTTGACTGGGGGCGATGAAATGGGAACTGGACTAGACTCCAAACCCCAGACGAGTGACATGCTGTCTGACCCACTCTGCAACAAAGACTGGAGCGACAAGGACAAGGCTGCAGCTGGCAAGATGCCTCAGTCAATATCCAGGTTTGTCATAGAAAAGGCTGTTTTATACCACGTTGAAATTATACTGAGTTACATCAAGACTTTACTGAAGTTACACAGAGTTACTCTGATCTTCGTGCATTGTTTTAACATAATGTTAAACAACAACGTGCACATTTTATACATATTTTGGTCTTATTTTAATGTTTTTGCTGCCATTTGTATCAGTAACGAGAACATCACACTCAAAAAGTTCATTTCTGAGGAACGCTGAAACAACGCAACATATTTTAAAGAAACCCCCACGTTACCAAAACTTATTTTACAACCAGAGCAACAGGTGAACAGTAAGGTTACGATCTCTCACAGTTTACAAAGTTGCCTTAGTCGTGTTCACATAATTCTCCTGTGCAGTGAAGGATCATTACAGGATCATTAGGGAATCTTTACATTAGATGTTATTGTGTTTCCAGTATTTGGTGAATAGAAACGATGGTCAAAACTACCAAAAAGAAAGTTGTAATAAACTGGATTTTTCTTTCGAGTCAAACAACACATTTAGTCTTTTAGGTTGTACAAATTATAATTTTCATTTCCACATCACAGGGTTATACTTGGGTGTAAAAAAAGGTGTTGAAAAATATTTAAAAGTCTTAATTGCTTTCAGCACCTTTCAGGCTGATTCATAAGTAATCTAAAGTACATTTTATGTGACAATGTTAGATTTCATTTCACTAGAAAACGGTTTTCAGAACACCTGCTCTACTTTTATGTGCTTAATTTACATTATGTGTCTAATGAAACAACCTCCTTCTCTCTCTAATTCAATCTGTCAACATCCTCGAACACAAGAGCTGTGTGTTGTTTGTCAGTATGGATGTTCAGTCGTCTTGACTTCTTCACATCTGTCATTATAAATGTTGGCGGTGCTCAGGCTGCCATGTTTTCTCATCTACTGTCTGTCAGCAGCATATTTCCTAACTCATTCTACTTTTCTGGCCTCTTTGACCTTAGCTTTGACCCATGCAAGGTGCGTGTGTGTGTGTGTGTGTGTGTTTTCTCTCTACCAAGGAAAGGAAGTTTGTCTGTCGTTTCTGATCTCCTCAGCTCCTCAAACTCCAGCAGATCCACCTCCCTTTATTCCATGTCCAACATGTAAGGCACTGGATCTGTGACTAGCTGTACTAATCAGTGTGTGTGTGTGTGTAGGTTAATGTATATATTAATGTATGTTTGTGTGTGTGTCCTCGTTCTCGTGACTCTTGGATGAATACAAATCCGTGCAAATGTGTGAGTGGACCCTCTGTGGGCATGCATTTGCATGTGTGCATGTCTGTGATATGTCTTTATGCTTTAATTAATTGGTTTCCTCTGTGTTTGGTGTCGACCTGTTGACTCGTGGTGACAGTAGAAACAGGGAGCTCCTTGTTTGTGACAGTCGTTTTCGGCCTTGTGTTCTCGCTCTTCTGGGAGCCACTTTGATTTTGTTCGTTGTGATTTTTTTTTAGATTGTTGCTGACGCTTGGGAGGATAGCACACTTGGTTCTTACATGACCTTAAACAGCACCACACAAAGGACTGAAGCAATATTTAATTTATGACTTGTCGAGTAAGCTCTGCCAGCTTTCTAAAGCGCAGTGGTCTCTGCTCAGTGTTGGCATAAGAACGAAATTCCAATGAGAAGCACTGAACCTTTTTCTCTTCTGTTCTTGCCTCTTTAAATAAAAATAATCAGTCAATCTCAGTTAATTAATCAGTCATAAATAAGTTATTCCGAAATACTGTGTCCAAGAAGATAATAATAACAATAAAGTATTTTTTTGTTCCTCTGCTACCTTCACTTCTACCCCAAAACAATTTATGTGTGTGTTGTAGTGGTCGTTTGATGCGGGACCGCTCCCAGTCCAGTTTCTCCGTGTCCTATAAGAACATGAAGAAGAGCCCATCCCTGCAGTCCCTGGACAACATCTCCATAGACAGCTACCTGATGGAGGACGGAGACAACTACAGCCTGCTGGAGAGAGGTCGGAGAAACACACACAAAATCACACACAATCACACACACACACACACACACACACACACAGACATTAGAAGGCTGCTTACAATGTAAGTGATAGGATACAAAGTCCTCAATCCTCATTTTGAGTAAAACATTTAGTTGAATGTTTATTTGAAAATAATATGAGGCTTCAGCTGTCCGAGTCAGTCTAATGAAATATAATATAAGGATATCTTTTACAGTGGAAGTCTGTTTAAAAAAATATTTCCTCTGTGTCTTTTACTGTTCAGCAGCAAAAAGAGGGAATGTGGCACTAAAAAGACTAACTCAAAGATATCGACCTAATTTGACTTAATTTGAACAACTGAAACTTCATATTATCCTTAAATAAACTTTTCTATTATTATTATTATTACATTATATTATCCTCCATCACTTACATTGTGAGTGCATTATAAAGAGATTTTCTTACAGGATGCGGAATTACAGTAAGAAAAATGTTTTAATGTTTATTTGGACTCCTAACTATTGTTTTAGGACAGACTTGAAAAAATGTGAATCTGTCCTGTAAGTATATTTTTCAACACCAGTTTCTACTAGCTGCTGATTAGCTGCTCTGTATCTTATATTGACCTTTGACCTCTATATGTAGATGGTTGATACAATACAAATTTACCCACAGGCTTCAAGAAATGATCATTATTGTCCTGTATATGTACTTGAAGGTTACTGTTTTGGCCAGAAGGTGGCAGCATTGTGCTGATAGGCTGTACAATGTTACAGGAAAACGTATTGAGGAAGTCAGTCAGTGCATAAAACACAGTGTTAAATGTATGTCTTGTCTGTGGGATTCATGTTTTTATCTCATCTGTTTGCGCTGCACAGATGACGTGTCCATCTCCGGATTCAAGGACGCAATCAGCGAGCAAAGCGCCACAGAGAGCGGCGCTGAGGCCGTGGCTGGTCATGAGCAGGAAGGAGGCGTTTCCCCAGACACCGTCAGCGCCACCTCACAGAGCATTGACGAGCCCACCAAAGATATTGTAAGATGCTAAAAACTAAAGGTTCACAATAGTCATTTTTCCTCTGATCTAGATACAAAATAGGTTTAAATAATAGAGAAAAACTCTTTGTATGCTAGCAGTGAAAGATGCTGATGACTATAAATAATCCTGATTGTTTGCCTCCTCTCTAGGTGTCGGTGCTGGTGTTGAAGGTGCAGTCTGTGTGTGTGGGCATGGAGGTGTTGGGCGAGAGCACGGCCGTGGCTTTGGAGGTTGGCCGTGTCACACCCAGCCAGCTGGGCAACGTCAGCCTCAGACAGTACCTCAGCAACCGCAGCCTGGGTAAGAAGTCGTCTACACACATGTTTTTATTGTTGCTCTGCGACCGAGCATGAAACATCCTTTTTATTTGAGCTCTGATTTAATTCAGTTCAGTTAATATGATTTAATAACATTTGATGTACGTGCATGGTTGCTAATACTGACTCACATTTTAAGGTGTGTTAAATATCAAAGTATTTAACATGAATCATTGCCACACTAATCTGGATTTTCTGCACTACATTTCATATTGTGAGCTGGCAGGTCGAATTCGAAAGGAAACCTGCTTGAAAGCTAAAACAGAAACTTTAAGAGTTTCTCAAAATGATGGTCGAATGAGAGAAAAACAAATAGGATTCAAATGTGTTCACTCCCTTCCATAAAGCATAACAAAAACTTGGTCCAAAGAGGTAAAGATAAGGCGAGAGAGAGGATTTCAGAGTCAAGAAGTAACATCCTCTACACAGCAAGAAGGCAAAAATACTGAAGTTAAGAACAAGCCAATGGTATTTAAATGTTAGCTGCATGATTACATAAAACAAACCATCCAAATACACTTCTGAGGAGGAAGTAGGCTGCAGTCTGTTTCTTTGGTTGTAACTAACGCTGAAGATGAGAGTGAAGCGTCTCTCATTAAGATTTAAGTGCACAAGTAGGGCAGCGACCAAACGAGAAAGAAGAGCAGAGGAATGACTTCATCAAGTGTGTGTTTGTGGATTTAGTTTAAAGCTAAACACACATAAACCAACTTCCCACTGATTATTTTTAGGTTATCTTTATTGGCATTCTGTCTTATTTGACAGAAAGAAAACACAAGGATAGAGAGCGAGGAAGGACGTGTTGTAAAGGTCCCAGACCAGACTCAAACCTGGAAGTGGAGTTTTGACAGACGTTTCTGCTTCACCCAGAATAGAAACAGACAAACTGACAGATAAAAAAAGAATTATTGAATCTGTGTGTGGCATTGGTCCTAATCCTCAAGTATACACATACAGACACACACACACACAGCACTTTTACACACTAACACAGGCACCCCCCCCTCCCCCTTTATTCACCTTGCCATAACTCCCCACAGGTATGGTGTGTTCAGTACCAATACCTGCTCAAAGCAGCCAAGGTAACTGCTGTGTGTTAACTCGCCATCTGCAACTTAACATGCATGCTTGCCTCTGCGTGTCCTGCTCCGTGTATGTGTGAGTGTGTGTGTGTGCAGGGCTTTCCAAAAGGATACTACCAGCCAGTTGGAAAAAGCAGTCAGTTCGGGGCATCCAAAAAATGTTTTGTCTGTAAAAGCCCAAATTCGTTGCCTTCTGGTAAATTCTAATGCCATTATTCCATCACATGCACTTATCTTAATTATTGCATATTTCAATGAGTTTGCCTACCCAATAGTAAAGTGAAGTAAGTAGTATAGTGAATAATTGTAAAGCAGTATTAGGGCTCTTGTTCATTTTAGCCCAGACAGTCTGTAAATAGCTCTTTATTTTTAAAACCAAACCTATTCCTGACTGATTAGAACTTTTTGTAATAAAGAATCATTTGATCTTATTTATACATTTTATTTATTTATTTATTTATAGACATCTTTACTGTAAGGTTTTTTTTAAGGCATGCCACAACGTTTTTTTTATTGTATTGTTTGACAAGAAAGATAAATGCTCTCTTATTCAATGAAAATGACTAAGTTTATTTTAAGGGTGTGTTATCTAGTCTATATGTTGGTTTTAAATGATTATTTTTTTTTTTTTTTTAACTGTAAAACAAATCATGTGAATCCACAGAATCACCGAAACTTCTAGTCATCTTCATCCTCACTATTATGCTTTAGTGTGTGTTTGCAGTATGTCTTATAGGTGGCTCTGCTGTAAAAAGAGAAATGTAAATACAGATGATTCATTCATTTGTTTATTCATTAAGCCCATAAATGTCTGTAGCGCTTTCAGTGGAGTTTTCAGAACTTTTTTAATACTGCGCAATCATCAACTTGCTGCCACCTGTGTTTTTTCCATAGTAGCCTGTCTAATGAGGACGTCCCCTGTCTGTGCAATCCGTGTGGTTCTTAATGTGTTTTATCATCAGTTAGTTTGCTATAAATTAATCTAAAATAAATCTACTCAACGACACAAACCCATTCAGCTGAGTACACACACACACACACACACACACACACACACACACACACACACACACACACACACACACACATTCATATAGAGCATGTGTGGGCAGGAGTCATACAGACAGATAAACATGTTTATCGCAGTGCTCACATTGTTTAGAAGCAGAGGTACACATATAATGAATCACAACTTCTTAATTCAAACTATATTAGAATAAAAAGTTAATATAATATTGAGCCGGCTAGACTTATTGAAAGCTCTGGTGTGTGTGTGTGTGCGTGTGCGATTGTTTGAGACTTTTCTCCCAAGTTGTCAAATCGCATTTCCAGACTCAGGACTTTGGCATGCACTGCAGATGTACTTGGATGCAGTGTGTTGGATTGCAACTGATAGCATGACGCGTCTGTGTTTGACTGCCCTTTTTTTCAGCAACAGGGTGTGTTTATGTGACATTGAGATCTCTTTCTCTTTCTCTGTGTGTGTGTGTGTGTGTGTGCAGCACTAACAAGAGGGTAAATTTGACAGTAATGGAGTGAGTGGTCCCATTATTTGCAACATTAGTCCCACAACCTTAAAAATGTGTGTGCGTGTAAAAGTGAAATGAACTGCTCTATTCCTGCAGACGAGTATTAACCCCTAATCTTCCCTTTCTCTTCTCTGCCTAATTTGCTCGCTCTCTCGTTCTCTCTCTCTCTCTCTTTCTCTCTCTCTCTCTCTGCCCCCCCTCTTTTTCTCTCTCCACCTTCCTCATCTCTCCACTGCAGCAGACTTTGCAGTTTCAGTCCAGTGATTCAGGCAATGAGAGAAATGCCAGCTTTACCCCTCGCTACCTCTCATCCTCCTCCTATCTCACAAACGCAATCCCTCCTCCTCTTCCTCCTCCTCCTCCTCCTCTTGCTCCTTTCTCCTCTGTCTTTTCTTCCTTTTTTCCGCCACCTTTCCTCCTCACTCTGCTTTCACCCTTCCCTCGAGCCTCTACTCCATCTTCTTACTAATCCTCTGTCATTTAACCCTCCCTCCCCTCTCCTTTTTTTCCACCTTTCTTTCCCTTCATCTCCCTCCTCTCTCTAGGCCATCTTTTCCTCTCCCTTCCCCGTCTTATCATAGTTACTCAGTCCTTGGCTGCTGGCTCCCTCTCTGTCTCCCCCTCTTTCTCTCTTTCTCCTCACCCTTTCCCCACTCTCTCTTCTTTTTCCTCCCTCCCTCTCTCCATTCGTCTCGACCCAGCCGCTCAGGATTCAGAGAGAATATGTCATTTTATCTGTGAAAAAGCTGACAGCGTTGTGTGAATGTTTTTTGCTGGTCCTGCAATCGCTCTCATGGTATTAACCCTCTCCTGACTTCCCTTCAGAGAGCATATTAAAGGATTTGACGCACTTCTTCTCACTGTCATAATGAAAATAATTTTTTTGAAATCTCTTTAAGAGGTCATTTTCATGCCTTGCTGAGTGTTTCAATCGCAACTGTGACTCGTGGTGTCTCATGTCTGTTTAAAAACAATACGCCTGTAATCGTGTGCTTGCCAGCTGAATTAGCTCAAGTGTATAAAGTGGTAAAGTTTGTGTGAGAGGAGCGTTTTAATTACCTTCCGACTTCTTCTTTCATCAGTTCCTGTTTTTTTCTCTTGCTCTCTATCCTCACTTTCCCCCCTCCTTTAACTCTTTTATCAATATAAAGGAGTAATTGTATCGCATTTTGGGTTACTGAGAGTTAAATTAGGAGGTGAAACTTTTTTTGAATGCAAGTAAAGTGTCATCTTTTTCAGTTTTCAGTTCTTAGTTTTATCCAATTCATTAAAGCAAGTAAAAAATATTAAACTTTGGTTTGAATCCTCGACACTTGAGGTGGGAGTTTCCACTGAAACCTCTAATCCCTAGTCCTCAGAAATAATTAAACATCACTGCTGCAAGAGCCCGTGGGATTTTCCAAAATCTAGACCTTTTTTTTTTTTTTTTCAGTCGCCTTCATCCCACTTTTTTCTTAATTCCCTCTTCTCTTTTTTTTCCAGTTCAGTTAGCTTTCTTGTCAGTTTCCAACTTTATCTCCCACTTCTCTGTCTGATACTCTGCTTCTGATGTCTTTTCCTTCATCCCACCTCCTACTTCAACATATTTTAAACCTGGCATTAACATGCACCCTGGGCTAAATAATATCACATCTAAGTGTAAAAGACTTCACTTTACCTAATTATGACCTTTTTTTAACTGTATTTGACACATTTTAAGAAGTAATGTCTTTATCGGCAATTAGAAGTGCACTTTAAAGTTTCAGCGCCATGAGAGTTAGTGAGTCTTTAGCGTCTCATATTTCAGTCAGATTTGATTGGATCACTTAAATGTGGGAGTTGCCCAGCAAATGCAGTAATAAAAATGTTAGCCTCCATCCACACCCTTCTTCCCTGTGTTGTTAGAACAGCTAAATTAATTAGGCCTTAGATATCTTAATATGATATTGTTCTGCTAGCAGTGGAGTGCAGTTTAATATGATGGGTGTGGTTAGCTAGTCACTCCAAATGACATCTAATTGGATAAATGTACAGTATGTAGAGTACACACCCTTGAGTGAAGGATGATGCGTTAAAAATGTTTTAATATTTTGTACATTGTTTACAAACACGACAAATAGTGAACTCAGGGACACAGGATGAGAAGCTGGAGGATGTGGATTTCACAGGAAAGACAATACTTTTTCTTTAAGACATTTTTAAGACTGTCAAACATGCAAAATGACTGTCAGAATGTAAATTAGATCAAGACATGCTTACTGTCAAATTCAAAGTTGGTAAATTATAAATATTGTAAATTCTTCCAAAAAAAATTTGATTTCAGATTGTGTGCATTTTAATGTCCGGTGTAAATATAGTCGAGCTGATCATCCTTGTATAAACCCAGCTACGTAACACCAGCAGTAACAGCTGCCTCCGTCTCCTCCTCACAGCTGGTGGCGACATCAGCTCCGCGTCCGTCAGGGGCCCCCACAGTCCGGAGGTGCAGGCTCGGCTGGAGAGCGGGCCCTGCGCGGCGGCCCACTCCCCGCTGGCCGAGCGCAACGGCTTCCTGCAGCTGCGTCTCCACGGATACCGGGCAAGCTTCCTGATGTCCACGCTGCAAAACCTGGCCCACTTCCTGGAGGACGACTCTGCGCCGCAGGTCCTGCCCATGGAGATCAGCGTCAGCGACACACACGTCAACTTAAAGGTGACAGTCCTGGATGCTTTTAGCTCCTTGCACTCAGAGTTTTGCTTTGCCCTGAGGTTATTGCTACTGAGCTGCACCTGCAAGATTTCAGCAGGATATTTGTGCTATTGAGTCGAAGTAATAGACCTCATAACTCACTGTCATACAGCGCTGCAGCTTCCATTTCCAAGTTAAATATTTTGAATCACGGCCTAATTGGAATTTGGATTTGAACTAAATGTTTAATGACACAGAGGGGCCTTTATACCTTGCCTCTTGTGTTCCTTCACGTGTGAGCAGATGAGATGTAGAAATGAATGTGGATGTGAATAATTTCTCTCTCTCACGCACATACACCAAAACGAATTATACTTCTTACACACATCATGTACCATCTCTCCCGCAGGATGACGGCCCCCGTGACAATCCCTCCGACTCGACGCCGATCACCCTGCACGTGGACAGTCTCGTCATACACAGGAGAGATGATGGGTCCTTTTCTATAGGAGGTGACAAACACACACACACACACACACACACATCTTCACATTTCCACCTCCACTTCAGTGCTGATTCACTACAGTTACACAACATGTCCTATTAAACGCTTTGTAGTCCACGCTCGATACATCCACACCTCCAAATTACCTTCTGTTTGTCTCTTCCTCCGCACAGTGGACGGTGCAGCTGAGGCCAAACCCCGGAAAGAGGGAGCGTTGATTGACAGCTCACTGAGTCCAGTCCCCGAGGCTGCGGGCGGCATTGCGAAGGCCACGCAAACCCAAACCCAAGCCCCGCCCTCCACCCCAACTCCAACCACCCCCCCTCCATCCTCCAGGGAAAAGGTAAGGATGGATGCTAAACTTCTCAGTGCTGCAGCAAAATAAAAGACTTAGAGATTTTAGTCAGATGCATCTTCCTCCTCCTCTTCTTCCTCCTACAAAGATAAACCGCTGAACAAGAATGAGTGATTATTCCGGAGGCCGATATAAAGATAAAATGCCAGATTTTGGTTTTGCCAAGCTATTCCAGTTCCCTGTTTGGCTCCAGTTTATTTGACAGTGGGAGTGATATTTATTACGCTCTCAAAAGGAGTATTGATAAAGTTACATAATGTTTTTAAAGGCCAACAAGTCCTCAAATCTTACTGACAGAGCAGATCAACGGGAATCATCGACTTCTAAAATGGCAAATGAAAGCGTTTTGGTTCGATTTAGGTTTATGAAACTACTCAGGCGCAGGGTTCTGTGGTGGAAAAGTTGGACGCTTTGTACTCTCAATCATCCACCCTGACCTCCTCCTCCTCCTCCTCCTCCTCATGAGGTTTTGCTCAACACACAAAAAGAAACATGACGCTACTTCTGCTTTTGCTTCTCAGACACAACAGTCTTTCTTTTGCATGACCGCAAGCATATAAACAAAGAATTGTTTTAAAGTCTTTGAGCAAAATGATGCTGTTACTCTTTAGGTGAGTCTGTTTTAAGATAGTCGGCCTGCTGATATGTGGTGTCCTCCACATGTCAGCTTTTCTTAAACAGGAAAACAAAGTCTACAAAGGAAATGTTGTGAAGTGCACAACAAACCCCTTGCTAACCCCCTCTCAAAGCTGGCATGCCTCCATCGGAGCTAGTATGGAATGAATATATAAGCAACTGTGTCCTCACAAGGCTGACTCCACCAAAGTTTTATATGTAGACAAAAGGATTTATTATAATAATATATAATGGATACATTCATACACACACAGAAATGAAAAGTGAGGGAATAAGTCATTAAAGTAGAGTTACAAACGTTCTTCGTCTAAAACTTCATAAGATTTAGACAGGACATTATGTCTCTGTGCAGTGCCTTTTTTTTTTCAAATATGATGTATTATTTGATCCAGGATTGGAAAGTTCATTTTTGACTATGTGGAAAGGGGAGGCTGACTGGAAACTGGAGCTTTTTGGCTACATTTTATGACCAAAATATCCATTGTTATTTATTTCAAGCCACCAACACATATGAACACACAATGACTCCACCCTGTGACCATTTTTTTTCTCCATTTTTTAATTTTTTTTTAAAGATGCTGATCGAGGAGAACGAATGTTTGAAAGTGGAGCTGTCCCGAGCCAAGATGGCGCTGGCCGAGGCTCAGATGGAGAAGGACTCGCTGCTGCACCGCATGAAGAACCTCAAATTCAGCACCAGCTAGGCTCCGCTCCCTCTTCCCAAGCGAGCCGGTCGCTCAGCCCCCCACCGACTGCCCCAAAGCGATAAGGACCGACACGGACGGGCAAGAGCGCAGAAGGCTCAGCGAAAATAATTCACGGCAACATCGACGTGCGAAGGCAGAGAGGGATTTTCTTGAATGCGATAACTCTCTTTGTGTGCTTATGTGTTCAGCGAGCCACCACGTGACTTAAGACTAATGAATATCCTTCATTAAGCAATGCAGAGTCTGTGAAGACTCAAAAATACAACATTTTACATTCTCATCATCTGTTTTATGTTCTACACTTGACAGTTTTGGACTGTGGAGAGAGCTGAAAAGGGAGAAATGACATTAAGTGGAACTGTGTGTGTGTGTGTGTGTGTGTGTGTGTGCGTGTGTGTAGAAGAGGATGTAGAGAAAGAAGCGGATCTATATTCATGGTTGTGCCTACAGAATACCCCTCCCACACTGCTCCTGTTGTGTTAGTTAAGATAAAAAATTCAAAAAGAAAAAAAATCACAGCTAATCAGCTTCATTCTAGGTATGAAGGAACACTGAATGTCACACCTTCAGAAGAATGTCTCAACAAAACAAAAAAAAGACTTATTTTGCACTACACTGAAATTTAATTTAGTGCTTTCATATTTGGACGAGTCATGAATCATACTCTTTACTTGTCCTCAGAGTGTGTACAGTGTACATTGTATAAGAATGTGAACACATAACTATTTTCTACAGAACTCTGAATGGTTATGAAGTGTTTCAGTTGAATGTGGATTTGTGTGTGTGTGTGTGTGTGTGAGTGTGAGTGTCAGCCAGAACAAGCATTTCATTACAAGTAGAGGATAAAGTTTATATCTGTCACGTTCCACGGCTTTGTCAGCAAAATGCACCCCCCCTCCCCCCCGCCACAGTAACGTCTGTACTCCCCCCTTCCTATTTTTCTATGTGTAAATAGCTTCTTAACATAGCAGCACTTTTAAAATCGAGGCACTGTAAATACATCAACCCGAACTGTGAGAGGACGAGAGTTGAGCCCGACGATCGGCGGGAGAGCAATCTAGACCAGTGGATCTAAACCTTTATGGGTGTGGAGGACCCTCAAATTGATACGCATCAGGCTGCGGACCTGAATTTGATCAGGTGTAGTCTCAGGGATCCCCATCTAATAAGAAGTAGTTATTTCATAACTATCTATACTGTAGATTGGTAGATTAACAGAAGAGCAGTATAGCCATTCTTATACATTCTCTGACTGGGCGTCTAGTCAGTGAATGTAAAATATTCCCCAGGTTGAAAACCGCTGATCTAGAAAAACAACTCCCGTCTAAAAGGAGGAGTGGGAAAATAAGGGCACACTGAAGCTGCCTGACTACATAAATGTGTGTGTGTGTGTGTGTGTGTGTGTTTGTGTCTTTATGTAAATTTCTAGATTTGCATAATCTTTCCTGTGTAATTTCTCATGGACAAGCTTTGCCCGTATCTGCTGCTGTTTCATGCTTCATGCCTGTGACGACTTCAGGGGGAAATCCCTGAGTAGATGTTGTTAAAAAAAATGACTTTTCTAACAGCACATGCTTTTGGCAGAGCACAAAAGACTATATATGGACCCTCGAAAGGTCCTGAAAGTTTGCTCTCACACTAAACGGTTAATCCTGTACATCCATCAGTCCACGTTATGCAACTGTCATTAATCTGTATTTCAGCCTGGCCCAGTTCATTTCAATTTCTGTCTCTTAAAAGTTTTTTCTGATTCCCGTTAATTTAAGAAAAAGAAAAAAAGATGGAACACGAGGAGTTCTCTGCACAAATGTGGTATCCAGACTTGAAATGTGGGAGGGAGGATTGTCGTGAAGACTTTACGTTTCACTTTGTTTTTCCTTCACTCGGCCCCGCCTCACTAATCACAGCCCTCCTCCTCCTTCCCTCTTTGGGAAACTCGACTATCGCAGACAATTTGTGGAGGAAGAAAAATACACAAAAAGTAATAAGTTGTATTTTGTCTGTCAAAGCTGCTGAAATATTGATGAAAATAAAAGTTATCCATTTCAAAAAGTGTCGCATTTGTACGTTTTTGGTTTGAATTTATTGGCAAACCTGTTATCAAAGACATGACATGAATGTATTCCTTTATGAGACAGTTTCTGATTTCACTCTAAATCATTTAGCTTATGATAAGGTGATATTTAAAAATGTTATTCTTTTGAAACATGGAATAAAAGGTTTTATACAAAAAAACATTTCTATATTCTTCAGTAAATTATCAAAAACTATCAATTTAGCACCACTACCAACAATCTGATATACTGGCATTAGTGGTTCCCACTCTCACTCTTGCATGACCAATATTTATCAAATCTGTGCTGAAGTTGCCAAAAAATATTATTTTGTGTTTGATTGATGGAAAGGGTTAAAATCCTTTGAAGGCCCAGAACTGCTAAACTGAAACCAATGTTGGCTGAAAGTACAGCAGCAGACGAGCTATTTTTGGCATTTCAAGTTTTCAGTTTTGAAAAGAAAGTTGGTTCATGTCACATGGCAGAAAGTAACTTTTGTAAATCATTTCAGGCTCAACAACGTGTAGTGTTGAAGACATGTGGGGACACAGTTAACAATAAATAGGATCTATTGATTTTCAAATCTAAAAAAATAGATACTAGGTTAACACATATTGAGTAAACACAGATATTCATGTACTTTTAAAGCCACATCCATCAACTAACCAGCAGCAGGAAGAACACCTTAAATTGGAATATCACGTTTATATCCATTGAAAATGAATCCTAAAAAGTGCTCAAATCTGTTAAAACTAACTTAAACAAACAGGAAACAATGTTGATGTTTCCTCTGTGATAAGTGGGAAGGAGAAACTGTTTAAATATAAGTGCAGCCTTTGTGTGCTCAAATGGGCTGCACTGAACCACTGCAGGAGAGCGTTTGGACTTTGTGCACATAAATGGTCATGACATTTTACAGCTAGAGTAGTGCAGTGAGTCATAGAAGGTCTTTAAGCGTTCAAGTGTGTGTGTGTGTGTGTGTGTGTGTGTGTGTGTGTGTGTGTGTGTGTGTGTGTGTGAGGGAGAGAAAGGATTTGCTCGGCCGCTGCTGACATGAAAGTCTGTTTACATTCTGCAGCTCAATGTTTCAGTGATGACGGCTACGTCACAGCGCATGTCCGTTTATGTAAGCAAAGCATGTACACATTCATTGATATACTGTGTGTGTGTGTGTGTGTGTGTGTGTGTGTGTGTGTGTGTGTGTGTGTGTGTGTGTGTGTGTGTGTGTGTGTGTGTGTGTGTGTGTGTGTGTGTGTGTGTGTGTGTGTGTGTCTGTGTCTCAAATGTAATAATTTGAAAGTTATTTTCTCTGTTTTACACTGTATGAACTGAATATCTTTGTAGTTTTGATTTTAATTTTACATCAGACAGAAGGTTTAAAATTGTGATGGGCACACATTTTACAGTTCAGGTCATTCAGGACATTTTTTGGGCAGATTACATAGAAAACCATGTTAAATTCAAAAGCTTACCGTACGTGTTACTTTTAGATCTTGCTATGGATCTCTGATATATATCTATAAAGTAAGATACTTCAGAAACTTTGGACTTTCAAACACATATAAATGATGATGACATGCTCAGGTAAAATGGGACAGTCCCTGATGGTTAAAAGAGACAAACAGTTCAGCTCAACTGAAGAACAATTGTACGTCATGTTTGTTTAATTTTTTTAAATGGTTAAATCCATTTGACAGTTAAGTATATGGCAGCATAGTAACTCATTTTATGGCACCTGGGAGCTCCATTTTACCTAATCCATTCAGGTAAAATGGGACAGTCACTCAAGCTCCTTTCCTAAAAAAAGTAAAGTGTATTGTAACAAACATTTTGATTAGAAGTCAAACAGTTAATAAAATGCAACATCATACAATCTTGGTGTTATATCGTCATCGTTTTAGCCTCAGTTCTCATATTACTAAATAGAGAAAATCAATATGTCACATGGCTTACCTTGCAAGTCCTGGGACCAGTGATTTTTTAAAAAGGTTTTATTTTTATTTTTAATTTTTACCTGATGTCCCGTATTACCTGACTTCACCCCATATTCAGACTAAATTAGCAATACTTAAATCAATTAGTTTCAACCGTAACACCCAGCTAATCCCCTCCTGGAACAGGTGTAAGACACGCATATGTACAGTACATGTGTCTGTTCCCACATCTCACACTGAACAGCGTGATGTGTTCACATACATGTTAGGAGTGAGTGGTGATGCTGCCTTTGAGTGCTGACAGAAATATTACAACTCTGAGTGAATGATCTAGTCTTTTTCTTGGGCTGTAATTTTGCTTTTTGCACATTAACCCTTAAATCGCCACAGCTGGAAGAGTGACGCCTGTGTGAGTTGGAGAACATGGGAGTGTGTCAGCATTATTCAGTGTTAAGATGGTATTGGTATTCAGTGGGAATAAGTGTTGCTGTATTTATATTTTATGTCATTTTGCATCACTTTATAGTGCTGACATTGAGTTACAGTAGAAGAAGCAGGTGTAAATTCAGCTGGTTCAGTTTCAAAGTCCTGCTGTTGTGCTGCTGTCATGGTTTATACTGGGACACTGTGAATGTTCTCAGTAACACCTCTGCTTTCCCTGCTTACTGAGGCAAATATCTTCTGTGAAAAACAACTATTATACTGGTCGGATCGACAGAAAATTAATATTCATATATCTGGCAAAAGCAAAGATTAAAGACCTTGTACACATGCACGTATGTTTTAGATTTTTGTGGTTAATTAGACCTCAACTTTAATTACAAAAAGTGTAAAAAAGTCACCCAACTAATAAAAGTGTTGATGTGTTCTACATAATTGTAGTCTGGGTAAATGTCACGTCTATACATTTTAACCTTACTGTCTCCAAACCTTGCAATCTTCATTTTATTGTCAGACTAAAGCAGTGAAGGCACTTTAATTAAAAAAACTAAGAAGTAAATAATCCATCCATCCATCCATCCATCTTCTTTACTGTTTATCCTCTAAAAGGTTACAAGGGGAGCTGAAGCCAATCTCAGTTGACACTGGGCGAGAGGCGGGGTAAATCCTCCCCAGTCAATCACAGGGCTAACATACAGTATAGAGACAAGACAACTGTTCACGTACGGCCAATTTAGAGTCACCGATGAACCTAACCTGCATGTTTTTGCTCTGTGGGAGGCATCTGGTGTATGGAGCGTGGCGGGAACATTCAAATCCACAGAGAAAGGCCCCAGCCGGTGGGATCAAACACACAACCCTCTTGATGTGAGGTGACAGTGCGAACCGCTGCACAACCGTGAAGCTCCAACAAACAAACAAATAAAAATAGTTCCCCTGAGACACCAATCAAGTAAAACATGTGCACATTCTCACAGCTCTGGTCTGATCAGGTAAATAAGTGAAAGCACCTGTGTGTGCAACACTTAACAGGTTTCAATTTCTCAAATGAGACGATTTTCAGCTTCTCCATTTTTAATTAGACCAAAGCTAGTTAAATATAAATAGAGTTTTAGGCTTTTAGTTGAACAAAACAGAAGAGGTGGTGGAAGTATTCTCATCTCAAGTTAAAGAAGCAACACAACAATGTGAAAATAGTCAATTCTAATAAAGTTAAATTATTGATAACAAAATAGACATAATGAGCTGTAGTATTATATGAATTGATTATTCTATATTATATCAATACTGATGCATAAGAACTAGCTTATCACAGTGCAGCTAATTTTAATTTTCTATATAAATATGACTTATATTTATATGTTTAAATGTATAGTTTGATGCGCAGTTTCATCTGTAACAAGTCGTGGTGTTTTATAAAGTCATCAAATGTTTCTATGTAAAATCTGAATCTGCAAAGTAGCATCATGGTACACAGTGGAGTAGAAAGTACATTTGCAGCTGAATTATAGGATAAATAGGATTATATGGGCGTAGAAAGTACATCAAATTGGTGCTTAATTAGAATACTTCAGTTAATATACTGGGTTTCATTCTGCCACTTACATTAATTGGTTCATCAGTTGACAAATAATTACATAATAAATAATAATGATGATGATAATAATCATAATGACCACTAGTTGCAGCACTGTTGGTTTCATGTGTGGTTTCCTTTCTTGTTGTCTGATTTCCTCAATTCAAAATCTGCTTTCATTACTTCTGATTTTGTTAAAACAGCTTGAATGAGACACTAGTAGAAGTGGGACACGGAGGCTGTGTAGATGGAGCACTTGAAGGAAGCAGCACCTCCCCTCCTCTCAAAATCCAATTAAGTAGCAGGAGTGAAGCCATCAGGCAGGTCCCAGCATGCACCGGGCGCAGTGGATAGGAGGGGGCGTGTCCGCTTCTCAGGCTGTCAGTGGACAAAACACAGCAGCACATAAAGAATCAGTATCTGCCTTCACTCTCCTCTCACCCTGCTCTGACATGACAAGGACACTATTTTAGGAACTCACCTGTTTCTAAATCCAGCAGTAAGGCCAGTTTTTGATGAGTGCGCATGCGCGTTTTGATACAATAAGTTTATGATCTGACAGTAGCAACAACTGGAACAGCTGGACGACTTTTTTTTTTTTTTAAAGAGTCCTAACAAAGGCATGGCCTCCTGTTGGTGCTGTAGCATCGTCATCCACGCCCAGACTGTACAACAGTCAGTCTGAGTCAAGTCACACTGAGTCACAACCGGAAACAAGCGACTTGGCTTTCTAAATAAAAGCTTGCACTACTGTATCTGGGTGCCACTGCAGGTCTGCACACCAAGAAAATGTAATAGAGATATTATTATTAATATTAATAATGATAATAATAATAATAACAACAATAATAATAATAATAATAAATGCAGCTCAAAGTGCTTTACAACAAAATAAAATACATGAACCAAGTGCTTCATAAACAAAACACAGATGTAACATAAAACCCACTTGATAATATTTATAAAAATAAGACAGAATAAAGTAAAAATACATAGAAGTAACTCTAGGTATACCTAGAATTATACCTAGAGTTCTTTATTACTCCCAGTATTAAATTACAGACATGTGATACTATTTAGTTGCAAAAATGCTGCAGAATATTCAAAATATATAAATGTTTTTGCCGGATAATATTATATATCGTCAGTTCAACATTTTACAAGGGAGTTTATAGTCATTTTCTATGGCTATGATGTCAGGGTTTTTTTGTTTTTGTTTTTCATGGCTTTTTTAAAACCTGTATTTATTTCTTTTATTTAGTTAGGTTTATCAACCATAGTCTCTAAAACTGATCCCTGCAATAAACATTTTAACCCTTTCTGGCGATTAATTTGACTGTTTTGGAGTAGCCTTATGAAAAGCAAAACATCAAACGTAAATTACACTGGTGTTTTTTATGGCAGCGCTGTCTGCTGTGATTATTTTGGATTTGTCCCACAAACTTAACTTTAGCATTGAGTAATCGAAATAAACTAATATGTTGTGTGATTTTGATTAAACAATATATGACATTCAATTAACTTCTAGGCCTGTATTATTGTAAATTGGTAAGATTTGTGTGTTTGTGTGTGTGGTTATGAGAAAGAAGCAATACAACACACATTATAATTGTTGTTGGTGATGTTGATGTTTGTAACTGATTAGCTATAGTTTCCGTATCTGGCGAACTTTAAGCCTTATGTGTACGTGTGTGGGTTTTTTTGTTTTTTGATGACATCAAAAAACACACACACACACACACACACACACACACACACACACACACACACACACACACACACACACACACACACACACACACACACACACACACACACACACACACACACACACTCAAACAATCCCCACTAAACCACTGCTTAGAAGGGGAGGGGGAAGGTTATTTCATATTCAATTTGAAATCTGCAACCTCACTGCTAGACCCACTAAATTCTACATACTGCTCCTTTAAAGCAGGCAACAAGTTGAAGCATCCGGTAGCTGAAAGGCGTGTATTTTGAAAGCTGTAACCGGACGCATAGTGTTGAATACCGGCTGACTTGACAGTTGAGTGTCAGATACACAGAAAGGCACCGGTCAGTGCGGGAGCTTCACGGGAGAGAGGTGGAGAGTACAGCGGGACTGGAGAGCCTCTTCTGCGGGCGGACAAGGTTTCACCTCCCGGCTGTCATCATCAACAGGAGATTCAGTCTGGATCACAGCCTCCGTCAGGACAGAGAAGGAGTTTGTGTGTTTCTTTTTTTACACTGGGGATTTCTCTTCACTTCACACTTACGGTGAGGAGATCCGCTTTGGAGCCTCCGGTTCTCCCCGTTGCGCTTGTTTGCACTGAGGTTACACCGGGGAGCCTTGCACGTCAGCGGGCTTAACACGAAAGGAGATTACGGAGCCCGTGCATGTGGATGGACTGAGGTTATAAAGCACCTGGGGGGGTGGTGGAGGGGAGAGAGAGCCGTCCACCTCAAAACCTGCTCTGCAGCATCAGTAACACCTCTTACACCGTGAAGCAGCAGCAGCAGCATGCAGTGAGAGGAGTCCCTTCAGATGCTTTCTCACACTAGTCAGTGAAGGAGGAGGCACAGGAGGAGGAGGAGAGGGGATATATGGGAGATTTGTTGGGTTTTTCATCACCCCGTCGTTGCAAACTTGTGTCCGGGATGGGGAAGGAGCAGGAGCTGCTGGAAGCCGCCCGGACTGGGAATGTCGCCCTGGTGGAGAAATTGTTGAGTGGGAAGAAGGGAATACTGGGCTCAGGCTCTGGCTCCATCCCTCTGCCCAACCTCCTGAGGTAAGAAGCCTCCCTGATATCTTTGATTCTGCTTCCCTACACTGCCCAGGGAGGCCCCCGGGGGATGCAGGAGGGAATTCCTTAGGGGGTCCCCATGCGTCAAAATGAGATATAATTTAGTTTTAGACAGGTCAATGCACCAGAGATGAGCTCAGGAACCACCACCCCTGTAACATCTTCACTCCCAGCTGCAGACACTATAATACATATTCAGTGTTGTATCTTCCCACATGGTGTCTCTGAGGTTAAAAAAGAAAAACCTTATCAAATGAGGTGTTTTGATAGCTCTGATGTGCAGGGTTGCAACATGCTGCGTATCACAGGAGAGGAAGAGCAAAGAAAGGAAGTCTGTTATGCAAAGCCAAGATAGTTGTGTGGAGCAAAAGTGCACTTTAAGGCAGACAGAAGTGCTGCAGGCCAGATATGAAAAAAGCACATATCGCATAAAGACAGAATTCCAGGACTGGGTTGGGGTGGGAGCCACTGCACACCCAAGTACAAAAGAACAGACAGTACCTTCAGCTCCACGACTCGATTGTCAAAATGTTGATTTCTGGGACACAAGGATGAAGTAGAGTGATGCTTAGATGATAGAAGCATTTGAGTTTACTTTGTCTTTGTGCTTATTTTCTATGCAGGGAGTCACAAAAGCACCTTCCATACCTTCTGGTCTTTATTTATTTATAGTCACCTTACTGACATTTCTGGTCTTCCTGTATGGCTAAATTGATCCCATAGGGACGTTACTAGTGTTTTTGTGTAGCACTGTGTGTTCACATGTAGTGGGAAGGCCTGGCATGCAGGAGGTCCAACGTGGCTGCATTCATGTGCTTCTATGTTAGAAAATCAAGCCCAGAAGACACAATTACTAAGAAAGATAGATTTCCTGAGAAAGGTGACGTGGATTTAGCAGCCTCTTGATTCTTTGAAAAAAAGAATTGCATCATCTCTCTCTCTCTAGGAGGAAATGTTGGTTGTCTGTGTCATCACCAGGTTAACAAGTGGTAAAATGGTCACAGTAGACTTTAGATTTTACCCTCTTACTTTGATCAATATGTAAATTAGTGCTGATAGTGGGGAATGAATTGGCCAACACTAACTGCACAGTATCATACATAACATCAGTTCAAATAAAATGTCTTTCTTTCATTCAAGGACAGCACACGTTTAAACTTATCTCAGACATTTGTAAAAGATTACAAATCTTAACGTTGGAGTTCAACGACTACTTTTCTTCCCGAACTAGAACCTCAAAGGTCCCACAAAAGTCTGACTGCGAGAACAACTCGCTGCTTAGGGTATTATTGTCCCCCTCCTCCCGCCCCTGCAGCCTCTCCCTCTCAGTGCTGAGGTTGATGCTGAGCCAGGTGATTAGGAGATCAAAGGAGGCAGGGGGGGTGTCCGGGTGGAGTACCGCCTCGGGCCCTTGAAGAGAGCGTCTCACGACCAGACTGAGGTCGCTCGCTGGCAGGGAGAATGCCAACCACTCACATACTGAGAGTTTCACAAACTGGTAATCTCTGGGGACCCGTGTTTGGGCCTTAAAGGGCAAACACTGAACGCCTTTAAAATAAAGAGCTTCTTTTAAACAGTATTTAAGTGTTAATGTACTAAAATGCAGTTTCTGATCAGAAGCTTCTTCCCCTTCTGAATGGAGAAAGGATCCTGCAGTTTGGAGTGATTCTGCACACCTGCATCTGCACAGTGCCAGAAAAAAAAAAAGTCCAGATCCAACGACAAATAATGCAGTCTATTTTCTGACATCACAGTTGTTGATGAGTATTAACAGCCATCTGGTCTCCTCCATGAATAATGCTCAAAGTCAAAGTTCACAGTGCTGGACAATAGCTGCTTTGTTTCTGTGGGTCACTGCTGCTCATGATGACACCTGTAGTTTGTCGTGTGTTTGGCGTACTGTTGTTTATTTGTGTCTATGTGACTCTCTTCTTCTTTTCTGGGTGTTAATTCCCTCTCTGAAATAATAAAGTTGACATAAATAGAGGAAGGAATCATGTAAGCTTCTTCCTTGTTGGTGTTCATTTGGTGGTTCCCGATTTATCTTTTTATCGGAAGAGAAGTAGGCTCGCTACATAAAATCTAAGTCCCCGTTTCACACTTCATACTTGTTTCTCTAAATAGGAGTGCAACTAGTGATTTTTGTCATTTTGTCAATAATTTTCTCAATTAATTGATTTGTCATTTTGTGTATAGAATGTCAGGAAATGGTGGAAAAATGTTGATAACTGTTTCCTAAAGTCCAAGATGCAACTTTTTTCAGTTTATTATTATAGTTTCATGACTTTTAGATGTAATAATCCACCAGCCAAGCATATTTTTTACTGGCCAAAACCATACATTTCCTTTTTTGTGTCACATAAACATTTGTTTCACTCATTGTGATAATTAGGTATTATGTTAAATACTTTAACTAGCAGCAGACTGGTGGCAAGTGACAGTTTAGCGGAGAGCTGCAATGTTGAGTAGCTGATGTCCCGTATGATAAAAAATATGGCACTGTTAAGACTCATATAAAACCACATGCGTTTCCACACTGCACAGAGACAAACATTACTCCCACATTTACTTGCCAAACAGAAAATCTACCTGCATTTGGCACTTGGTAGGTGTTGATTTCGGATCCTGTTCAAAAGTGTTGTTTAATTTGACAAAAAGCCCAAAACCTAAAAATACTCAGTTTATTATATGAAAAACAGAAGCATCAAATAGTCGTTAATAATTGAGAAGTTGGAACCAGTAAAACTTTGGTGTTTTTGTTTGAAAAATGTGTGAAACGATGAATCAATTATCGAAACAGCTTATTTTCCTGACGGTCGACTAATTGATTAATCATGTAGTCATTGCAGCTCTCTTTAGGATTAGTGACACTATTAACTGATTCTATGCTAGTTTGTCCTTCATGCTTTGAATGTATGTTGACAAAAGGGACTTAATAGAAACTAGAAATCCAACTTGTCACTGTACGTATCTCATCCCACACACCCCAAAACTGTAAACACAGTGTTGCATAATATGTTTGCTTTACAAATCAGAATTTAATTGAATTTATTGAAGGACAAAAAACAACACAACAAAGTTTCTCTCAGGGAAAAAAATAAAGTTGGAATAAATTCAGCTTTGAGAAACAAAGTGCAGAAGCTGCAACTTTTGGGACATCCAAAATAGAAAGAAACACTAAAACCAGAGTGAGTTGAAGGGTGACGTTGAGGTCAGTCAGATGCATGATGGGTGGAAATATCTCTGTAGGTTTTGGCGTTGTCAGTGAATTATGTCTACTGTGTTACACACACTTGGTTTTTATTGGGTCAGGACACTGGCTCATGAGGAGATGTCTGTAAAACACTGGGTGGGCTGCACACACGCACACACACACACACAGATGGACAGATGTGTGTGTGTGTGTGTGTCTGTGAGTGACCAGTTGTGTGACACACCTCCTAATGAGTTTTTACTTTAGCAGATGAGTGAGTCAACAGGTAGGTCACAGCGGAGGAGTGTGCACAGGCTAATGTTCTCCGGGAATCAATGCATACTTTCCCATCTTAAGGCCTCTGAGCCATTCATAGCATTCCTAAGTCATGAGGTTTTTCTTTTCACTGAAAGAATCGCACTAAACCGCCAAGTGGGACATGAACACAGACTCACACACACACACACACACACACACACACACACACACACACACACACACACACACACACACACACAGATACACACATATACTGTATATACTCCATATACTCACACACATATAAGTGCAGGATGTAGAGAAGACGATCCACTCGCTGTAATGCTGTAGTTCTTGTGGTGGAGAGTATTGCACATGAACACACGCGCACAGTGGAAAATCAATACTGGATGATCTCATAGCTGTTTAATGGGTCATACTCTTTTGTAGATGACCTGTGCTGTACACGATGACTGAGCTTTACAGGAAAATAAAATCAAACAGTTCCCTAAAATGATTTGACATAGTTACTCACCTATCCGGCTTTTACTGTAGATTCATGTATGGGTGTATTTTCCTTTTTTTTTTTTTTTTAAATCATATATTTCTATTGGGCAATTGTAGCTGATACATAATCACTCTGGGATTTATATATTAGCTATAATGTTGTTTTAAAAGAACGGAAATGTTCCTGTGAGATGATGAAATGTGAGATATCGCCAACTATAAATGTCAGTTGTTTCCATCTGTCCCTCTGAATTTAAGAGCTTCTTTCTAAAGCGTTCATATTGCAACAACAATCATCTGAGAAGGAGCAAGAGACACATTTTCTTCAAAAACAGACGCCTTAATAGACCTCATGTATTGAATCTTGTGGTGGGTGGTACATTTCCATTCAAAGGTCGTGCAAGTTATACGCAAATGTCTGAAAATGCAATGAAATAAAATGTGAATCTGTACACATTTGAACATCGTACGTCTGCACTATTAGGTCAAAATACTCAAAAGCTTGTGATAGTGTTAGATAATAGACTGATCCAGTTAGTCTGGTTCATCATAGGATAGTATTGCTGATTTGTATTTAAAGCATCTAGCGGTGAGGTTGCAGATTGAAACCAGCTGAATATCCCTCATTTCAACCTCTCCCTTGTCCAACCGTGTAGGAGAAGCTAAGGTGAAAAATGTGAAAGGCCCTCTCTAGAACCAGTGTTTGGTTTGTCTGTTCTGGGCTACTGTAGAAACATGGCAGTGCAACATGGTGGCCTCTGAAGAAGAGGACCCGCTCCCTTTGTATATACAGTATAAAGGGCTCATTCTAAGCTAACAAAAACACAAGGATTATTATTTTCAGGTGATTATACACTAATGAAAACATACTTATTAATATTATATTCCATTGTCTGTCCAGCTAGATACCACCCAATTCAACACTATGCTCCTTTTAAAATGTATTTTAACCAGCAACGCAGCAATCTGCCTATTTCTTTCCTGACACTAATTTGGATACCTCATCTCCTGGTATCTGCCAATAATGAGCACCACAATTATACAGATATTAAATACCTACATTTTTTGAATCAGCATACTTCGCTTTGTGGAAATGTTTCCCTGAGAAGCTAAAAATGTAGTCGACAGCCCACCGATAATGAATGAATGTAACTGATAGCAGAAATTACTGAATTGTATAATGACACTGATGAAGAAACTCAACACATCTGGCCGATACCTGATCCACCTAATTAGGTCAGTATTGATGCTGACATTGTACCAATTTGGCAGATTGGCACACCCCTAATTTGAATTAAATTTTCTCCTCTGCAGTGTTTAACAGCTGGTCAGCTTTGATTGCATCTTCTCTTTTATAGATATGGCAAGTTATTATTTGTGGTATTTTCAGCTGTTTAAATTTGTTTTAAACTTCTCTTGTTTCCACTAAGATCTTTACACACAAATAGAAAATGTGTGTTTAAACAGGTGGCGACAACTTTAGGCTTTTAGACTTTAGGCATAAAACCTGGAGTAGCGAAGAAAAGTGATGGGAAATTTGGTGCTGCAGAATATTGTTTGTGATATCTCCTGTAACACATTGAGCTTTAAAAAAATATACAGTATTTACCATTTACCACTCTTCCTTCCTTTAGAGTGCACAGTCTGTATAATACATTATTATTTTTGATTGTTAGACATTTGGAATAAATGAAGACATGAAGTTTTCAATAATTCATCACATTACTGCATAGCAAAGCTGCTTTCTAGGTAGCAAAGCAACACATTTGTAAGGTTTCAGGTTGTATACTCTAGTAGTTCACTTTAAAAATGACCAAAAGAGGATAATCTGATCTATTGATTCATATATATTATATGTACAGATTATTTTCATTTTCATTATAGTCTGTGACCTAGTGATAAAAGGATATGAATGCAGATTTTTCCTGTAAGCAGCTTTTCATACAGACTAATATTAACAGTGAAGATGACATTGTAATAAAAGTGTGTCATACACATCGCGTCCCTGTGCTGTTTGTCATGGATGAAACGAGGATAGATGCGTGTGCCTTTGCGTGTGACAACATACTGACTATGATGAAGTGACGGTGATTGAAAGCTGATACACTCAAAGGGAATGACTCATCATACGGCAGATGGTGGCTGATCCCTACTCTCACTCTCGCTCAATAATGTTCAGGGGAAAGCCCGTCTTGTTTTTGTTCGTGTGTGTGTGTGTGTGTGTGTGTGTGTGTGTGTGTGTGTGTGTGTGTGTGTGTGTGTGCGTGTGTGCGTGCGTGCGTGCGTGCGTGCGTGCGTGTGTGTGTGTGCAGCTAGGTGTGTTTTCCTACCTCCTTCCTTACAAACAAACAACCTTGAAGTGGAGAGAAGTGATTCCCTGAGGAGACACACAGTCCTGTATGGTCTCTGTTTTAATTGGCATCCTCACAGGAGGTCGTTTCTTGTTCTGATATCTTCCACTGTTTGTGTTGGAGTCTTCAAGCTGCTCTCTGTCTTTGTAGCTCACAGCATGGGGCTCAGTGTGTGTGTGTGGAGCGAATGTGTCGTCCAATGAGGATGAACCGCGAAAGAGAAACCCGCAAGGCTCTTGTTGATTTTTCTCAAGTTGTTTCACAGCCACAACACTTAAATCTCTCTGTTTTCGGAAACAGAAAATCGGACAACCAAAACCAAGTCTGGCTAGCTGCCTCTTTGTGTGTGTGTGTGTGTGTGTGTGTGTGTGTGTGTGTGTGTGTGTGTGTGTGTGCTTTTTTCTAAGTCTCTGCATGATTTTTTGTGTGTCCAAGTGTGTGACATAACCACTGTCCTTGCATAACCGCTGGCAACTTGTGGGAGAATGTGTATGCATGTGTGTATGTGAGTGATAGGGGAGAAGTTTGGGGAATCCAAGAACTCCATGTGGACACTGAAACTGGGTCAAAGGTCAACTGAGGAGAATGCATGTCATATTAAGGGCTGGATTAAGATGGACATACACAACTTGAAAACGTGTGTGTGTGTGTATGTGTGTGATCTGTTATTGCTCCAATCATGAGAGGTGGACAATGGGTAAAAATTGATTATCAATTCAATTCATATTTTGTCAATCGACAAACTGTTGCAGCTCTAATTGTCTAATTGCAATGAATGATCATTCTCATTATTGATTAATCTGCAGATCATTATTCTTGATAAATCTTTATCATTTGGTCCATTAAATATCAGAGTACACTTGTATATCACTCCTGCGAAGCATCCATCCATTTAAAACGTTCTTTTGGTCACATTTTGTGTCCCCATGCATTCAAAAGTTGTTTTTCCTGTTGTAAGAAGAAGATTTTTGTTGTAGGTTACAGTAAACATGATCCTCTTCAGATGAGCACAGCTCAGAAATCTTAACCAGTGATAGAAGTTTAGTGAAAAAATAGGAATAATCGCACAAAAAGCTCCAAAATAAAACGATTTATCCACTGAGTATTGCTCAATGCACTATAAATGGTATTTCTTGAAATATCAGCTATTGCTAGATATTTGTATTAGTTTTTTTCTGATTTCTTGATGTTATGATGAGCCCTCAGATATTCCTGGAACACACTGGCTATTTTAGGTAGCGTTGGATTCATTTAATGATCTTTTTTTTAAACTTAAGTTTGGGTTTAGCAGTGGCGTCAGTGCATTGAGTTTGTCTGGAGCCAGACTGATCGAGAGGGGATGAAGGTGTGAAATTGTGTGTGTGTGTGTGTGTGTGTGTGTGTGTGTGTGTGTGTGTGTGTGTGTGTGTGTGTGTGTGTGTGTGTGTGTGTGTGTGTGTGTGTGTGTGTGTGTGTGTGTGATCAAACTCAGAGGATTCTTACATCTCCATTAGGGTGTGGGCCAAGCAGCATGCTGCCAAGAAACTGAGACCTCCATACTCGCCAAAACACACACACACACACACACACACACACACACACACACACACACACACACACACACACACACACACACACACACACACACACACACACACACACACACACACACTCTCTCTCTTCCCCTTTTCTTGCACTCTAAGCCTCTGTCTCCTTTTGTTTCGCTCTCAATCTAAATCTTTGTTTTTTGTCTGAGTCTCCAATCTCTCCTTCACTCTCTGTCTCTTTCTCCCTCCATCCCTCCATCTGGTGCCCTGGATTCTCCGTCAATATCTCTCTGGCTTCCTCTCCATCACTTACTTCACTCTGTAATCTTTCTCCTCCCTCTATTCGTCTCCAGAGACGGACGATCCAGCCTCCCTACTGTCGCTCTTTATCGTTTTCTCCTCCCTCTGCTCCCTTCTTTCCTCTATCTTATCACAACCTGCCGTCTTCTCTCTCTCTCTCTCTCTCTCTCTCTCTCTCTCTCTCTCTCTCTCTCTCTCTCTCTCTCTCTCATTCTTTCTGTCTCTCTCACATCTCTCGCTGCAATACATCTGTTATCACCATGTGGGAGCATCATTTACTCATCGTGCCTCTGGGCGTGACACCGGTGTTGGTTGACGATGGCAAATGGGGAATTCAGGGAATCCACATCTCTTCTGAGAACTGCTCTCCATTTACAACCACAACCTGAGATTTATTAGTGTTGGTCAGGTCGTGCTTTCCGTTAGAAGAGATATGACAGTGGTGATGTCCCAGAAGAGGATTGATGTAGTAGTAAATATATGCGTGTCAGATATGACCTTCAGTTGTCAATCATAAACATAAAAGCCAGACTTTCATTTGTACAAGATCATTTGTAGTATCTGTAATTTTCTGAAACTGGCAATCCACCACTCATGCACACCAGGCCAGATGTGCAGAGGTGAGAAATAGAGCTGCAAGTAATGATTCTTTTTTGTTATTGGTTTATCAGCACATTACATTTTTGATTAACCGATTAATTATTGGTCTTAAAAACATAAAAAAACAGTGAACATTTCTTGCTTTGGCTGTTAAATTGTCCAAAATCTAAAAATATTCAATTTACTAAAATGTAAGACAAGTAAAAGCAACAGTTGTTCATATTTTAGAAACTGGAACCATCAAACTTTTGGCATTTCTGCTTGAAAAATTACCATAACAATTAAATGATTATCAAAGTAGTTGCTGATTAATTTTCTGTCAATTGACTTATTGATTAATCAACTAATTGTTGCAGCTCTAGTGATAAAGTAAGCACTACTACTACTGTAGGGAGTTCAAACTTCTCTGTCAAGCTCCTTTTTTCCATTCTTTACACTATTTGTGGTATTTATTGTGTGTTCAACCATCCCTCTTCATGACGATTGATGCACGCTAATCTCATTGCTTCCATGAGTTTTTCTGACTGTGTAAAAAGCAAAAACAGTAGACTTTCTTAAAAATGGTGAATGTTGAACCACGTTTGGTGGTCTTGGTCGGCCCAGACTGTGGCCAACAGACAGTATTACTGCCAGATTTGGCCTTGATATGGAGGTGCAGACTTGGCAGTGAGACTTAGCTTTGGTTAGCTGTACTTGGGCCAGATTGGGCTCTGTCCTTGGAGTTTTGGCACATTCTCCATTAAGAGCTTGGTAACAAGATGTGCTAGATTTAGATTGTTCAGCCCAGTATTTCTTCATTTTTGTTTCCCATAAAAGACTTTAAAATGCATATAAAGGAAGTACACATGCATTTCATTTTAAATTGATTTCTTGAATATTTTCCATCTTAATCAGTTATTCTTAACATTTAAAATGTTGAAATGTTTTATAAGTGGTTTTATTAGAAATGAAAGTTGTAGTGACATCTGTGGTGATCAGCTGCAAGTCTGTGATGAAAGAGAGTGTTGCTGGGAATTTCATGTTAATTTAATTCTCTCATGACTTTTTCCTTTGTTAGCGTCAACGTAAGTAGGTTACACATACTTCCTGTTCTGGTCATGTTGTGTTTAGTCCTGAAGAGGCAAACATGTTGATACTGAGTGGAGGAGACACAGAGACAACATGCAGCCAGAGGATGGTGGAGGAGATGTGTGAGGGCCAGTCTGTCACACTAATCTACAAGTCTGTGACCCCACATGACACTGCATGTGTTGTGGAGACACACACACACATTCCACGTGGCCCCCCACTCTCTGATAGATGGCAGTAGTTAATGAAGCGCTGCTTTTGAAGTAGATAAGATATGGAGTGAAGAGGGCTAGAAAAATGCTAATGCCATTATGTGGTTAGGGCAAGGGCTACGCTGGAAGGCATTCGAGGAAAGTTGTGCATGCGAGTGTAAGTGTGTGTTTCATGAGGCTGGACTCATGGGCTTTTGAAGTCTGATTCTGATATCTTTTGGAATGAAACTGACAACACTGTGTTTTTGTGCCCATATTTAGTATTTTTGAATGTGACCTTTATTCATGCCAAAAAATGCTTCCTGTTTCACATTTCGAGTCTTCTTCCTATCATTAACCCATAAAACTCACAAAAAAATAGGCTACACTACTAGTATTCCTTCTGCTCCTAATAATACCACACATTCTCACAGTCTTATTGTTGTGTCTAAATATCCCATTAAACCAATCAATTTAATGGATTACTTTTTCAAACTAGGCCTTAATTGTTGTAGTTTTGTCCCTTCCTCTTAAGGGTTAGATTTTAATAACTAGCTACTTTTGTTTTTCTGTCATCATATTGTTACTTGTAATTTCGTTTTCTGCAACTGTGTGATGTTTGAATGGATGCTAGAAAGGAGGCTTTAAGAGGTAGAAAGGGAGAAGTAAAATACCAGAAAGGCCTGATGCATGTCCACAGTGTTACAGCATTTTAGGCAATATTTTGTTTCCAATTTTGTGGCAACAGCTCTGTCTTCTTTTAACATGACAGTCCCCCCCTTGTGCACAAAGCGAGGTTCATGAAGAAATATTTTGGTGTGTTTTATATGACCAACTGTAAGCCTAGCCTCATTGCTCAACATCAGTGTGCAACCTCGGTCTTGTGGTTAAATGTGAGCAAATTCCTGTTGCTAGGTTCTGAAATCTTGTTGAAAGTTCCTAGAACAGTGGAAGCTGTTACAGCATCATATTAATGCTATTTATTTTGGAATAGGATGTTCAACAATCATACATGGGTGTGTATACTTTTGTCCATGTAGCATACACAATCATGCCAGTCCAGTTCATCTTTACCATCCTGCTGCCGTGACACATGAATAAGAGAAACATTAAAGAGACACCACTGTGCATCATGAATACACATAAGCAGCATGCACAGGCACGCACCGCCACACACATGAAATATACATGTGAGATGACACGCAGAATGAGTGAGGCAGAGTGAAACAGAGAAGGCAAAGGGTAGCGATTTCAGCCATATTGCACTGCATTGAACTAACTCATTGATGAACAAAAAAAAAAAAAAAAAGATCTGGAAACTCTTTCATCTTTACTCTATTCAAATATGAAGTTTCCCCAATTATGTGTGTGTGTGTGTGTGTCTGTCTGTCTGTCTGTCTGTCTGTCTGTCTGTCTGTCTGTCTGTCTGTCTGTCTGTCTGTCTGTCTGTCTGTCTGTCTGTGTGTGTGTGTGTGTGTGTGTGTGTGTGTGTGTGTGTGTGTGTGTGTGTGTGTGTGTGTGTGTGTGTGTGTGTGTGATACTGGAATGAATCACTGCTTAAGTACAAATATGCCCTGTGGCAAGCTAAATCTAATTATTACAACAATCTGATTTCTAACAACAGACACAACCCTAGATTCTTATTCACTGCCATGAGTAAGCAGACTAAAGCAGCTCTGCTCTCACTGGTTTCCTGCTTCACAATTAAAAGATTGAGCTAATCAGGAATGATATCACTGGCAAGGCTGGGTCCCTCTCCTCTGGTCCCTCCCACTCACTACTTCTTTGTCATACTGTTTACCAAACCATGAGTAACCTTTTTCAGTTTGATCCAGTTAATTCAACAAACTCTCTCAAATTTTCATTGACTCCAAACCACATATGTTTTTGTATCCCATCCTTGACAACCTCATAAAAGACCTGTTCACTGGGACAGGACGCTTTCGTCTCCACATACTTAATAAATCCCTCAGTTCTGGTATCATTCCCACTGCTTTTAAAACAGCCTTGGTTACACCCTTACTAAAAATACCCAACCTTGGCACACAAACTCTAAACAATTATAGACTGATCTCAAATCTCTCCTTTATGTCCAAACTGTTAGAAAAGGCGGTTGCTAGTCAAGTTACTTCCCATCTATCCAGTGGAAACCTTCTTGATGAGTTTCAGTCCAGTTTCAGACCCAAACACTCTACCGACTACTGACTTAGGTAATAGCAACCTATTAATTGCAGTGGACTCTGGTTTTACTTGATTTACTCTAGGGTCAAGAATGGTGTTCCACAAGGATCAGTACTCAGTCCTCTTCTGTTTTGTGTTTACTTGCTGCCCCTTGGTCAAATTTTCAAAAAATACTACACTACAACAGTCAATGATTTATCCCAACTGGTTAAATTAGAGACGTGCTTGTTAGAAGCCCATCACTGGATGTCCAATAATTTCCTGTGTTTGAATGTGAAACAATACCAAAGTTTTGCTTGTTGGTCCAGCTAGATTCACATTGCTTTTTACATATTTTTTCATTAATTTTGATGGCTACACAATTTCTCATAACTGTACAGTTAAGAATCTGGGAATAGTATCTCTAACATTTGCGCCACATATCAAGTATATAACATTAACTGCCTTCTTCCACCTTCGTAAAATAGCCCAAATATTCCCCTTTTCAACAAATTCAAACTCTGAAATCCTCATACATGCCTCCATAACATCTACAATAGAAGTCTATAATGCACGTTTCTCCGTGCCAGAGCGCTGCTGCCAGAGCCTTCACAAGGTCTAAAGAGTTGGATCATATAACACTAGTACTGATGTCTGTGTTGGATACCAGTTCATGTAAGAGCTGATTTCAAAATCCTCCTTCTTTCTTATGAGGCTTTAAATGTAAGGCTTTAACTGGATTGGGTCCTTCATTTATCTCCAGGCTTATTGCTCCATATACTCCATCATGTCCTTTGTGTTCCCTTGATGCCGGTTATTTAACTGTTCCTTGATTTAATAAGAGCTTTTTGGTGGTTGAGCCTTTGCCCACCAAGCTCATTTTCTCTGGAATAATCTATCACTCTACATTTGGGAAGCAAGCTCTGTTGGTACTCTGTGTCCAGGCTGAAAACACATCTGTGTGTGTGTGTGTGTGTGTGTGTGTGTGTGTGTGTGTGTGTGTGTGTGTGTGTGTGTGTGTGTGTGTGTGTGTGTGTGTGTGTGTGTGTTTACTCTGACTTCTCATATTTTCACTGGCTATGAAACACAATTTCACTAACTGTGTTCCTCCTTGACAAGTAGTTACCACAAACCTGTGACAGTTATATGATCCCAATTTTTAAAATGACTAACTTCAACCGTGTTGTGATATTAACGTTATTGTGTAGGTCTATATGTGTGTGCAAGCGCAGGTGTATGTGTGTGTACTCACATGTTATATCGTGTGCCTCTTCTGTTGTTGTTTTTGTTGACCTTTAAAGTGTACACAGACTCTCTGGGCGATGTGCACTTTAAATAAACTGAAGTTGAAGTTGAAGTTGATACCCACAGTACAGTAGCAGGGTTGTGATGGCCTCTGTGATTGATTCCCCATCGTCTTCTCCTCCTCCGCGCTAACAGTGCGGGAGCAACCAGGAAGTAAATTACCTTGAGCGTGACAGCCCGACAGCCTCCCATGGGATATACATTTCCCAGCAGGCTTTGCTGATGCCAACAGATTGCCTCTTGTTGTCTGATTCTCTCACAATCTCACTTGTGCACATAGAAGTGGTGCACTCAGTCTATATAATGTGTGCTTCAGGCTCGTAGATGTAGCAACGTGAGGATATACTTTGTAGATGTAATGTATTCAGACACCCATATACACTTCATGTCTGCCCACACATTGCTAACACAACTCATACATATATGATTTAAGCCAGCAGCTACTCTGTCCTTATTTATAGTTGAGGTCATGTTGTTTATCCTCATAATCGCTTCATTTTTTCAGACTGAATGTACAAAACAGTCATATTCCTGTGTAAACTGACCTTTTATCTGCTAAAACGTTTATGAAGGAAGTTTATTTAAATGCTGTGTGTTTAAATAGTTAAAAATCTACAGCTATGCGAGGCTACTTAGCGCAGTTGAGCTAATTGCTAACATGCTCATATGAAACACTGGTGTTAGCAGCTGAGTATTACATTTAGTTTAGTGCATTAGCATGCAAACCTTTGCTGATTATTAGCACTAAACACAAAGTATATCCACTTTTTAAACTTCTTGTTTTACATGCTAACATTTTGTTTGCTTTACACACAAACGTAGGTTATTTGACTGTATTAGTGTCAATATTGTGTTGAATTATCTGCTGGTGGAGGCTTAGCAGCCATTTTGGCACAGGTTTGTTGATAATTGTTTTAACTATAGGGGAGATATGACTGTCAGAGACTAATAACTGACTGACTCAAAATTACAAATGAGGCAGCAGTTTTCTCACTCAGCTGCTTATTAATTAAATTAAATGAATTTCTGGTCTAGGCTATATGAAAGTACACAACAAATTGAAGTTTTGACCTCATGATAGCAGTTGAGGAAAAGTAATACAATTCTGTACCAAATGTCTTTGCAATCCATCCAAAACTTGTAAGGACATTTTTACATGAAACCAAAAAATCATGTTCGTACAAAATGTGTTGCCAATCGATTGCCCTGTTGTTGTGATATTTTAGTCTTTACCAAAGTGGTGAACTTTTTGAGTTGTGGAGGGAGACTGTTCTTGAAAGTCAAGTCAAGGTTAAGATCAGAAGTTATTCCTATAACACAACTTGACTTTCATCCAGGATAGGTGAGTAGAGTAAAAGTTACCGAAGAGCTTGACCTGCAAATTCAAAAAGTTATATTAGTTTCTGGATGGGAAAAACTTTAAAACTCAATATCTCCGACTTTAACTTCTCCGAATGCAGATGGAGCCTCATCCAGTACGGCAATTCACCCCTCTCCTCCCGTACGTTTCTAACTCTATCACCAACATACTCTATCTTCTCGATAATTAGCCTCAATAACTGGGCACTTTCCATAACTCTGCCTCGATACAACCTCATCCTTCGTTTTCCAGTGTTCCCCTGGCCAAAGTGAAACTATGTGATGAATGAGTCTTTTGATAAAATGATATCAAATATTCATCTGCCCCGAAACTCCCGAATGAAAAATTGAGAATATATCATTCACAGAGTGCTCATTTTACTTTCCCCTACTCTCGAATTCAGAATTCACTTAGGCCTATCCCTGAGAAGCATTGAAGCTCAGAAACCAGCCGGGTATGAATTATCCTGCAGATTGTTTTATGCATGACGGTTAAGTGCGAGATTCCTTTGGCTGATAGGAAGGCAAATCAGTATCCAAAAAAACTTTCTTTGTCATGATTGGACTTGCCTGTTGTGCATTATTTTAGACCTCTACTAAGGTTGGAGAGAGGGGGAGAAAACAGGGAGGATAACAGGAAAGGAAGAAAAAAAATTAGTTTAATTGTTAATCCCATTTCTTTTTCTATTTTGTCTGTTTTTATCACACTTTGGACTCTTTGTTCCAAACTAAATGAAAGAAAGTTGTCTACTGAAGAAGCTGTTGGTGATGATTTCCCTCACCTAAACAAAAGAAAGACTTAGAGAGAGATAATACATAAAGAGAAAAGAGAAATACATTTAAAAAAACTAATAAAGAGAAAAAAAGTGAGAATGTTTGGAGAAAGAGTGTGTTTCTGCCTATTGGGGCAAAGAGAAGGAATGATTGAAAGATCTGGGTACGAAGGTGTTGTGTGTCTGTGGCTTAAGGCTGTATATGATGCACGTTCACACACCTGGCAACCCTGAGGGACAGGTCTGCAAATTAGAAATCTAACCTCCACACAACCTTTCTCTCACTCCGTTTCCCTCTCTGTTTTCAACCTTTCCAGTCTCCTCACTTCATCTTTAACTTTTTTTAAATGCTTTTTATTGTTCCCAGTATTATCTATGATTACAAATGTTTTTTTAAATAATTGGTAATAAATTGAAAAATTGACCAATTCATTTTAAAGCTATTATTGAATTTTTTCATTCACATAATTTTTCTTTCCATTGTCTACATTTTGTTGTTGTTTTCCCTACAATATCTGCTCCTGGCTTTAACTTAAAGTAGGTTTTTTATGGTTAGAATAGGTATCTTAAAGCACTTGGCTGTTGTTGCTATGGAGAAGAACAATCCCCCGCGAATCAGACTGGTTATTAATTCAAAATGCTTCATTGTTAAGTTGTAAACAATAGCCTTAGCTTATAGTAAATTCACCCAAAAGTGGCCTAGAAATTAAAAGTGAACTGATTCACTTACTTAGATTGTAAAATCATTGTTCTCAACACTGTAATCTTTAGTTCCCGCTTGGTTGTTTCATGCCGAATGCACCTCAGGAGTCATAATTAACTTCTATCTCGAAATGTTTATGTACACAGTCTTGTACTGTTGACTTTTTTTTTTTTTTTACTAAAGAACCTGATATTATCTTGTGCAGTTGTTCATCTTTTGTACTGATGATTTCACCAGGAGAGTTTCATGCAGCTCTGAGCCGTATAAATGCTCAAACTGTGAGTCATATAATCTTATGGGATTCTTCCTTCTTGAATCAGGGGTTGTCTAATCACATTAGGCAAAAGGGTTTATACATGCTGTTGGATGATCCACAAGCACTTTGTTTGAAGCATACTGAACCTAAATCTCACACAGGATGCAGGTCATGAACCTCCTGAACTCTACACGCCCAACGTACATCTTTTGTACTGTATAAGGTTTCACAACCTTGCCAGTGAACATTATTTAAGTTACATTCCCTCCAAAACATATTGGCAAAGCAATTTAGAAGAAAATGATCATATTTAATCGATTGTTTCTCTTGGCATTATCCCCAAAACTACAGAACTGGCATTAATACAAAGTAAGCTCATGAAAGGACTTTCCTTTCCCTTCACCCTTTGTCCCTCTTTCTCTGCTTCTGACTCACTCTCAACATAACAGGGAGACACATGGAGCTCTGCTGAGTAAGCACTCTTGATTCTTGAACTAGTGAATACAGCAGACCCCCCTGTAGACTTCAACCTACACACACCAACCCTTTGTGTGTATGCGTATGTAGTGTGTGTGGTTATCTGTAAGCCTGCCTGTCTTTCCTCATGTCCTCCGGTGTCTTTTCCTTCTTTCTTTCACCTTCTCGTCTCTTTTCTCCCCTTGCCCGTCTGCCTGCTTGTATTTCTTTATTGTTCGCTTCATGCATTCTTCTTTGCCCCTTTGTCGTTATCTGGCAGCCTGTGTGTGTTTGTGTCTGCTCCCTGTCTGTCTTTCTGTCTTGCTCATTGGCATCTCCACACTGCTAAAACTATTTTTATAGCTTCTCCCCTGTGTCTCCACCCCCACACCCCCTTTATTTTCTGTCTCTTTTTGAAGTGGATGAGTAAATGAATCTCTTTGTCTTGCACTGTAGTGTAACCCGTTAATCAGGCCATTCACTGATTACACGCTTCACACTAATCATGTATGCGTGTGTCTGACTGTGTGCATATGCAGTGCCTTTGTGATGGTGCACATGTTTGTGTGTGTTATTGTGTCTTGTACTGTATGCCAGTGAGGGGCATTAGTTGACACTAAGCCTTCTACACAGTGTCGTCAGCTCATGCTTCGGTGAGACCTTCAGAGGTGCAGAAATGAAAAATATAAAGCACCAAATCGCGAAAATGATGTATTTACGGCGAGTACCTGCTGTGCTTTCTTTTACCTGCCTGCCTGGCTCTGAATGTGTGTGTGTGTGTGTGTGTATTTGTGTATGTGTGTGTGTGCAGAGAAGAGAGCGGTAGTAGGGGTAGCAGGCGAGGTAGAAGGGAGGAGGAGGAGGAAGAGGAAGGATGCGAGAGGGGAAAAAGGGGTGGAGGGGCGTAGAGGGGAAAACCAATTATCGTCCAGATAACAGACGGGCTATGGATTTTCTACCAGACCTCTTCCGCAGCTCTTTCATTCTGTTTCTGTCTCTCCATCTATTTTTTGGTCTCTTTATCCTTGTACCAAATTTAAATTCCAATTGAAAAGAGCTTTATTGACATATATAAAAAAAACAGTGCTGGAAATGGTATGGATTCTATAGTAAATCGTCTTGTTTCTGACTTTGTCTGTGTGGTCTTATTTACTACAGAAGATGGGCTGTTGAAATGTGTCAGACAACAAAGTGACATTTTGTCAATATGTCCCCTGACTCTGTGGGTGTGTGTGTGTGTGAGTCATTGTGACCGACAGGCACTCACATTATCTAATCTGCATTGTCATGTTGCCCTTCTGCATTAAGGTCTTTTGTGCCCTTGACAGTTGTAGTGCAATTTATAGCCTCACAATGAGGGGTTTGAGATTTGATGCTTGTCTGATTTTTCCTTATCTGTCCTACATTAACAATCAGAAATTTTCCGGCCTGTTTTATCATTCAAAAACACTGACAGTAACACTCAGTTGCTTCAAAATTTTGCAGGGTTGGCTTATTACAGTTTCTGTCTTTCTAAGAGATGATGCAGGGTTGATATCAGTTTGGTTTCAGCAATTGGTAGCAAGCTAGCAAGCAAGATAACGGCTTGGCAAAGTTTGCAGTTAAACATAGTCTTTTAAAGTTCTCATTACTGTATGTGTAATTTACATTTAATGAGAATAAAAAACAAATATTTTGGCCTTAGCTGAACCAGTTTGCTGGTAGTTTGTCTATATTGGGGCCCAGAGCTTTCAGCAAGCTGGTTGATTAGCTAGCAAGGTGACAGCTGGTAAAATGTTGCATTTAAAGTTAAAAGCACTCTTTTAAAGTTCTCATTTGCTACATATGTATTCATTTACAATTCAGGACAATAAAAAAAGCAAATGTTTTGGCATTAGTTGAACATTTTTTCTTTAAGTAGTACACATTTTTCTGGTTTAAATGCAAGTTAGCAGCTAGTTGTTACTTGAGGCTATTTATGAAAGAAATTAAAGTCATTATCCTTTTGGATTAAATATCATCTTATCACCATTAGTGTCATTGACATTGACATTTACTTTCAAATTAAACTAATTAAAGCGCCATGCTACACTAGTTTTATTTGAAAGCATCTCACCAGTCACACAACATCTGGAGCAAGTGAGTGCTTTGTGTTTCTCATTTACACATGCCAAACTCAGCGTAATAGAAGCTGCAGGAGACCAAATATGTGCTCAGAAAAGAAGAGACGATGCAGTATATTGTATGAGGTGAATAGTGAAATAAACACATGGAAGTTTAGTGGATAATTGAATATTTTCCAGCTGAGGTCAGTAACATTGAAGGCTCGGTTCACCCAAATGACAACTATCTAGCTATGCAGATTGCCTAATTTTGGTTTTATGGTTGTCCAAGTTTTGGGATATGCCTCTGCAATTTCTACACTCAGTGCATTACAGAAAACAAGTATTGAAACATGACATTAAAACATGGTGTTTATCGCCATTCATTTGGTTAATCTACAAACCTCGCTGTGAACACTGTTCATTGGAATTACTTTATGAAAACTGATGACAGTGCATTCAGTGGATTAAAAAAGTTGAGAGTAAGAAAGAGGTGGCACCATTACATTTTTAAATTAACCTTTTAATGCATTGAGCACCACAAGCCGTCGTTGTATTGGGGTGAAAATGAAATCAGATACAGTGTCTTAAACCTTGACATATAAAAAAAAAAAAAACGTCCACGACTAGACTACAAAGTTAAATTAGCATTTATTTTATTTTAAGGTACTGCTACATTAAGAAATTTCACACTCCCAGGTATCACTTATGTATGAGGACCAAAGAGAATAGGTGATGAGAAGTGTCTTCAATATTTACAGAGGTAGCATGCTTCACTGTGTGTCAATTCACAGTTTTAATGATTTCAGGTTTTATGTTAACAGAAATCTCACAATATGACTGGAAATACTTAACTTGAATCAAGCCTTGGCGAAGTGTTTGGATCAATTCTAAAAGCACTGTCAGTGTGTGTGTGTGTGTGTGTGATTTACAACATGTAGCATGACTCATTGTCCTCGTTGCTGCCTGTTTTATTAGTCTTAATCTTTTTTTCTTCCATTATTCCCTTATTTCCTTCTGTCCTTCTCCTTGGCTCATCTTTCCTTATTCCTCTCTCTTCCCATCTTTACAGCTGAGTCACTGTCCTCCATCTCTCTTTCTTTCTCTTTCCATCTGTCCCTTGGGCCGGTTGCTTTTAGACTTTCATAAACTCTTTAAAAGGTTCTGTCTCAAACACACACTTGACCTCCCTGCTCGTTGATAGGCTATCTCTACTGCGGACACACATATCTATCTCTACACACACACACACACACACACACACACACACACACACACACACACACACACACACACACACACACACACACACACACACATACACACACACACACACACACACACACATTTGACTCTGCAGTGTTTACACGCTTCATTTGAAGCTGCCATTAATGTAGCAGTGTTGGTTAAATGTATCAGGGAGAATGTCAGTGATATTTCAGGCTGTTGAGCACCAAAAGAACCTGAGAGGCAGAGAGGAGGAAGTTCTGTCGGGCCTCTCATCTCTTTAAAAATGTTATCATATATTCCTTCTTACCTTCATCTCGTTGCCTGTCTGTCAACCTGCTCTGCAGTAAACAAATAATAAGTAGGCTAAGTCAAGTTTTGAGTGTAGCAGGATTGATTGCAGTGAGAGCAATTTGGGATTCAACAGTGTCCAAAGACATTAAATATGCATTGTTTTGTGCGTGTTTGTGTTCTGATGAGTGACATATTAAAGGTAAAAACAAGGGGTGGAAAGCATTTTAGAGCTGAATTTAATGATCATTTTTATTATTGATTGCATTTTTACTTTTTTTTAAACATTGATATAAAACAAAAGAAGAAAATCCTGGCATTTGAGAAGCTGGAAACATATTATATATTTTTTCTCTGTAAAAACATTTAAAATGGTTGATTGATTATCAAAATATTGGAGATACATTTTCTGTCCCTCATGCCCTGTATGGAAACTTTTGAATTTCACTTATTCAAGTTTTGGGGTGCTACATAAACATTATTTTTACTGTTTGGTTCACATAACAGATTTGAGACTGTCTGCCAGACAGTCATTTCTGTCTTTTTGACATAAAAATGTTTAAGTCAAAACTCTCCCAGGCAGCCAGTCAGGGTCAGGCAACATTTTAATTAAAGTCTGATGACTGCAAGCTGTCAAGTCTTAATGAAAATACCCTGGCTACTTTTTTTAAGCTTCAACTTTGATTGATTGATGCTTGTTTGGTCATGAATATATAATGTTATAGAGATATGTGTAAGATTTGAATTTGTTTGACCACTTTTTGACCGCAATTTGTGAACAAAACATGGACGTATTACAGCATTAGCATTTATTCAGAGTCATGTTTGAGGCCACCTGATGAATGTTTACTTTCCTTTTAGCTCTGCGGCTAAATGCTTCACTATGTTCACTAACTATAGTGCCTAACCACAGCTTTACCGTTTCAGTATACTCTCAACAACCATGTTTCTATGACAGCAAAACAATATGCTGAAAGAGGCTAAAATGCTTTGTAGCACTGAGGAGAAGTTGTGTGATTATTCTCTGTGGTTTTGTCACCTTGAGTGATAAACCCACTCAAGGCATTTGTCACAGATGAGTATGTTTCACATTAAACATACTCATCTGATCCATTGTTAATTTAAAATGATTGATTAGTACAGCTTTAATTTTTCACCCATCTGTTTGTTTACTTGTGAGAAATATTGGAATGATCCCAAATTTCAAAGTAACCATGAAGGAAGAGTCATCTTGTGTGTTGATTGGATTACATTATTTGCATAGATTATCTGTCAAATACTGCAGGATGTCAGATCGTTCAATATGAATTTAGATTAATACCCGAGATGCTTTGTTTAATCCATTTTGTCTTTGTCTTCAGTGCTGAAGCTTTATATGTTCGCCATGTCTCATGCTGAAATGTATTAGTACAAAATGTACTGCTGATGACAGTATATTACTGCTGTTTTGTACTAACAGGAAATGACAGAAGCCGCTGACAGATGCCAGTCAAACTGTGACTTTGGTATGCTGGTGCTAGTTTCAAATCCTTACATGTAGTCACTGGAAGTGTTTTTTCCCCCCCATGAATATATTACTTTATATTTGCTTTCAAAGCTGTTGCTGCATCTACCCACAGTTTTATTTCAGCTGTTCATTTAAAAGTTTTGTTTTACATTGTGAAACAGCCCCACGCTCAAAAATCAAACTCATTTTGTATGCATGCAGACTTTATGGGATATATATTCATTTTGTCGTTTTTCCTATGTGAACACACTAAAAAACCATGTTAGAGTTTGATAATTGTATGGAATTGGGGCAGTTTTTTTTTTGGGGGGGGGGGGGGGGGGGGTGTTAGAGATGCCAACAATACCTGCCTTCATGTTTTTGGAGCTGCCAATAAAAAAGCTTTTAAGAACTGCTTCAGGAAATTCTCTGTAGTGCTTTAGAGTAGATATATTTACTTCACTTTGATTGAATTTCAGTCAGTATTTCACTGAGATAAAAAGCTTGACTCCTGTTGTGTGTGGTTTTATTTGCTCTTTTTGTCATTTTTTAAGGTCCGTGAGAGAAATGATAATTTCGTATGAATGAGATTGTATCTTTTTGTTCATATGCCTGAAGGGGAGATATTTCTGAGAATGCTCACAGTCACATTTGTACATTTTTTTCCCCTCCAATGCTCTGTGTGTGAACTCCAGACGGTCCCCAGTGTCAGACTGGGCTGTAAATAGCCATGGGAAAGCCAGAGAACAACACACACACACACACACACACACACACACACACACACACACACACACACACACACACACACACACACACACACACACACACACACACACACACACACGCACACACACACATACATTTTTGGACGTTTTCTTTTCAGTTTCCAGAGATTTGGCTTCCCAGTAAAGCTCTCTTTCTCATCATCCCTTTATTCTTTCCCGTACCAGTTTGGTTCTTCTCTCATTCACTCACCCTGGCTCGCTCTTGCTGGTAATTGAGTGGCTCTCTCTCTGTCTGACAAGGTTTTTGATGAAAATCCAAAAATCACACAGTGATTTGGTTTCTCACAGTTTCATGATTTCTTATGAGGTGTTTTTCTCTGTCAGTGTACGAGTGTGTTCATGTGTGTTTGTGGAGGGGAAGGTTGGGGAAATAGAAGGCTGCCCTTTTTGTGTGTTTTTTAAAATTGCTTTTCTTTTGTGTGTGTGTGTGTGTATTTGTGTGGACTTTGGGCAGATACTGTAACATTTCATTGGTATGAAATCTCATTATTGATTTTGAGAGTGTCCGTTTGTGTGCTCTGGTGTTTAGAGATGCCAAGTGTCTCTGTTAGGTACGTATATTGATGCTGGAGTGTCCATAATGAGATCAATAAGGACACCCTAATAAAATGAAAATGCCCATCACAACATCCTAGAGCCCGAGGGGACGACTCCAAATATCTGACCACATTTTAGAAGCTGGAACCAGAGAATACTTTTAATATATTTGCTTGAAAAGTATTTTTCTTTCAATCAATGTACTTATTAATAGACTAAACTAATTACAGATTTCCTAATTTATCTCTAGATGCTCTTACTCCATATACTTAATCACTTTAGGGAATAAAAAAAGGACGACGAAATGTTAAACACCATATATTTTAAGGACATTGTTCAAAAAACATACTGATCATCTTTAAATTCAGGAGACAAAAACAGCAGTCCTTACAGACACATTTTTGAAATAAGTAGATTCAAAATTCAACGTTCAAGATTCCTTTATTGTTACTCCTTATTATACAAGTAAGAGAGACACATTCTTGGGTTTCAGTGCCTTGACATTGAAGCAACAATGGCAATAAAATCTTAATAGAAATAGCAGTAAAAGTAGTACCAAACAAATACAAAAAAAACATGAATAATGTATAGTGTATTTAAAATGATGTGTGTGTACTGAAAATAGTATTCAATAAAAACTACTAAGAATACAATGCATTAAAAATATAAAATATGAATAATGTATAGTGTGTGTAAAATGCTATTTGTGTGTATATGCTGCCATAATAAATGTTTGTGTGTGTGTGTGACAGACAGACAGACAGACAGACAGACAGACAGACAGACAGACAGACAGACAGACAGACAGACAGACAGACAGACAGACAGACAGACAGACAGACAGACAGACAGGCAGGCAGTTAGTGTCCATTATTCATAAGCCTGGTTGGTTGGTTGCTGGTACTTGTCACGGAGCCTGCTGGCCTTAAGGTTTTGGTATTGCTTGCCAGACGGCAGCGGCTCAAACAATCCATGGTTGGGGTGGCAGGGGTCTTTGATAATCCTGCGGGCTTTTCTGACACACTGTCCGTTGTAAGTGTCCTGGATGGAGGGAAACTCACATCAACTGATGCTCTGGGCTGTCTGCATGACCCTCTGCAGCGCTTTGTGGTTGAGGGCTGTTCAGTTCCCAACCAGGCAGTGATTCATCCTGTCAGGATGTTCTCGGTTGTAGCTCGGTAGAAGGCCTGTGGGATCTAGGGCCCCACATGGCCGGTGTGCTCATCCCAGGTGAGGTCCTTAATGATGTGAATGCAGAGGAGCTTGAAGCTGCTGACTCTCTCAAGAGCAGACCCATTGATGGGAATGAGGTAAATGTATGTAGAAATCATTCCTGTGAGCAAAAAGCACTTGCTTCAGACTGCTCTGAATGTTCGGTTTCCAACATTTTTTCTACTTTAAGGCCGAGCTGATGTCGGCTTGTGACAGATGTCTTTATATGGATATCTGCTACATGTACAATGCATGAGTTCACTTCTCTGCTCTGCTAGCATTATGTTGTTTTTTCCGTTGTTTTGGGCGTAGTCATGCAGAGCCATGACTGGAGTAGATTTGGCATGCTGTAAGTGTTTTTCCATTGCACAAAGTAAAATAAGTAGTTTACCTGTTGGAGGTGTACTGGTCACCTGCAGCTCCTCATCAGACATCATCATAAGTGTGGCAGTTTCCTTCCTTCCCTCCTGCATTTTTTCTAACTGATCTGCTCAACAAACAGATCCAAATGTCTCCAGATGGTGTTGTGTTGAACTGTTTTTAGCACTGCTAATGAAGCTAATATGGCTGCCCCTAGGCAGGTTTCCGGAAAGCTGGTCAATCTGAGCAGAGGGGGCTCATCAGGAGAGGGGCTTTAAAGAGACAGGAGCGAAAACTGCCTGTTAAGAGAAAGAGGCTGAACTGAGGGACTGCATAAAAGGATCAGTATAAGATAAATAAAGAATATTTTGAGCTGTGAGTCATGCAAAGTTACTCTTGTGGAGTCCCATTATAAAAACATAAAGCTGGAAATGAGCATAATACGTCCCCTTTAATTACCAAGTTGGAGCTGTGCGTGACCATACAGTCATGGGTGTACAGGGAGGGAGGGAGGGAGGGAGGGACACTGTGTCCTGAGTTCCCCCTCCTCTACTCTACCTGTGTCCTGAGCACAAAAGGAGATATAAATTGGAAACTGTTGAACTTATCTGAGCCCCACTGGGAGTTTAAGACTCAGCATGAGATGAAATGACTTGTTAGGGTGAATATTTCTGCGCTGCAGAAAGAGCTGATATTCATAGAGGAGGGTAAGGAACAGAAAACGAGAGAGTGTAGCGCAAGATGAGGGGTAGCTGATAAGGGGATAGAGAGATGACAGAATCATTATGGTAATGCTCTCTCAGTTGCTCTTTCTTTCTCTCATTCCTTAACTAAAATCTGAACTGCAGATTGCTGTTTCCCAGGCTGCTCAGACAACCATGGCAGACATGCTGATAGTGACTGGCATCCAGGCCATTTTCACAAATGAATGGAGCTTTCACAAATGATCTGTCACTCTTTCCCTCTGTCTCCTCTTGTGCTCTTCTTGCCATGATGGCATGTGTCTGTGCCTGGCTCGGACTCATGCAGAATCACAGACCAGTAACCACGCATGTCCCAACTGTCATCTACCACCCCCTCTCAGCGGGAGCAGTCAGCCTAGATCTCTGCACTCTGGTTCATGAGGTGTGTTAGCTGGATGAGGGTGGGCCTCTGACCGTCTGTTGCTGTGGTGGAGGGCACCAGCAGGGGCAGGACCGGGCATCAGGCACCATCAGGCACCATCAGGTCCCAGCAGGCGTCACCCTTTCTGACCCTGAGCAAAGACTCTCTGCAGGGTAGCTCATGTGTCACAGACAGGCCTGTTTGGTACAAGGTCACTGACCAGCATGCTATATGTCCCTGTTACTTAATATACGCCAGTAGACTGATGACACCAGAAACTCAGTGGCATGATTAAAAAAATGAAGGCTATAACTCAGGGTTTTTTTTTAAAGGGGATGTATCATGCACATTTTACTTGTATATATTTGCAGGATTATTTATCTTATTCTGGCTCTTTTTGCACCCTCTCAGTTCAGCCTCTGTTTGAACTCCTTTCTCTTTAAGGCCCCCCTCTCGATAAGCTTTTGTCTTACAGGGGGTATTTTTACATCAGTTTTCCAACTTTTTTGGAACCATGTTTCAGCTCTTACGTACATCTTAACAGTATATCAAAAACAACTACTGTAGGTGTTTCATATATGGTATTATTTGCAGTTTTGGTAGTGGATGAAAAAGATTAATCTGAGCTTAAAATGAATTAGAACTGGCCTTCTGTAAAATTGTATTTCCTGCTACCCTAAATGAAGACTTATGTGTGATTATATAATGTTTATTTGATTGTTGAATCCTCGAGAAGACACATTATCTTAATTAAAACATTCACTGCATTGCTGTGTAGTATCATTACGTAACTGACTTAATTTAACTTGGATAGTGGCTATTTATGATGCTGCATGCATAATTGATCACTATTTTCATATTTATAGCACTATGTGAGTTGGTTGATTATCAGTTATATCTCTTATGTTGAATCATTATGTGGAAATTTATTTGTCACCATCTGCCAAATATCTGGTTGTGTTGGGCGATTGTAGGCAATATAGCAAATTCATGAGTGCAACTACTTTATGCCAAAATTGAATATTTATATGATTTTTTTCATCAATGTATTAGGTATTTTTTCAGTGGATTGGGCAAAAACAGTCATTACTGTCTGTTCCACAAACACGTTCTCCTTGAAAACATATGATTATCTAATTTAGTCTTGAATTCCTAACATGACCTCAGAATGCACCACAGTTGAGATATTTTATTACTGAGACATATAACCAAACTTCAGATGACATTTGTAATATATGCGCTGGAGAAAAACAAAAAAAATAATAACCTTTAAAAACTTTTGGAGGACATGTTAGAGCTAATTTGGCGTCATTAATAATTTTTATAGACTTTGGAACAGCAGTCAGGCTGGCTAATGTAGTGTCAGATTTTAAATGCTTTCCTACAGAGTTTTATAGACTCTGATGTAAGGTTCATTATGAAATGGCTTTGACCTGCCTCTTTTAAACATCATATTTATTGTTAACGATCTGTATTTCAGCTTTTTTTAGTTGCATCTGTAAACAAAGATGATGCTTGTTTGCAGAATTGAAGATTGAGAGATTCAAATGAGCTTTGTGGTATGAGTGTTTGTGTTTTTGTATATGAGCTCTCACATGTCCCCTGTTTCAGTATGTCTGTACATTTTGTTCATCTGTCTGCGTGGGTGCATATTCTGCAGCCCTTTGGCCTGCCCTGTTCGGTGCACTTCTCCTTCAATACCCTCCTCTCCGAGCGGAGTATAATGGCTTCTCAGAGGTCATGACCCCTCTAATGAGTAGCTAATTTGTTGATGCCGTTCGTTAGACTGTGATGTCACGACAGCAGCAAGGCAGTCGCTCCGCTCGGCTCTGCTCTCCTGCTCGCGGGCAATGAGTTAGCATATTTCACTGAATGTGTGTGTGTTTGCCTAGGAGCTGTTTGTCAGCATTTTTGCTTTACTGTGGGATTTTAAGACAGCCTCATATAGAGAATGTACTGAAGGTGCATGTGGATTTATTTTGCCATGTGTTGTCTCTGTGGTTCACATTTCTCTGGCATTATCACTGCTTATAGCCTTTAGCTATTTTTTTCTTATACCAGAGCCTAAATTATTCAAAACTCGGCACTCTTTGGCATTTGTGCTTGAAAATGTACTCTTACAATTAATTGACTATCCGAATAGTAGCCAAACCATCTCAATGGATTGACTGACTAATTGTTCCAGCTCTAGCAAGGTTGCAAAAGTATGTTATGAATATTTTAGACTGTGAGTAGTATCAACCGTAATCATAATTAAACTCTTGTTTGTGGAGCCGTAATGGATATGATTAATTTGGATTTGAATTAAAATGTCAGGTGGGATCTAATTCAAAGGTCAGCACTGTCATAATTATTGGAAGAAAACTGTATTTAATTCATACAATAAGGAGCTTTGAAAATACAATGTGAAGCATTTTGTTTGTGAATTGCTGTAATTATTAAACTGAAAAAGCTCCTGAACTGTCATGACTTCTACTAATCTAAGCATCACTTCAGTTAATCTCTATGTCTAAGGGGTTAGGTTTAATGAGACTCTGGTATTACGTTAGTCAGTGTGTGTTTGTTTTAGCACTCTAGCGGTGCAGGAGAAAAATCTGACTGAAGCTTTTGTCAACTTTAAATTAAGCTTGAATTCATAAATCCAGAGAGAGTTTGTACTGTATACTGTGTGCATCCAATCAGGTTTAAAGTGATCACAGGCAGTGTTGACAGATACAACTGATGGTTTCCAGCCCAAAAACTGTGCAAAATACTCCAAAACGAACACAAAACCACCCAAAAATATTTGATTAATATTTAATTCAGTGTAACTGTTTACTGTACTACACTTAAAGACAACCACAACACTAAAAGCCCTGACCATGTTTTCACATGATAGCTAAGCCTTAGTTTTGGTTCAGCTCTAGAGAGAAGCGCTTTTCTTTTTCTTCTGTTGTTTGGCAAAGCTTTTAATTTTATTACTGTCACCCTCTGGAATGGAGTATTTCCCTCCATAACAATGAATACTGTTGTCAAATGGCTTTGCCGCTAGTTAGCTTTAGCCTCGGCTAACCTCACAGTGAAATAAGAATATCCTCGACACACTGGTTCGTTCATAAGGCGACTATTGTCTTTTTGCAACGCGATTTCATTTGAGCATTTGACACACTAAACCTTTACTTTATTTAGGAGATTTTAACTGACAGATGTAGCTCTTTGTTTGGGTGCTATGGTTAATGTGATGGTTACACACAGCTGTTTTGTCATTGTGACTACAGCAAGCAGTGACTCTGGTAGACTCAGGGCATGGCTAGTCTAGTCTCGTCTAGTAATGTCAATGATGGGATGGAGCCAGGGACGGACTGGCCATCTGGCATACCGGGCATTTTCCCGGTGGGCCGGTAGATCAGCAACCCGATTGACATAGGGCTGGCCCAATCACATTGTTAAACACTTTCGCTTTGGTCCTGCCTGCGTATTGCACTCGGCAAAAAAAAAAGTTATTTTTAAAATTATTTCTTTAAATCTTTGATTCACTTGCTTTTATTTTGAAAGCGCAATACAGCATCCTGTCACCAGCCCCAGAAGCGGGAAACACAGGCAGCGGCCTGCAGCTGGCGACAGGACACAGGTTAAGATGAAAAGACAGCAGCAGCTCAGTGTAAGTGATTTTTTTCTCATGGGGAAGAAAAGAAAGAAAGGAAATGTGAGTTGGTAATGATTTTGTCCAGAAGGAATGATATTTTCTGTCTAACGTTAGAGTTGTTGATGTTAAGCTGATGTTGTGATTCAACAACTAATACACTCTGCTAGCTAAACGTTACTATTAACGTTACTAGCCAACGTTGGCTGGCGAAAATATGGCGGACTTTCCAAAAGCGATTTAACACTAAATACAGTATGGTTGTAAAAGAACATGATTTTTCTATTAACGTAACTCATGTAACTTGAAAACGAGTAACGTTACACATCTCCCACATCTAGAAAGGAGTTAGTCTGTCTGTGTTTTTCTCTTGTTCTTGATATTCCTATCAGTATTTTTCTATACCTTATTCATGTCCACTGCTTTCATATTAGAGATCAGATGAAGTTCAGCTGGAAGCTAACAGTGGTGAGGGTGATGCAGGGAGAGCCAGCACTGCAGAGCTGCAGGTAGGTGCTATATGAAGGGTCTAATGTCTTTTTCCTTTACCTTTACCTTCACACACCAGTTAGTTAGTGGAAATGTGGAAGGATATCACACTCAACAGTAAAAACAAGTTGGTTTATATGTTAACATTTTGTATGCTGTTTTTGCCTTTCACCTTAACCTTTCCCTGTTCTACTAATTATTAGAAAACACAAAATTGCGCAATTTAAGCTAGTATAACTTCTCATTTTCTTGCACCATGGTTGGTGTGTTTTGTTCATTTTGTTGTATTTTACAACATTGTCAAAATAATTATTTTTTGTTTATGAAAATTGAAATAATTCTTATTGTGTGTTTCTTCACATCACATTGCAGTAGATTCACTATAGTAAACCTACAATTGATCAATTTTCATACTGTCCTATATGAAGGATTGTACAGCTCTAAGGTCAGAATTTGAATTTGATTTAGTGTTGGCGAGAGACTTGAGACTTGACTTGGACTTGCAAAAAATGACTTGTGAACACCTCTGGAGTTGCACAGTTAGTATACACATTCAAAAGACAGAAAAGGTGTGCGTTATCGAATGTAGTGGGCCGGTCTGGTCCAAAATACCAGGGCCCATTTTTTGTCCGAGTCCGCCCCTGGATGGAGCACATGTATTCTTAGGTTTTATTTCAAATTAGCCTAAAAAAGATATGTTTGTAAGCCCTAAAACTAATCCCAAACTAGCCGAAATTTTCTTCACGCGCCCCAACCAACCAAGGAAAATTTGCATCAGCTTTTTTATCCAATCTATTTGTGCTTCTTGATTCCAAGATTTAGGTGTAACACTGTAGATAAACTACTTTAAGCAACCGCTGTGATACAGCAAAACGAAAATCCCAAAATTCTTCATAGTTCTCCAACAATCCAAAGGGCTCTTCCTCTCTCCTACTGTGGAGATGGCCAAGTAGGAGTTAAGTCCTGCTCAGCCAAGGATTTTATTGATCCTTTATGGAGGAGTCCTCTCTGGCAGCCTCCGTTGATGCCTATGAATCATCGGGGTAACTGTGTGGTGCATCGGCCTGCCTGGCACTGTAATACATGAAAATAAAAAAAGATGTGCAGGAAGGTGTGTTGATGGTACAACCTACACTGACTTTTCCTTCACATAACCTCCCGTCCTCTCAAGTTCTTTCCCCTTTTTTATGCCGCTACTGTAATACTGAGCATGAATAAATGCTCCACTGGCTGGCACGATAGCAACTTAATGCTCTCATTAATTTAACTGACAAAAGAATTGATTACAACTGTAATTTCCCTATTCACGCCAGCAATATTTTACTTTGCGGCAGACTCGAACAGGCAATTCAGGCGCTAGAGATAAAACAAATAGGGCCTCGAATGAATTATTATTTGACTAATTGCACAAAAGAATGGAAGAGCGATGACTGTGGAACAATGAGAGATTTTTTGAAAGGATACAAAAGTCAGTAGCCAGGCAGTATTGTGATGGATTCGTGATAATACTGGAAAGAGAGCTTAAACTTGCTTTGTTCTTTGGTTTTCCACTCTCTCCTCTGTACCACAGGGTGCTGTTAGCAGATATTCACTCTTAACATGACATCATCTGCAGTGGTTCTCATCAAAGTCCAATTTTATGCTGTGAAGCAGAACATATGAACTGCTGGCATCATCTGGAAGCCAGCATTCATTGTCTGTTGCACGCTCTCTACTAGTAAAAACTACAACTCAACAGATATTTAGGACTAAAACAATCAGCTGATAAATGTTTATTATTGACTTACCTATTGAAGTAATCAATTAATCATTTAGTCCATAAAGTATCAGAAAATATGTAAACAGATAAGTCCATCACCAATTGCCCAGATCTAAATGTAGCATCTTCAAATTATTTTTAATCAATCAATGGCCCTAAACCACAAATATAGAAAACTGAAAAAAACAGCAAATCCTCACATTTGAGAAAAGAAATTTGATTACAAAAAAATGGATCCTTTAATTTTGTGTTGGTTGACTAATCATGTCAGCACTAGTTTTATGCAAAATTTAGAAAAACTAGGTTCTGGAAAATGCTTAGCTGCTGAAAACACCACTGTACTATTGACCCATCAGAGGGACAGTTTGCAGTTCTGCAGGTTAATATAAAAGCATTAAAGGTATGTATCTGTATCAGATTTCCTAGTTCTCCTTGAATAACAGGCATTGGTGCAGGCTGAAGAAATTCAGATCTGTTACTCTCTCTCTCTCTCGGCTAGTTGCTCTGTGCTGCATTACACTCCATCCCTCCCGCCTCCTCGCTCACTGTCACTTTGTCATCTGTGGCCCTCACACATCTGCCTGGTTGTGATAATAGCTACCCCTGTCAACAAGAAGCAGGGGAGGGCAGCGGAACGCCGAGGGGTCTCCACAGCTCACATATACATACACACACACACTGCACCAGCCACACTGCCTCACTTAAATTACAAAACGTGTTCCCCGGCCTGATGATTGTGGGATCGGTAAATGTTTGCTGCTCAATGAACACTTGGATGCTGCCCGGAGCCGGCGAGTTAGTTAGCATGCAGGATGTGCACGGGTGGCTGAACAGGCGAGTGGGAAAAAGAAAGGAAGATCAGTCGTTTTCTTCCTGTTTCATTCTCCAACATGCACATAGTTCTAGATATTTTCTAGATAAATATTTTTTTAGATAAAACCACTGACACTACTTCTTGGATAGTATGGACAACATGCATCATTACAGTATCCAATAAATCTTTTAATGTACACATGGCATGTGGGCATTATTTTAAAATGAATACAACCAAGAGTATGCAGACTTCCTAGCCATCTTGTGAAGCTCCATTTAGGCACAGTGATGCTTTGAGCTATATGGTAATGTCAGCATGCTCGATATGGCATACTTATATTTAGCAGGTTATGTTCACCATTTTCCTAATCTTAATTTAGTGTGTTATCATGCTAATTAGCATTAAACACAAAATAAAGCTGAGGCTGATGGGATTTTGCAGTTTCCAGCGTTTGGACATAAACAACAAATTTAAACTTTGACTTCATGGTGTTGCTATATAAAAGTCAGGGGATCACCAAAAGTATTACAATTAATTGTTAGATGGACATGAATGTCTGTAACAAATTTCATAGCAATCCATCCAATAGTTGCTGAGGCATTTATATCTTAACCTGAACTGTCAATCTCATGGTGGCACTAGAGGAAGAGTCAGAGGGTCAACAAAGTAAGTAGAATTCTTCACACGGGAATCATGAATGTCTATACAAAATATTGTGGCAATCTAGTGGATATTTGTGGGGATATTTCAGTCTGGATTAACGTGGTGCACCAACAGAAAGACCAATATTTTCAAGTAGCCAGTGCAGCTAAAAATCCAAACATAACCTTTACAAAAAATGTCAGACTCTGCTTTAAACTAAACGGCTCAACACAGACATTTTTTACAGTGTGCAAAATCTGTAAGTGATACCATCCATCATCATTGCATAGCATCCCTGTGGGTCTTGCTGAGTCACATATTCCAGGTCATCTGAGTGTGAGAGAGAAAGAGAGAATACATGTGAACAAGTGTGTACCTTTGTGCTTGTGTGCGAGCCTTTCTGTGTATCTCGTTCTTTTGAGTGGAAAGGTCTTTTGGCGTCGGCTGCGACTTCCTGTCCCGTTCTAAACCAGGCAAAATAGACAGGCTGTACTGCCTGCTCTGTGTCTCCCAGACAACCACTGAGGCTGAAATTCAGGGGTGAGAGGGGTAGGGCAACACAGGGTGAGTATGTGTGAGAGAGAGAGAGAGAGGGAGGGGTGAGTGTGTTGCTGTCCCACGAATGCTTTGCTGCTGATTCAGAGACCCAATATAGAACAGAACACTTGTGCTTTTTGTATGAGTAGCTGCATATGTGGTATGTTTGTGCTCAGATTTTTTAGTCATGCTAGTGGCATGTTTCAAGGCCTGCCAGCATTGATAGGACACATAGGTTATTCTGAAGCTTAATTCCAGACTCTTTGGATGTTATTTTAGCGCTTAAGCTAAAGTAAAATTGAAGCTAAAAAGTAATATATTGAGCTTTAAAGGTGCAGTGTGTAAGATTTAGTGGTCCGTTTAGCAGTGAGGCTGCAGATTGTAACTAAATGAATACACTTATGGTACCACTGCAGCGTATTGCACACTGAGTGCTAGCTAACCTGACGCTTAGCCGTCATAACAGAGCTGGGTTCGTGTTGAGCTGACCGGGGATCGGTGTTGATACTTCGCAGTTAAAAACATGCCTGTCTGAACAATTTGTCTAAGTTATATGTTTAAACTCTCGAAGGTGACTGTACGGCCAAGCAGGCTGCCATTTAACCTGTGAGGTAAAATAGTTTTCCACCAGTTTTCCTATCTCACCTTCTGCCACTGTTTATTTTTTTCTGTTCTGAGCTACTGTCGAAAAATGGCGGTACAGCATGGCTGCCCCCATGGCAGAGGACCCGCTCCCCTATGTAGATAATAGGGCTTATTCTAAGGTATGTGAAAATACAATTATTCTTCATTTTAGCCAATTATACACATATTAAAACTTACTTAGGAATATTATATTCCATTGCTGCCATGCTAGATGCCAATCTGCTAAATTCTACACACTTTAACTGATGCTATTGAGGAAAGTCTGATAGCTTGAGTCTGTTCTTAAAATCTGTTGTTAAATGGGCACAATAAGGATAAGCTCTTGTTATTTAACTAACATTTCATACCAAACTATTGACCAAACTTAAAAGTGCTATCCTGCCACTGTTAAGAATCTAAGAACAGCTAAGTTGGATAAATGTTTCATTCATTAAACACATTTGTTTCCGGACTCAAGGGGCTGCTAGCTTGGCTATAGACTTCTTAATCTTTATGTGCTCAGACAAGCCAAAGAGATAAAATCTGGAGCACACTGAACACTGAAAACTGCCCATAAAACCAATGAAAAAGACAGGCACTGTGCTGTTAGTTAATGTGAACCAAATGAACTTTGTTACTGAGAACAAACAAAAGAAATGAGGTAAAATTAGATACCCGAGAAATCTGATGCGCTGTCTCCTGTGTGTGTGTGTGTGTGCGTGTGTGTGTGTGTGTGTGTGTGTGTGTGTATGAGTGAGTTTATGGGTATACACTTTTTACTGCAACCAGGTGTTGAATTGCATTCAACTGCCCGCCTGAGACGGTGACACAGCAGTTTCCTGTATGTGTGTATCTTTATGTATTTGTGTGTGACCACGTAATGTAATGTAACACACATTTCCACAGATATCACTGCACCCATTCACATTCCCTCAAGGCAGCACGCATTTCCATCCCCTCTCATATTTTATCCTGTGAGTCAAGAAGAATCCAACTCAGGCTGTAGAGGTTTGCCAGCAAAGCCATGTGCAGCAGATGGAAGTGCATCATATGATATTGAGAACGCTCTCTGTGCGTAAAGACCTTCCTTCGACATGAGACATGGGGCCAAATTACACTGAGCTCGTCATACACTCAGGTCACAGCTGTTTACACAGTGTGCGCAAGTTTTGACTCAGCATGTGTCTTAAATCCCAATATGGTCATGTTTGTGTCATCAAAAGTGGATGTACTATAAAAGCTGCTGTACAATCGCCAAGGCCGATTCTCAAAACAATTACACGCTGACTCAACATTTGATCTAGTGGCCTGCCACTGTAAATGCTTGAACGTTTTGGCTCACTGCCCATGCTATTTACTGTAATTGAGATTTAAGATGCTATAAAATCAGATTATGATGTACTGATTCACAGTCTAAAAAAAAAAGAAAAACGTAGCTCAGATGAGAATAGTGCAAAAATTCAGCCTAAAATCAGATAATAAAATAACACATAAAGCACAAATATCCTGTAGTTTCAGAGTTTATACTTTAAGAAATTCTGGCCAATGTGTAGCGTGAGTATCACGTTTTTCTTTTCAGTTTTTATTCCTAGAAGAATACTCTCAGCTGTCCTCTCCATGATACGACCAGTTTGTACTGTAAACTGCTGTGATTTGTGTCTTCTTGCAGCAGGAAACAGAACGACTTTCTGCTGCACATAAGAACTGAGCAATCACTGCAAACCCTGCTGCCAAGAATGTTGATATTTAATGATAATGCAAAACCCTGCATTACCTCCAGTGACAACATTTTTTAAAAAGTACAAGTCAAGGTTTTTAAAACAAATATCTGTGCTTTGCAACTGCTGTGTTAAGGAAAGACTGTGTTAATGGCAAATAAACTGTGTTCAAAGGATATTGCTTCTCTTATTGTCAACAATTCTCATGTGCAGAGCCAAACCAACAATGAATTGATCTACTTACATGTATTGTGTGTGTATCCAAAGCCTGATATATCGTATTCCTCTGTGCTGTAGACCTCCATTGTTGTTTAAAAACGATTAAAAACACATCAGTGAGCCACACCGCTACACTTTGTGACACATTCCTTCATTATGAAGATTACTGTCATATTAAATTGTTTAGAAATGGCTCCAAAGTGATGAATGAATGCACAAGAATGCACCAATACTTTGCTAGCTTGTTGTTCTACATATCACAACAAGTTTTGTGCACTACATTCTCAAAGAACTCTACAAACTTTGTTTTACTTCCTGCTGAATGTTGACACTGGATGTGCATGGATGTAATTCTTAGTTATACTGGAACATTCTGTTAAAACTAATCTCATCAGAGTAGTTTTCAGATACTATAATTGGTAAAAACACAATAATGAGGAGCCTGAACTTGAAATAAAGAGGCTCATGACCACAGGTTTTCATATTCAGTAATTGCTTTGTTTGACTAAAGCTTGGTTTATTTTTGTACGTTAAGGGTTTACAGCTTAGCTACAGAATAAGAATGAATCTGGCTTAAATTGAATGCTTTCCATAAATGATTAAATGCTGTTTTATAAATAATAATGTTGCTTTCCAGAAAGTATGGTCTCTCAATTTCAGCTTCTGTAACAACATCATGATGTTGCTGCACCAGAAACAAAGATTTCCGATTAATATGTTCCATTAGCTGATTTCCACCACTTCTGTGACAAGTCTCACTGATGCTGTTAACCTGCTTGTGACCTGAGTTAGTAAACTTAGACAGTAAGCCGGGGTCGACCACTTTGCAGGCGCTGGAGACGTATTATTAACATCTGTTGCAGTGTTAGAGTGAGGAGCTGCTGGCAGACGATCTTTAGCCGAGACTGTGATTGATTATGTTTGTTTCTTATGTGTATTTGGCTTGGCTGCCCCACATCAATCATTAATATGGATCAGTGGACTTGAGCTATGCAAGCAACTGCTTTAAGTCACACATCCTCAATACAGATAGATATTTTCCACTAACACTGAAGATGCAGGTGTTTCCCTTTAGAATAAAGCTCAGTCCACTGCAAAGATTAAGCATTTTTCCTTCCTGGTGAGCTCCTGTGCTGCATACGAAGTAGGTCATACAGTATATGCTCTGTAAAGTACAGTAGAGAGCTATCCATGTGTGCATGCATTTTTCATGAGGGTTGCTGTGTGTGTGATCGGTTTGTGTGCTCCTGTGTGTGCTGCCTCTTTCTTTGAGCGAAGCAGGGATGTCTTCCCTGGAAATCGCTCTGCGTGTTTCTGCTCCTCTGTCTTTAATTAGGAAGGGCAGCGAGAGAAGAGAGTGAATGGAGGAGTGTTGGAGAGCCTGCAGGGCGGTACAGCAAACCTAGAGAGAGAGAGAGACAGTGGATGGTTGGAGGTAAATGAGAGGGGGATTGAGAGTAGGGGAGTGATGAGCTGTAGGTAAAGAGAGAAAGAGGATCATAGAGGAAGATAGAGGGAATCCCCATGCCAAGTGGATATACACAGGAACACACACATATTTATCAGCAATTGAAGTTGGTTGATGAGCAGAATTACAATCATTCAATCATTTTAATAGACGACCTGTCTGCTTTGATTCTTAAAGACAGTTGTTTAATATGCAGCTCAGCTCGTGATACTCCTGCTGATCAGCTTATCTTCATGACAAGACTGTTATATAAATCTGCATTTTGACCAGTTAAAGAAACAGAATATCTAAGTGTTGCACAAAACCTCAATTTTACAAAGCAGCTGAGATTAAATTTAAATGATTCCTGTGGATGAATTGGGGCACTGCAGCTACAGAGAATAAAAGCATTGATAAGAGTAGAATTTACTAAAATTTCATTGAAGATACATTGTATGATTTAAGATAATACATGTATAGACTTAACTAAACTAAATACATTTTGAAGATATGCAACAGTAAATCAATTAATGGGCATGAAGATGCATGAAAATACGAATCGATTAGTCGATCAACAGAAATTGGGTTTTCTGCTTTTTTTGTCATACATGATATTAAATTCAATATCTATTGGCTTAACACTGTAAGTCAGACAAAATAAGCAATGACGATACATCATCATGGGTTTTTGGGCATTGAGATTGGCATTTTTCACCGTTTTCTGACATTTAATAAACCAAGCGATCAGCAAAATAATTGGTTGATTAATCAATAATGAAAATAATTGCTAGTTTCGGCTCTAATTTGACTCAAGCTTCCATTAAGGTTGAAAACAGCAGTTGGTCTTCGATTTCTTTTTCACTTGAAAACATTATTGGACAACCAATTAAATGATAGTGATTACAAATCAGAAAACATGAACAATTGCTATCATCTCAATGAATTGATTAGTCCTTTGGTCAATAAAATGTCAGGAAATGGTGAAAAATATCAATCACTGTTTCCCAAAATACAAGAACCTCAAATATAATGTTTTGTCCTGACTTTAAGTCCACAACCCAAAGATATTTACAAGTATTACTACTATAGAAGAGCAAAGAAAATCAGGAAATACTCAAATTTAAAAAGCTGGAACCACAGACATAAAATAACTCAAATTATAACTTGATCATCAAAATAATTGCTAAATTTTTCGTCACTGAACTAATAAATTAATCGACTAATTGTTTCATCCCTATTCAACATTAAGTCCTCATAGGAAATACAACAGAGTACTGAATCTGATAAACATATAGAGTCCACAAGATAAAAACTACATAAGAATGATGTATAAGGAACACATTACCCTCATAACTACTGTAATATATTGGCTATTTTGGTTAGCAGTAAACTTCCAGTGTCCACATATATTTTAAATTCCTTGTGCATGTACAGTTACAGCTATAGAGACATTATCCTGAAATACAGCCTGTATTAAAAGTTGTTTTTTGCCCTATGGGGAGACTCGCTGTAGATACCCATAAAGTTTAAGTGTGTTGTAATGTGAGGGAAGCCGGGGAGAGCTCGGGGTCAAAGGGAGGGAAAGGGGTGACTCAAGGGGACCTTTGTCTTTGGGCATATTCAGGCTAAAATTAGCTTGTTTATGTGATTTGCAGCATTCCTACAGGCATAAACACGAACACATGACAGGATCGAGCGTCTCAGTGCAGCTTGGTGAGGCGAAGCTAATCGGAGCCAACCACTTTGTGCAGATTGCTGATTTATTCTGGCTCATTCAGTAACAGGCTCTCCATAGAGCTCTGCCAAAGCTGCGTGTGAAGCAGAACAAAATGATGACAATAATGTTTTTATAATAGTAAGTAAGTAAAGTTTATTTAATATAGCACCTTTCACAGAGCAGGTCACAAAGTTCTTCATAAGAAGAAATAAGCCCATAAAAATAGTACAATATAAGACACAATAAAAGAAACAAAACAATAAAACATAAGCAACAATATATCTAGAAAACAATTAAAATAAAAATGCTAGATACTATGAGGCGAGACAAAGGCCAATTTGAATAAATTAGTCTCCAGATGTTTTTTAAAGGTGTCAACAGGGACCGCAGATAGTATGTGTATAGGAAGAGTGTTCACACTTCAAAGGCATGATCACCTTTTGTTTTCAATCAAGCGATATAGCATAAAAGTCCTATAAGAACTCGTAACGTTTATTCAAAGTGACTTCATAACAGTTTTATCAGACTTTGTGTTTGATCTCTTTTGCTCAAATATTTCTATTGTGATTTAGATCATGCACTTTAATAAACAAATTGCAGATCCATGAATGAAATAAAAAAGTCTCATGAACATAATAGTTGTGAAATATCCTTAAATTAAATAGAATACATATTTACCATTGAATAGATATTTTAAGATATAAAAGAAAAGAGAAACCATTTTATATCTTATGTCACAAGGGCATCACCATCTTGCAGTTCTACAGCTTGTGACATCACAGGGTTGGTTGGCCCGGCTCACTTCCACAGATATAACGGTAGAGAAAGTGAAAAGTAGAGACTAAGCTACTGCTGTGCTGTCTTGTAGCACTGATAAGAGAGGGCCCTCTGATGGGCACTGACTCCAGAGTTTAAAGTGAACATCCTTTGGAGGAAAACCTTTGAGTCAGGCGAGCTTGTGGTTCACTGGACCAACTGACTAAAGGTTGAAGTTGCAGCATGTGTTGGAGCTGCCCAACATACTCTGACAACAACAGTACAGAGTCATTGAATGCATCTTTCACTCCAAACAGCAGCACTCATGAACACCTGTTGGCCCAGGCCCCCCACCCTCCTACCCCAACGCACACAGTCCGACACACAGTCAGAAACACGTTCCCTAGCTTATAGCTTTCCATAGCTGCACAGGATTTATCTGATGGGACCTTTGCTATACAGTATAGCAGCCAGAGTGACATTAAACCAACTAACCCCATTAGATAGGCAATGACGTCACTCCTAAATGGCGGCTTGCCAGCTGGATAGCTCTGTGAAATTACGAAAATAAATGTGTGCAATGTGTGTTTCAAACATATTTTGGCTCTACCAGTGCCAAAACATGCATGTTTGTTATCAGTTCAACCAAACAGGGATTATGTATTTGGTACATTTAGCCATGTTAACACATTACATGCTTAAATCAACAAGAAACTGCACATGCATTAAACTAGGGCTGCAACTAACAGTTATTTTCATTATCGATTAATCTGTTGATTATTTTCTAAATGAATTTAGTTGTTTGGTCTGTAAAATCTCAGAAAATAGTGAAACATGTTGATTGCTCTTTTTATAAAGGACTATAGAAACCAGAATTTTTTTTCTTAAAAAAGAAAGTATGTGATTAATTTATCAGCTGAAAACTAATTGATTAAACATTCCAGCTATAGCAATAAATATATTGTCTGGGTAAAAAAGTCAGACAAAATATTTACTTATTTTTAAAGAATGTAAATATTAGAGGAGGAAGTGACATTTAATGAGATCAGACCAAGTTAAGACATCAGACCACCAGTTTCTGTTGAAATCACTACAGAGTTCATGTTAATAATAATCATAATATACCTTATTAAACTTCAGATCATTTCGGATAAGTATTAGTGTGGGAGTTTCCCATGCTGTCCCCCTCCTTCCTGCCCTCTTAACCCACGCCAAGCGGGCATTTCCCACCATGTGGTCGAGTCTGTTTCTGCATATGTGCGTCTGTGTGTCTGTGTGAAAGAGAGTGAGTTAAAAAAAGATGAGGAGAGAAAGTGATGCATGCAAATTGTTCAAATTTGCCTCCAATGACTGAAACTGAGTCAAAAGTTTGTCTGGCTGGTCAGGTTTCACTGTTTGGGGCCTGTGTTTGTGGGAGCTTTGCGATCTCTTCAAAAGTGTTTTAAAGTCTGGTAACCACAAGCGCATATTAAACACAGCGACAGTCCGCTCTCTTTGATTCAGAGTGCTTCATAAATACCTTTTAGGCCTTGTACACTTCTCCTCTTACAAAGATTTACTGAAGCATGGGGACTGATAATGGCTTAATTCATGGGGTAATATGACTCTCCTAGCCTTCTCTCTTTGTCTCCATTTCTTCCTTACATAACTGTCTACTGCCTGCACAGACATACAGTCATAATGCATAATGAGTTTTTGTGTCTTACTAAATGCATTAAGGCAAGCACTGCCTTGGTTTTACGCACATTGCTGTAAGCACACAGTCTTGTTTTGTCCTTAATAACCGTAGAAATGACCCATTTAGATTGCTGGATCTGTTGTTAATGAGCTCTGGATGATCAGTGTTTTACTGGATACATTTCCACTCCATCTACAGTGGCCTTTATAGTCTTGCCATGCCATGTATTTATAGTATGTGTAAAAACTGCAGGGCTGTTTGCATATATAATAACACAGCATGCTCACACTCCGCATGACTGTCTCCACTCTGCCTCGATGTGGCTTGCCATAGATTTATATGTTGGCCTGTAATTGGCCCTTGTTTCTCTGCACCTTTTTTTCTGAAGCATCTCTCCCCCTGCAAATGTGGGGATTTGTAACGACGGAGCAGACAGGCTACGTGTTACGCATGTGTGTGTCGGAGCGTGTTTACGCGTGCGTTACACTGAGAAGTTATCATTATGACTGGGCTGCGTCCTTGTTTTTCTCTTTAAGCGACCCTGCGCACTTTAAATTACACCAGGCTACTTTGGGATTACAAGTAGCTATGTGTGAATCAGGGCAGAGTCATTTGTTTCTTCCGTACTTGCCTGTCAGTCTTTTGCATTTGCAGGTGTGTTGCAGCTCAGCAAAGTACAACAAAAAAAAAGCTGGAAACTGCAGTATTAGAGTTATTCAGTCACAAAATGAATGTCTCCCACAGCACACCTATAACTCCCGATACATTCTATTACCTTTTTTTCCTTTGTGGAGCTGAAAAACACTTTATTCCCTTATTCTTACTCAGCACCTTTCACATTCAAAGATAGCAGTTTTTTCTTGCAGTGTTACAGAAATGTGCTCCTGGCACAATACTAATAATAGTAATGATGATCTTGAATTATGTAGCAAAAGCAACACATATTTATAAAGGTTAAAAAGACAAACAAGTTACAAAGAATGTTGTACAACTTCTCAGTAGTAAAGGGAACTCCACTGACATGAAGTCCAGTTTCCTCGTCATGAGAAGTAGCTTGTTTAACATTTTTTATAATTTCTTTTGGCTTTGGAGGGGCTTTGTAAAGTCTGATATCATCAGGATTATCTTGGCTCGGCTTCGTAGACTACAATATTTTAACAGGAAGCCAGCAGTACAAACTGGGTCATGGAGTTTGAGAGATGTAAGGGAATTGAGAAGGCAGGGAAAGTCCAATAAAATATTCTACTGGGCTTTGCTTGACCTGTAGGGACTAAAGGTCTCTGCTGCATTGACTCTGACCATTCTTTTTTTTAAATTATTATTATTTTTTTATAATATAAATGTATCTCTTGTAAATGTCCCAAACTTTGTGAAATTTATATACTAGAAACATGAGTGAAAACATGGCTCTGCTTATTACCTGGGGAACGGCCTGAGCTGTGTGTTTTCAAGGACAAAGACATGAGAGCAGAGCTTTTGTTCAAATAGGTTCAAGCAAAGGAAGATTCCCCCCATAGCTCCATCATGTACATGTATGTCAGGTGATGCAGCAGTGCTTTTCAGATGATTTGTTGCAGGGCTATACAGCCTTTGAGCTGCAGAGGATAAAAGCTCAGGTCCTGACAGGCACTGGATGTTTACTCACTGTAGGCATAATTGGGGCTAAATTAATTGCCTCTCATGCAATAACCCTCTAGATTGAATGAGCTTCTCCCTTTCCATTTCTCCGTTGGCAGCTCCAATTTGGAAGCAGTTTTTAACTCAAACTGTTGAGTGGATCAAATCCCCCTTAATCTGATTTAATGTATTATTTCATATTTCTTCACATTTAGGGACTTGTATTAAAAAAGGCTGAAAGAACAGAGCATAAATCAACTAAAACAATAGTCATTATATTTGATTTAACCTCTTGTGTTTTGAATAACAGACCATAATTCAAGAAGTGCATCGATTCAGTGGACTGTTCATCCACAGAGCTCCATTTTGGGTGCACATACAGTTGAATATAATGTAAATGTGTATTAATCTCTCCTGAAAAATGAAAAAAAACAAGTGCAGCTTATACATTTACACTTGTAGATATGACAAGGATGCCAAAGTGTGAGAAAATCCAAGACAGACAGGGGCAACGAGTGATGCAGACGAGAGAGGAAACAAGTTGTTTTTTGGTGAACTGAGGCAGATTTCAACCCTCCAGTACATTGTAAGGGAGATGCCACTCACTCTATGTATGTACACAAACTCATACACACACACACTTGGCAGGTTTGTAGACATTCATGGAAGAGCTATTTTGATAGAACTGATAAATAGCACGGGCCCGAGAGTCTCATGTTTTAAATACCTTCTTGTGGTGGGTAATTGCATGCAGCTGTGTGTGAACACAACTTGGCAGTGCATGTGCGTGCGTGCCGTTTTTGGGTGTCTGCATGTGCGTGATTGGCAAGTAGGGAAACAGCAGCAGCTAGTATAGGAAAAACTTGTGAAAGAGATTGTATAATTTTGTACAAAAAAGTGAAACAGCAACAGATGAAGAGAGCAAGAAAGTGACTGAGATGGAAGTGGACAGATAGTGAGAGATGCATTAACCGTAAGTATCTGCAGGACACAAAGGTATTTACATGGAAATAGGATTCGAGTAATAAGCTGTCGCAATCAGTGAAGTCAGTAGAGTGAGGGATTGGACATATAGTGTGTCAGCTGTGGCCTCGTGGGAGACTTCGTTCTACCTCTGTGGGATTCCTCTACTTAAAAGTGACACAAAGACAAACAAAAGACTCATCATCTTTGCAGATGCATAATAAGAATCTGTGCTTTGTGTCCAAAGACAAAAACCATATGTGGCTGTTTTGTGTTTACAGTACTTTTCTGCTTTGAGTGATCGTTGCGGTTCATCAAAGCATTGTTCTAGCATAAGCCACTTCTTCTTCTTCCTCTTCTTCTTCTTCCTCTTCTTCTTCTTCTTCACAATTCTCAAAGCAAGTAAAAGGAATAGTTTGATATTTTGTGAAATACGCTTGTTAGCATTCTTGTGGAGAGTGAGGTGAGAAGATTGATACCACTTTCATACCTGTTTGTTGACTCTGATGCTGGAGCCAAGAAACTGTTAGCCTAGTTTAGCATAAAGACTGGGTTACTGGCGAATTTTAGATGAGGTGTAATTACAAACAAAAACAATAAAAAGAGGCGCTTAGATGTGAATTTGAGGCTGTACTGAGCACAAACACACAGCCAAGGTAGGTGCATCCCTTGCTAGATAGCTTACAGCTAATACACAGTTGGTATTTTGGTTGTTTGGGGTGAATAAGCATAAGCAATCCTGCCGTCAAACTGCATCAGCTGAAAACAGCTGCCAGCTATGACCAGAATGACACTGATGAGAGCAGCGAGACTGAATCAAAACAGTGAAGCAGAGGCCAAAAACTAAAACAATGAGCTGAAAGATGCTAAAACGCTCTGTAGAGCTGAGCTGCAGAGTTGTTTGTGGTAATTCTTTGCAGCTTTCCTTTAACATTACATACCATTTAAATACTTTCTTATTACACAAGAAGATCAACAACATGCCTACACAAAAACAATTCCATCCATGTCTTTTTGTTGTGCATCTGTGTACATCATCAAGTCCTCAACCTCTGGGTATATTCAAAGTCTGTCACAGCAATCCATTTATTAGATTTGGAAGTATATCACTGTAAAAGTGACATCTTTGACCTTTTGGCAGAACTAAAAGAAACCTGCATTTGAAGTTGTACCTGCCTACAATTATCTCCATTTCCCAGAAATAAGGAGGATCTCCTCCCACCTTTCTGCATGGCTGGTGTGTGTTTCACTGTCTATTAAACTCCTGTTTACCTGTGTGGGTCCTACAGCAGCAGATGTGTGATCCTGCGGTCTGATCGGTTTAAAAATGGGACGCGACAGTCCTGCTGACAGGCCTATTACACCCTCAGAGGCGAAAAATGGGAAAGACTTGCATGCAATGAGGAGACACAGCTGTCCAGCACATGAGCACTCAGTGTCCTCAAAAATCTTTACCATAAAAATACAAAAAATCTGTGAAACACTTCTCAGTAGCAGTTGTCAATAATTCATCCCAGGACAGTTGCATGGCAGGCCGGTTGCCATGATAAAACACAGTGTGTACTGATATATGAGTATAAATTACTTACAGTTTATTTATCTCACGTGAAGTCTGTTGCTCATTGTTTAGAAATTTGAAGAACAGAGTGCGAGAGATAGAAACATGGAGAGGTCTCTGCGTAAACCAGAGCCTGCTGTCAGACCATATATAGCCATGGCTCTTTGCTATTGCCCTGATGCTGTACACACACACACACACACACACACACACACACACACACACACACACACACACACACACACACACACACACACACACACACATGTAAACACTCCACCTTCACTGAATAGATGCTTTGCCGCACAGCAGAGCTCTAATAATCACAGATGTGGTTTAAAATATTTGTTAGTTTAACACGGACACTGAACAGCAATGTAAATGTTTGGTTTATATCCAAGCTGAGCTGTTTCTTTGTTTCTTCAGAGCACCTTTGGGAGCTGTGCCGAATTAAACACTTGTCTTTCAACACCTCTCCTGCTTTTTATCATCATGACTACCTCACTGATATCGTTTTATCATGATTTCCACTGCACCTGCATGGCTAATTTCCCCGCGGCAGAGTAGATAATGAAGATGGACTTAGTGTGGCTGTAAATAACCTAATGAGTTACCAGATGATATTTAGCCTGAATTGACTTGCAAAATCACTGCACTCCGTGTTCGGTAGTTTTGAAGCTAATAAGCCCGTCGTTTAATGCATTTGCCAGATTGTATTGTCCTCAGACCTAGCACTAAATTATCATGACAGAACCAACATTTAATACAGTTTGTATATGCAGACATTTGGCTTCACACTTTTCAGAATTGTTTTTTTTGTAATCTTGTATATTCATAAGGAGCTTTTGACAAGGCAAATGAAAATAAAGAAGTCAGGTTGTGATGAAGGTCGCTGTATCAGCACCTCAGACCGCCCAGGGAAATCTGACAATAACAAGAAAAGAAAAAAAACAAAAACTTTTCTTGCTTTTCATGATTCTGTTCAGTCCTCATCAGATGAGAAGTAGATGCCTCTTGCAATCTGCATTGATAAGAAAATAGATCAGCATTTCTGAACATAAATGTTGAAATATCAGTTTCAAGCCTCTCAGTTGTAACAACATGCTGCTTTTGTGTCTTTTGTGACAGAACACTGAGTATCTCTGTATTAAACTGAAGCAACTACACAAAACAAACAACTTGAGGACATCGTCTTGGGCTCTGAGAAATAATGACGGGGAATTTTTGTTTTTGCTATTTTATGACAAACCAAAACAACCCCATCTATTGTTGGAATAATTGAGAAAATAATCTGTGGATTAATCAATAAAGACCCACTTTGCTGCTCCCTGCCAAGCTGCTTTTTTTATTTTGTATTTATTTATTTATTTTTAAAATAATCAGTTGTTTGCTCATTTATAAAATATCAGTAAATTGGGAAAAATGCCCATTACAATTTCTTAGAGCTCAAGGTCAATTCTCAACATGTTTTGTCTTGTCTACCAACAGTCAAAGACCCAAAATATTCAATTACTGTATGTATGCTATCAAACAGTGAAAAACATAAAATCCTCACATTTTAGAACCTGGAACTTGTGAATTTTTTGTCACACACTTTGCTCCAGATTGAAATATCTGAAAAAGTATTGGATAGATTGCTGTGTGGTTGCAAACAACAGGAAGGATTGTTGTAAAATTGTGTACAGATGTTCATAGTTCCCAGTGGAAGAATCTTTGGTGCTCAACTGGTTTTTTTTTTTTTTTTTTTACTAATGAGCCACAATGAGGTTGACATTTGTTGTTTTCAGTTAAACATCTTACCAACAATTGGATGGGTCACCATGACGTTTGGTGCAGACAGTCATGGTCCCATAAGGATGATTGACTTACAGTATTTACAGTATTAAGTTCATCATTTCAGTGCTAATCTCAATTTATATATCCAGATTAGTCAAAACATGCATTAGGCTGTTTCATTTCCTGCTACCCAGGGTCAAGACAGTGGATCTGAAGGACTTCAGTGGAGTTCTCCTCACTTGATCTTCAGTATAAATGCATCAACTGTCTCAGTCCACTCTATGGATTAGTTATCCCATTTAGATAGAGACCCAGAGCTGACGTTTCCCATCCTTAGTGCTACAGATCTTGGCTGAATCAATGCTCAGCCAGATGGATTTGTGGCTAGCTGTTGTTAAGTGGAGATCTAAGGCTTTCTGTCACTTGCTTACTGTGAGGAGAATTGCCTTTAGGAAGACACACACTCCACCACGCATCCACTTCATACACACACTTACGGATTGTTTGTAGCTCTCCAGATTGTGACTGATCGGAAAGGATGCAGTGTAAATCAATAGCGGCAGCGGTGATGTAGACTGCGGCCATTTCTTTACCTCCTCTTCTCTCCGTTTGATTAAAGAGAGAAGAGGAAATGTCATCCATCTACTTTGCTTGCTACCTTTCTGTCTTCTCCTTCTCTGTCTCATTGTGTGCACCGGGTTTCTATACATCTCGGTCTGTTTCTTAACCTGCATACTTTAACTGCTTGTCGTTCATAATATATGTCTGGGTTGAATGATTTGGTGAAAATATGCAATTGGGATTTCATTTGCAATCATTGTCCTGTAATTAACACATTTATATTAAAAATAAATTGCAGTATGCTTCTTCCTTAATTGTGTTATCAAAGCACTCAGTTTGAAAAAAAAGACTACTGTACTTACCTTAGCACCGTAGCTCACATTTACTAAAATATTGCATTAATTGTACACTCAACATTATTGTGGATTTCTGATATAATCATGACATTAAAACATGGCATTATGTTTATTGGTAACAGATACACTTGTCCACTTATGGTAATGATAAACTGCTGGCAAGAAACATTTTAAAATGTCTACTGAATCCTTTAAACCTCCTTTCAGAACTTTTAAAACTGATAAGTTAATACCAATGATTTGTGTAAGTGGGATATTCTGACAACAATTCAATATCCATCACTTACAGCCGTGAACTAAGAAGCCACCTGCAAACTTTCTGTCTGATATTTGCAATCAGCAAGAACATTTATGACTCACTACACTTTCTTTGTTTTCAGACTTCTGAGTAATACAGAGTTGTGTTTATTTTCAGTGGAAATCATCTTCGAAGGAAGGTAAATGGCACAAACAAAAGTATATTACCCATACAGCAACAAAGACGTTTGTTTTATACTCACATAATTACTGTTACTTAGCTACTCCTTGGCACTAAAACTCTGGAAATACAGTAATATGTCCCATGCTGACTTTCCTTGATGGCAGTTTTTCTTCAATTGGAAAAAGGTGTTATTCACAAGAAGTGCTTATATGAAGACTCTTTTCACAGCGTCTAAACTCAGCTTATGTAAATGGTTGGAAATTAAGCCTGAATGACTCTCAGGTCTTGGCTGTCCAGCTAAACTGTAAAAAAGACACATTTTGCAAAGGTCACAGGGGTGTTTTTTTTATATATATATAAAATCATGGCAAACCTTGGTGCTGCTTATGAGAAAACGTTTCTGGTTTTATGTGCATTCTGTATTCAGAGGAGCCGGTGCAGAGTGTTGAGAGTCAGGTCAGGACAGAGGAGGGATGTTTCCATCTCTATTTAAGGTGATGGGCTGAGAGAGACACTGCCAGATTGTTTAAGAGTTGGAAATAGACAGACTGCTTTGCTGAAGCTGTAGTTGCTTAAGTGGAACGTATATTCAGCTGTTTTCAGATAGTTGTATCATCTGGCTGTCAAGCCCTCTAACTGTATTTCTTTAAAAGAAGAATGAGAATTTAGACACGTTAGAAAAATGTTTTCCTTCCCATCTCTCTTCCTTCCTCTGACCCACCCCGCACTCTTTCATCGTCATCCTCAAGTGACATGTTGGCTCATGATAGAGGTCAAAGGTCAGGGTCATTTTGGTTTTCTATATACATATTTTCCAATAGAGGCAGTGAGCATTTGAGATTGTACATTTATGGTGTGGTTTTCTGAAAAATAAATAAGCAAATTACATTATACTGTGTTGTCTAGCCACATCTGTTTTGTGTGCTTAATTTCCTGTGAATGCCTCAGTAAAGTGTGTGTATTTCACAGTTAGTTACTAAGGGTGAGGCAGTGCAGTAATAAATGAGACAGATGCAGGCATGAGTCTTTACTTACTACTGTACCATGTGTGGAGAGATAACCAGTCCATTCAGTGCAGCTTGATCACACTGACCTGGATCCAGATCCAACAGCTGCCCCAGCATCCTGTCCTATATCTAAATGTACATTTTATACTAAAAATACCCATAATACACTATATGACTTTTTTAAAAATTCGATGTCACTGACCTCATATGTATTTCCCGCGGCTCTATGTCTCGCACTGTGTAACAAACCCTCAGGAAAACCAAATGATCAATGATCAAACCTCATCAGTAGACTCCCAGCGGGGAGTTGTGCAGTTATTGATTACGTGTGTCTTGTTTTAATTATTGGTATGAAAAGAGTGGGGTTAGCCTTACTTTCGCCATGCATGCATGTGTGTGTGTTTGACCCATTGCCCCCGACAGCAAACCTCAGTGTTGTGTTGTGGACCAGAGGTCAGTCTGACCTAAAGATAAATTACTTCCTGTGATGGGAGTGTTGCTCTCTTGACCTATTGAATGTGTCAGTTGATATTTGCTCCTTTGGAGGCATTTGTCACTGACTGACTGGCCTGCATGCATAATCATTCACATGCACATGAATACACTCTGCATATGTATTTATACAGTGAGCAGCTCTTCTGCATATTTAAGGATTCTGTGCTCCATTCCCTCCACTGAACACACATTTTGTAGTATATATACTTCACTATCAATTCTTCCAAAAATCCGGCAGGCTTTGTTGAGTTACATATTTGCTGATAAATATTTATACGTTTTAGGTTTATTGAGCACACTTCAGTATATTTTAAAACACAACATATCAGACTTTTTCAGGGATGGAAAATTAAATCCTTGATTTATTTCTAGCGTTGTCCCTGGTGTTTTCACAGACCTTCAACCATGCAGCAAGGTGGATACAGGAATTCATTGTCTAATATGAAGAACACATTTTCACATAACATTACATCATAAGAGACAGTTGTGTGACACAGTAATCAATCAAAACAAATTAAATGTCCTAAATGGCTAAATGTGTATCTTTTGTTTGTCAGGGACAAAAATTACGCACATTTGACATTATGTGTTGAGGGTTAGGGGTTAATGTATTTGTCGAGGTATTCTGTTGTATTTAACTCAAAATTTACTACAGCAACTTTGGTTTTTAGTGTTTTGACAAGGCTTAAAATGTAATATAAAAATATATTTACTGTAAATACTGCCTCACTTTATATGCTGTAAAACAGAAATATTGCAGCAGGCCCATCCTGGGAACCTGGGAAGATACAAACATCTTCAGTTAAGTAAAATTTAAAAAAACTCACATCTTGACAAAGACACCTGGTTTCGGTTTTGTCGGACCTCTGGCACTTACATGTCATGTGGGATTCACACAAATAGGTCAGAACCTTAGAAAATCTGATGTAGCCTTTCCAGCGACTTTACAATTTCATCACATCCTGTTGCTATGATCTGTAACTGAGAATTTAAGTTGCATTTTGAGGATTGTCAACTCGAACAAATGTCCACTTAGGGGGGAGACATCCAGCAAAAGGGAGCTTTGTTTATGTTTTCCAGCAGCTATAGTGTAGATTTGCAAGTTGGGTGGATTCCCATGCCAGCAGGATACTACAGTGTATTCAAATGAAGAAAAAATTGCCAACAAGTATTTTTGTAGAGGGCAGCTGTTTGCTAAATATGCAAAAACATATGAGGCAATTTTACTAAAATGAGTTCAGCAAATTAGGGATTTGGCAGAAGCTGTTGAGCAGGGTGAGATCAGAGAGAGAACTGCTCCATCCTGCAGTTATGATGTCTCATATTTATTGATCAATTGTGTTGTTTGTGTGTGTTTACAAAACTTGTGGTCATAATCACAGTAAGGGATTTATTTTAACACAGGAAGCCTATTACACCCATATCAGTAATATTGTGAATGTAATTTTCACCCACTGTAATGAGTGTAGAAAGAAGCTGTTGAGTGGCAGATCTGAGAGGAAAGAGAGAGGGGGAAACTCTTCTTCCTGTGACAGCAGTGCAAGATTGCCTGTTGAATTGTGGAGGTGTGAATAGGATTTCCTTCATGATGTCGTGGGAATATGAGGTGAAAATGAGACTGCTGTCATGTTGGATGTTGTGCCAGCTGACAGTCCACAGACCAAAGAAACCAGAGTATATTCATATTTAAGAAGCTGGAACCAGAAGATTTTGGCATTTTTCTCACCAATTATCAAATTAGTTGGTGATTAATTTTCTGTCGATTGACTATTAATCGACTAATCGTTGCAGCTTAAAATAAAAAAATACATTCAACTAATCCTCTAACTAATAATTATTTTGATTATTGGTCGATCAATAATTTGGTCTATGAAATATCAAAACATATTTGATGATAATGGTATTAACATTCATATCACGCCAGTGTATGCACACTAAGGAATGTGTACATGCATGTGCGTGTGCCTGGAGCGCATTTTAAGTATGAGCATTCTTTGAAGTGGATGGTTTGTCATACCAAGCATACGAACTCAGTTGCTTCTGCAGTCGTCTTTGAAGTAGTCATCTTCTTTCTGCCCTCTCCTTCTCTTCTCTGTATTTGCAGGGCATTCAAATCCAATACACATCTATCTCATAAAATGTATGCACCATATATATTCTGCAACTAGAATATATAGTCTTACTCAAGAAGCAAAATACAAACAGAGACAGGAAAGAGAGAGGTGAGAAATAGAGAAAGGGGGGGAGGGAAGGAGGGAGGGAGGGAGGGAGATTCTCACTTCTCTCTGCAGGAATGTAATTGGTCTTTTGAGAGTTTCCACACACTCTGCACTATAATTGTCTCTCTGGTTAAACCTTTCTAACCTGTGACGCCACACAAACACATTCACTCACACAGTTACAGAAACCTTATCCACACCCGCAGCTGTACACCTGCTCAAGATATCAGAGCGTAAAGCAGAATATTCATGCCCTGAAGCATCATGGGTGATGAACTGTCTCCGTGGGAGTTGGAGTTTAAACATCAAAGGCCAGCTTCAGAGAAATGTGTAAGACGGTATGAATGTGTGTTCTCGTCATCTTATAGGTCATTATCAGTTAGTGTGCTTAACACTGCTCCTAATCAGTAAATATATCCGCCTCTTCATGCTCAAAACAGGATATGAAGCAAGCCCACTTCCTGTCTAGCGTTATCTGCTCTAATAGCAAACACACCTCCTTTCATATTGGTTCCCCTTTTTGATTTCCCATGAACTTCTACTGGTTTTTGAATCAACAGTTTCTGTTGAAAAGCCTTTGAATTTGATCAGGTGACACTGTGCGTGTGTGTTTGTGTGTGTATGTGTGTGTGGAGGCAACACACACACACACACACACACACACACACACACACACACACACACACACACACACACACACACACATACACACACAAAAATAAGTTTCCCACTAAAAAGAATCAGTTACTACAAAGGTTTCCCCAACTCCTTCGTTTCTCTTCCTTTGAAGACAATGCTGTGCTTTGATGTCGCCTGAACTTTGCTGCAACATGATGCCAACTTTAATATCCATGGTGAACCGGCAAATGAAGGCTTCGATTCTGCAACGCTGAATGAAAAGTCTGCATCCAAAATGAGAAATATTTGACTACTTGAAAGACATTTACAAACCCTCTTTTGAAATTACTGATGAAAAAAAATACACTTAAGAGTTTTGGAGTAATTTTAGCTCTTGTTTGATGAGCAACAATACTTCAAATCCCGCTTTTTCATTCAATTACTTCAGGTTATGTTTTAGCACTTGAGAGTCTGGTCATGAATCTTAACTTCATCTCATTTAGCTTCAGTGAAAACTCAAAATCTATAAAGGTTTGGGGAAGTATTACTTTTCACCACGTCCCCATATGACCCAATGTGTCAAGTAAGCAATCTGAATGATCTCAAGTCTCAGTCTTAGTATAATTTCCGTTTAACTGATAGTTTACTATGACGTGTACTTCCTTTTAATGTACATTCAACTGAAAAAGATTTATCAGTTCTTTTTTTGGTTTTCCCATATGATATCATGTCAGTGTAGTTCTCAGTGTGTGGTGCTGTTGTAAAAAGGCGAAGATAAACCGTCAGACTGTAACTGAAGAAGGGTTCAAACTGAGGGCAACGTTGCTCTGCCTGCTGGGAGGCCTGTCGTGACGTTTGACCCTTTTACCTTTAAGTGCTTTAATAAAAAAAAAGAAAAGAAGAGAAAAGAGTTGAACCTCAGCGAGGTAGAGTGAAAGACTTAGGGTGAGAAAGTAGCTGTTGAGGACTGTGACTGAGACCCACTGACACACAAGAACACTTGACTGTTGTGTGATGGCGAGGGAAAGGCAAAAAACACACACAAAACTAGAATGAGTGCATGAATCAGTTGTAACCATGGTTTTCCTGTATATTGCTGCAACCCCTGAGGTTAATTGCTAAAGACGTCGTCTGTGTATTTAATCCACCAAGAGGCTGCATTCCTACAGCAGCGACTCTCCTCCATTATCTAATCTCAAGTTCCCCACTAATTCTATTTAAACTCTGCTGGCTGGCTTTACGGTCGCACTGAAAGCACAGAAAACAATGGAGAACCGATATGGCACCAAACTGAATTTGGGAACATGGCAGCGCAGAACAGCTGTGATAAGAAATCAGGTCTAGTTGGGAAGTGATTCAAAGTCTAGGCACAGTCTATGTGTTTTTGGTACTTTTGGGCAGTTTGTAGCTGCTGTGGACACAGTAAATTTACTGGTCACAGACTGTTTTACTGTGCAACAGTCAATATAAATGCCATATTTAGTACAACAGAGTCAGTAAAGGTCTCCACAGGAACACTAAAGGAGTATTGTGGGAATATAAAGAGTGTCGTAGGAAAGAAAAATAAAATACCAATAAGCCTCACTGTTAGCCTTTCTTTCACAGCCCCTCCTCATTTGTCTTCTTTAAAATGTGGGTGTTGATGAACATTGCAGTTCATGAGGAAGTGGTCCTGCCAACATTTTACAGATTTATACATGCTGATAAGACACCCTGCATCGAAATGGTAAAATCCACATAAATGCACTGTAGCTTTTAAACTGAGACGATATCACAGTTTCTGCATACACAATTACAATCTAAAGCTACAATAATTGACCTTTGGGCCTATTGGTAGCAGAACAATTTAAAAACAAGTTAACAGACTTAATCACCATCACCATCAGTGCATTAAGTTGCAAACTGTTTCCATTTATACATCTACCACATAAATGTCAAATATTCACCCTCTCATGAGCTAGTGCTAGAGGTTTGACATCACTAGCTAGTTACTAACTTGGTGTCTGCAGTTTGGTGCTTAGCAAATAGCATGCAGTGGTGTTAACAGAACTTTTATCAGACCTTTATATACGTAATGAGGTATATATAGACAAAGGCGAGGTGTGAGTTTGACGCCCAAAGTTGCTGCTTATGTTCTGGCTATTTTTTCCATTTGACGCAAGAGAGTCAAAGCTAATATAAGTCTTACAATCATATTAACAGCAATCATTTTAAAATGACCACTACCACACTTATTAGAGGGCCCGAATTTAGCGATTGAGAACATACTGACCTGTCAAAATACATGATTGACTATTGAGAGAAGTTGACTCTTTTTGAATGCGATTCATTTGGAGAAAGCATCTAGTAGCTTTAAGGTACTTTTGCATTGGCTTAAGCCTGGTATTCGCCACTGGGCTGGAACTGGTGCTCCTGAGCGATGTGAGTCTGAGCCATAAGGCCCTTTAGATGGCCCCCTTTGCATGTAGTCATTTGATTTATTGTTCAACTAATATAAACCATATTGACCATAGAAGCTGGAGTTTTAAAAATATTTCCTATGTAACCATTTTAGAAAATTATTTGCTAAACTCTTGTCGAATCCACTCCAGTAACCATTCACAAAATGACCTCCACGACATGGAAAGGTGTCGTGTGTGCAGAAAGAAAACACAACACCTCACACAGCTCTGGCCTATTACAGTCATGGTCACGCACACTGAAAACAAGCTTTACACATTCCCTCACAAAGTGGCCACATATTTGTTTACAAGTGCAGCTTTTTATGAAGGTGATATGAATCGGAGTATGACTGCTGTGTTTGTGCATTAATACGGTGCGTTTGTGGGCGTGTGGGAGAGGCAGATTGTGTTTCAGGCCACGCAGAGCCCTGCTCACATGAAAGACTCTTTGTAAGGCAAGTTTTAATGACTCTTGTACAGATTTGCTATTTGAAGGCAATGGCACAAGTGTGTATGTGTGTGTATGTGTTTTCAAGGTTGGGTTTGTTAACAGCTATCAGACATAGAAAACAGCTTAGGTGAGTATACAGAACATTAGCTATGTTTTCATCCAAGTAGTTTTATGTGATTAATGAGGTATTTAAAGACACTCAATGATGGGAAATTATATTATTATTAAAAACACATGATTAAAGGCTACAGAAATGCATCTGTTGATTGCTAGGTGCAGGACTGGATGTGGATGATTGAAGGGCCCGAAATGAAGTGTGTAATCACTAAATTAGTCCCAGAAAAAAAAGCGTTCATAAGAATATTTAACTGTTTTGATGTAGCCACAACAGAATCTAATCCATTTTTCTTCCATAAACGAAAGGAGATTTCTTGCATTTCAAGTTATTTTCTGATATTGTATGTACAGCTTCAAATTGGAAGTTGAACCCTGGAAGTAACTTAAAGAATTTATTGATGTCACATGCATCATACTTTTATATGACAAGAAAAGACATCAGAAACTTCTTGAAACACTTTTTTATTTTTGTAGTGGATTGCAACTAATGATTCATTTCTTTATCATTATCATTTCTTCATCAGCTTGGTGGTCTTTAAAATGTCAGACAATGGTGAAAATGCTTTGTCCCGACCATCAGTCAACAACCCTAAGTTATCAAGTTTAGCATAATAGAAGACTAAAGAAACCAGAAAATATTCACATTTATCAAGCTTGAACCTTAGAAATGCTTCAAAACACTAAATCAATTATCAAAATAGTTGGCCATTAATTTTCTGTTGCTCAGCTAAGTGATTAATCATCTAAACATTGCAGTTCAACGTTGAATGTTTTTGTATTTCCTGAAATCCATTTGTTCCTGTGCGACCAACAATTGGAAATGAGCAGTTTACTAAAACAGGTTTTAATTGCACTTCTCGTCATATCTCTGCCTCCATCACTTTACGGCTTCATGCCGTCTGTTGTCTCTCCCGCCCTTCATCCTCTGTCAGTTTGCTCTTTTTAACAAACCATCCCACTGTTTCTATACTGTAGGTCAGTGCTGAATGGGGTCAGCAGAGCAGTGCGATCAATACGGGCAGACACACACAGACACACACACACACACACACACACAGGCACACAGTGTGTAGATCTGACCCAACAGAAACAAGCTTGTGCTGTGTCTCTCTGCCTGCGGTCTCCTGCCCTCCGACCTGTATGTGTATTAAAGTGCATGTGTATGTGTGTGTATATTTCTGGGGTATATTTTTGGACCTGAGTTGGTTTTATCACTGAATTCAGAAAAATAAAAGGTTGTGTATCTTTTTCCATAGCAGACTTGCTCTATTGATCTGTGCACAGTGTGTTCTGTGTGTGTGTGTGTGTGTGTGTGTATGCGTGCGCAGCCTCCCTTTAAAACCACTTTTAATGCAGGTTTAGTCGCGTGTTTAGTGTGCCTGCGCCCGCTACCACTGTCCTTGATCATTGTGTTAATGTCTGTCAAACCCAATGAATGCTCTGCTGCCTCCACAACACTCAAGTGAAAATAATTATTTTTAAAATTGAATCTGTTTTAGGGAACATTTCCTTCATTTCCTCCAATAATCCATGAAATAAAATGAATATGTAATAAACATTTATGAACATTTTTAAGCAAGTATTAATATTTAAGTCTTCATTTGTCATGATAGCTCTATTAAAAAAATCAATAAAAAGGGAGCACCTGTGGTAGGAGTGCGACTAGATAATGTTTTGTTTGGCAATTAAATATAGTCTGGTGCAATTTTAGAGGCTAAAATAGAAAAAATGAAACTGAAAAATACAATAACGTATGTGAGAAACTGATACTATCTCACCTACTTCATGCGTAACAGATATTTTGGTACACAGATTTTCATTTTGAGTCTCTGCTCTCCTTGTCAGAAAGCACTGAATGGGGTTGTCTTTATTAAAAAAGGTAATAAAGTCATTTCTAGAAGTTACTTGATTCATGGTTTCAGCCCAGAGCTGCACAGACTGGAATTCAACTAATTAGTACTTCTCTCTGACGCGCTTGGAGGAGTTCATGTGAAAAAGAGAGGTCATATAATTATAGCCCTGGGAAAACCCTGGGCCGTCTGTGTGTAAAAGAGAGTGTGCGTATGTGTGTATAGTGTATTGTGTGTCTGTGTGTGTACGTAGCTGGGTATCCTCATGAGATTCAGTTTTGTGTGGCTTTATTTGCATGCTCAGCCTTTTGAGAGTTGACCTCACTCTCTGTATTTGCCAGTATGATGAAATAAGACTTAAACTCTGCTGGCTTTTGCTCCAAATAAGAAATTATAGTTCTCGCCTCGGGACCCAAAAACATTAAATTAAAATTCTTTTGTGTGAAAAAACAACTTAAGAAACAAACCCCAAGACTCCCCAAATGAGAGAGAAAATGAACCAAACAACAAAGAGAGCTCCAAACTCCGTGTTATACAAGCTGCCTGCCTACTACCATGGAAACACCAATTAACAAATTAATTAACTCTCAAGAGATATTTATGTGTTTTTCAGGAGATAAATCTAATAATTTAACAGTGAACAAATCTAACACTAAACAGCTTGAAGAGATAAAACATCACAGCCCCCCCCCGACATGTCCACACTTGGCACCTTCTACCAGGAAGGTGAATCCTAATTGGCCAGGTGTGGTGTTGTTCTTCTTGAGTCTAAAACAGAGCAGGTGCATCAGAGGGGAGAGATAGCAGACTCATACAAGCTGATAAAATAAGGATGTTGAACCGTCTATAGAGTGTGTGCGTTGTACTTTGAAGATAAATTCTGATGTATTTCTGTTTCTCCTCAGCATGTGGAAGGGCCTGAATGTCAACTGCACAGACAGCTCAGGATACACACCTTTACACCACGCGGCACTCAATGGACACAGGTAAGATTGCAAATGTGTGTTCATGTATGTGTGTGGAGATAAATTAAGTGTGAGATGTTATATGATTGTCTGTCTATGCAGGACTCTGTCTTAAGGACATTTTTTAGTGTTGGTATTTTTTGATTAATGGATCAGTCATTCAATCAAGAACACAAATAAGCTCCCGCAGCCAAAAATGACATCTGATCAGCTGTTAAAATACCAAAATAATTATTTTCATTATCTGTTAATCTGTTGATGATTTTATGGATTAGTTGATCACTTATCTGGTCGATGAAATGCCGATCGCTGTTTCCCAAAGCCCAAAATACAATTGGTTTGTCCTGACCAACAACCCACAACCCAAATATGTTCAGTTCCTTATCATTACACACCAGAAAATATTCACATTTAAGAAGCTGGAACGAGTGAATTTTCATGTTTTTTGTTTCAAAATGAATCAAACAATGAATGTATTATTAAAATATAAATAAATAATCTTCTATGGTTCAACTAATCATTGCAGCTCTAAAAATATTCAAAAACAACGAAACCGAAAATCGGCAAATCCTGAATTTTAAGGAGCTGAGACATCTGGTTGCTTGATAATTGACTTAAAATAAACAATTACTCATTAACAATGTTGGCAGCACATTTTCTGTCACTCAACTAATTATTTTGCAGGAAGAAGTGAAACAATAGTCAAAAAGGCTAATTATTCCTTTGATTTTCTTTTTCATGTTGCTGCTATTAATTGAAGACAAAACTGTAACTCCTCAGAGGGAAATACATTGTCTTGTGTATACAGGTGAACTGGTGGCAATGCATTTCTGAGTAAATCTAATGATACTTAAGAAGGTTTCATTAGACCAAGGGTCAACAAATTTAGAGACCATGCAGTTCATTAAATTTAATGACAGCCACTAAAATTGAATTTGATCGCATTAAAATAGTCTGGCTTGGCTCCAGGTCCATGACATATTGCTGTACTCTCCAGGGCCACAAAACAGTAATCCATAATAGTTTAAATTAACAAAACATTTCAGAAAAGGAGTGAATGGGTGCATGTTTTATTTGGCTGCATCTGCACCGACCTGAAGCTCAGCTCTTTCTTCACCTGGGCCTGCTGAGAAATCCGTTACACAGTGTGGATTAGCTGCAAGCCCGACTGCTATCCCAGTTTGGCGGAACTGAAGGATTAGTACTGTGTTTTGGGGGCAATTATGTGGATTTCCTCCTTCAGATCAACCGGTGAGGAGAGGAGAGAGAAAAACGCAGCCTCAAAGTGAAAATTAGGCCGCCAACAAAAAGCTGCAGAGGAGTGATTTAATGTTTAGGTGGGAAAGTAAAAAAAGAACCAGCAATTAAGATATAGACAGAAGAAACATAGCAACAAGCAACGCTGTATTTAGAGTTGGTTTTTTTGTTGTTTTCCAAACTGGGTTTGAGATCATTTTAATTATGTGAAGCCTCATCAAAAGCCTTTTTGCTGATGCATGCAGGCTAAATGTAATCACCAACCACTTATATATTTTCATATCTGACACTGAGATGATCCCAGTGTGATTTTGCTGTAGAACTGCCACTTAAACCTGAATGACAGATATAAAAATCTAATAAATTATTGAAATGAACAAAGCAGGTCATTAAGCGTGTCAGTGGCGCTTTCACCCTTGCTCCTCAGAGAGGTTTTGCCCTTCTCACTCCTCTGTTTCTCCCCTCTGACATTTTGAATGCAAATGAAGCACTTCACCTTTCCCTTCTTCAGAGTCAGGTGACAACTTCAGCCGGAGACTTGCTTAATACCAAACAGAATTGCTGACATTATTCCTCAGCAACAGGAGCTAAATGGATTTCCTGAATAAACCGAAGCTCTGTGAATCGTCACTTTTTTCTAGTTGTGTAATGGAGATTACTTTATGTGGAGCAAACACAGAGATTTCCCTTCCAAAGAGGTTTTCTGACCTCAGTGGGACTTATATGACTAAATAAATTTTGTCACAGAAAAGAAAAATGTAATTGTGCTCTTTCAATTAACGATCAATTTACAGTCTAACCCCCACTTGCCTTAAATGTATCACTTACCTAAGCTGCATTCTGATTAGGGGGTTCGTGAAGGTGTCAACTTGCTGATCAGATCACGTGGCTGTATGTTTGACCCAAGATTTAAAGGCAAGGGTTATGTTTTCAAATAAACATGGATTTAAATGTTGTATCCTGTGCTGACATTGGAGCTCATTTTGGTTGTGCAAAAAAAAAAAAAAAAAAAAAAAAAAATATATGTATATAGTATTGAGAAATAAAAAACTAACTTATAAATGACCGAAAAGCATTGTTGCACTCACCTCTACTGTTTTACAGTTTCCCTTTACACAGATGATGCACTGCAGAACTTTTACATATAAGTGAATGTCCGTTACATTCAAGCCCCTGCCAAAGGAGTTCACACAATGCAGATTATTGTATTATCTCTCTGTATTCTACAGTATATGATATTTTTAAATCAATTGTCTGTGGTGACATTCCTGCACTGTTGCACTGGTAGTGATGCATTTTACTTCGACCAGCAATGATTGCCAGAGCTGAAGTGCAACTAGGTCTATCTTTGGCCTCACAGGGCGCCCATAGAGCATTCACACCAGAGACATCCACCAGGCGAGCTGGCTGAAATCTGGTTTAACCAACTGCTATTTAACTTGACTATTTAACTATTTACTCTCGCTGCCAGAAAGGGGAGACACACGTTCCTCACTGCAAGTTTAAGTGACTGACTATGAGAGGAATTTATTTAACCAATTAAAATATCATTGCAGTCATAGTTGTGTTTTGTTATGCAGTCTGAATAAGCAATCCAGACAAATATTCAGTAAAATTATAATTTTTTCAATATTCTGAAGAGTTGCATTGAACTGTATGCTTGAACCAAAATTAAAAATGCTATAATTGTATAGTGGGGTTAAAGATGTTTGATTGTTGTTATCAAAGAAAAAGTGATATTATTTTATAATATGGATTTCAGGTCTTGTCGCCCAACTCTACTTCCCTCCTTTCCCCTCTCTCCATCTGTCTTTCTACTGATCTTTATTCTTATATATCCCTCTCTCTCTCTCTCCCTGTTGCAGGGAGGTGGTACTAAAGCTGCTCCAGTTTGAGGCATCCACGAACGTGGCTGATAGCAAAGGTTGCTTCCCGTTGCACCTGGCTGCCTGGCGGGGCGATGTGGACATCGTCCGCATCCTCATTCACCATGGACCCTCGCACTGCCGCGTCAATCAACAGGTAGTGACAGAATCCCATCATCACATCTTGAAGACCTTTATCTTCAACCCCAGGGTTTTATTAAAATGTCATAAAGTCTCTCCTCAGTCCAATAGACATACACAAGGCCACAATCCCCATTCTGAAATGGTCTTTACTGATAAATACTCTGTCTCTTAAGCAAGGAAGCAAGAAAGTGGAGTAGTTAAATAAGCTGTCCTCCTCTTCTCGAGAACTCAAGTGTCCTTCAGCAAGACAGAAGGCGTTGGCCTGTGATACCTTGTGGTACAAATAAACATAACCAAAAGACACTTGAAGAACACATATTACGTACATTTCTAGGTCAATATTTTTATTCTGGGGCTCTAGTGGGATAGCATTGCATTATTTACAGTTTAAAAAAACTCCTTATTTATCTTATACTGGCTTTTTATGCAGCCCTTCAGTTCAGCCTCTGAGTATAAAAAAGACAGAACATATTTTTTATTATGCAGTTTACCCCTTTTGACATATTAAAACCCTGCCAGCTTCGCTGTCTACATGTCTGCAGGTGAGAAGAACTCTTTCCTCCCTTTGTATTGCTGTCTTCCAGAAAAATGCAATACACACTTTTTTTTTCTTTTCTTTTTTTACAGCACATACACCTTTCCTCGTGAACTGTGGCTGAAAGAAATACTCTCCCTATTTCCTGTAACTGTGCCAATTAACAAGAGAACTCTGCTCGTTGCACTAAATTAAAGTTGAGTCCTTGTCTTGTTTTTCTCGCGGCATGTATGACTTGTTCTGGCTCCTGTCCAACAGAGCCGATCCTTTTACAGTTTTGCAGTGATGTCTCTCTGACAGCAGGGCGAGGGTTTCAGCTCTGGGAGAATTCAGCTTGCCATTGCTGTCATTCCTAATCAGCAAAAATGACCTTCTCCTCCTCCCTTTCTTTTTTTTTCTGTCCATCTCTGCTTATAGCACGTCACCGATGTCATGGCTTGCTGATATGCTACATTTTAAGATGAGAATATGTATAATATTTATCAGTGTTGATTATTATGATTTTTTTCCTAGTCTCCTGATGGCAGTGTTGTAATGGACCCTCCAGGTTATTGGAGCGTTATTTACCCTGCCTAATAAGCACATTTTCCACTGTCACCATTAGCCAAATCATTTCCCTCTGAGAGTTGTTAAAGCATAATTGTTGCCGTGATAAATTGATATCCTCTGCCCCTGAAATTGAGAGATTTGTCAGCAAATGAGCACTGGTAATTTTATTCTTCTTCTTTTTTTTTTTTAACCCTTCCAATGATTTGTGGAGCTGAGCAGGCTGCTGAGTGAGCAGGGTGGACACACATAGAGTGGTAGATGCTGATTGAGGAGATAGGGTGCACAGATGCTGACTTCAGTGTGCAGTCAATGTGTGTTTTTGTATGCCTGTGCGCTCTTTGTTTTTGAAAGAGCCAATTGGGGTTTGATCGAAAATAAATAAGGGTTAAAGTGACCAATCTCTCCTTTTTAGACTTTTGTTATAGATAATGATATCCTAGAATAACTTCTATCCAGCGTCCTGCAACAAAAGAGCTTTTCTTAACTGTGTTGTAGGAGGAGATACTTGTGTAGCTGTATAGGATAATTTTAATATCAAGAGAAAATTAACAACCAAGACAGAGCGATGCTGTTGTGTCATACCTAGTGGTGCAAATAAAAACTGCAAAGAGGATGTTTATCTAGCCAACATCTGCACATTTACAAGCTGCGGCTTCTACACAGTTTGGTCTCCATTGAGAAACCGTTTTTCTTGTTCAGTAGATTTCCTAATACAGCAGTGTTGAAGATTGTGAGAGGATTTCTTTGGGGAAGCTGTTAATAATTAAGTGTCATTCATTAGTTAAGCCTGTGAACAATGGTATTTGTGCAAATGATTGTACAATGATTAAGTAGAAAATGACTACAGTATTCAAATCTCACAGTAATCCCTAAGTTGGACCTGAAAGTTAGTCCATGACTGTTTGAATCTGTGAAACTGAAAGTGGAACAATATATTTATAACCTATTTACTCATATGTAAACCTTCTAATTACACCAAACTGCTCTTTGCTTTTATCTCTCTGTATTGCCACAGACTGTTTAAAAAATAAAAAAAATAAAAAAATACCTAGTCATTGTGACATCACCCATTGGTTTGTGGACTGGCAATTTGAAGCCTCAAGTTTGGTGATTTGACCGTCATCATCTTTGATTTTTGGAGCCATATTTGTGACCATATTTGGACTAGAGGGTAGAGCCAACCCCAGAGCTAGTTGCTAGCTTGGTGCATTTACAATCTAGGGTTAACTGTGATAATGCTAATGCCTGGACTTGGACATCTATACAAATTGACTTATTTTTGCAACCAGTGGAGTTTCCCTCTGCTGGCCATTATAAGAATGCAGTTTTAAGGCACTTCCACATTGGCTTAATTTTTCAGACCGGGAGGTACACACTTCATTGCCACATACAGTATCTTGCTTTGTTCATCAAAAAGCTGGACATGACTGGTTCTATCTCTGCTTTTATCAGCAATTTTCATCTCTCCCTCTGCATAGTAAATATTGGTGAATATGCTAAGTTACATTATAGGGCCTCAACTAACTATTCTTTTCATTATCGATTAATCTGTTGGTTATTTTCTTGATTAATTAATTAGTTGCTTGGCCTATATAATGACATAAATTGGTGAGAAATGTCCATCATTGTTTCCTAAAGTCCAGGTAACACCTTATATTTTCCCAACTAACGGTCCACAACTCAAGGATAATATGTTTTCTACCACAGAAGATAGAAACAAGAGAATATTCACATTTGAAAAGATGGGATAAGAGAATTTAGACATTTTAGAATTTAGACAAAAAATCTCAAAATGATTATTTGATTATCAAAATAACTGCTGATTTAATTTCTGTCAATCAACTAATCAAATAATCAAGTAATGGTTGGCGCTCTACCACATTAGCGTGCTTTGGCTTTCTTTCACATTATTGCACACAGACACAGCAACACACAAAGACTCTGCATTCAGCATGGCGCTCTGTTGATACTCTTAAAGGTGCAGTGTGGATTTTTACCCTGAATGTTATTCAGACACATTAACTATTACAGCATTGTACAGAATATTGATGAAGTGTCGGATTCATTCATTTTTGTGTGCCCTTTTGTCTTTAAAAGTACTGAATATTCCTTTTATATAGTAGCCTTTGCATTCATGCTTGTCTTGTTCTTGTTTACAGTGTCTACTGTTGTCCTCAGGTTGCAGGCATAAATCTGAGGATAAGATTTATGTAGTGTTTGTGTGTTTACGATGCCGTAGCTCCATATTTTCCAGCTGTCTGTCTTGTCTGCAGTAGAGAGCAGGGCCTGCATACATTACTCAGGGTGATATACTGAGTCCCACACAAGCACACACCCATCATCGAGACTTAACAGCAGCAAGTCATTGGCTGCACATTACCCCATTCTCAACGATATTACTCCTACCATGCACGCCATTACTCGTGTCAGAGGTTGAGAGTGCAAGTAGTTGAGTTTTATTGGGTAACTCTGGAAGGGCAACACTCTTTGTTTTTATATCTCCTCCTTTGTTGCATGAGAGAGAGATAGATCACAAGGCAGGGAAATTAGTTTTCACCTTTGTACACAAGGTGACAAATAGCGACATTGCGAGTGTGGAGCACAGTGCAGGAGTTAGCTGTAATGAGTGTGAAAGGTCCTGAGAGCATTAAGGGGAAAAAAAGGAAATAAATTGATATAAAGAGAGGTAAGAGAAGTGTGAAGATAGGCTGGTTTCACACTGAAGCCATTGGAGGATTATTCGAGGTTAGTGGATGTTATTAGTTGGTGGTAAACCGGTTCCAGCCCACTGTTTACTGCTTAATTGGTCCCAATAGTTCCCATTCACAGCTGTTTTTGTTTATTGTGGAAGCGTGTTTGTGTTTGTGTGTGTGTGTGTGTGTGTGTGTGTGTGTGTGTGTGTGTATGTAAGGTAGAGGCCCTCTGACTAGAGAAGATGATTACGTACTGTGTGTTTATGAGTGAGACAGTCATGGATACAGAAGGACTGCTTATTTTTTTCACGGCTTGCACCATACTTGCAGAACAAAATGTGTGTTTTCAGGATTGGGGCATTGTTTTTTGTGATCTCTCTTTCTTTCACTGAGATTTACTCATGAACTGATAAATACACTTTAGGTTTGCAACTAAAAGCTAACAGTGAGGCTCTTTTCTGTTTTTGCAGACAGCATATATTGTACTGAGATTTTAAAAGAATGATGAGGGAGGTGAGAGCAACTGAGCATTCCCAAGAAATACGACACCAAGGAAACAATCTATATCAGTCCCCATGACTCTGGAAGAAAAAGGGGTTCTGGCATGTCCAAAGCTAGTATAAAATAACTGCTTTCCAAGCCCCTTTTGCACACTTGGATTTCACATTTCTTCCTTTTTCGCCTGCATGGGGAAAACAACAGCATTGAAAAATATGATGGACAAGCTGCTAAGTGGCACATTCTATTATGTTGTGGTCTATTCACCTGTCTCATCTGACAGAAGTGTCCATCTTCCAGCACTTGGTCAATCCTTACAGTACAAGGACCATATTGAAAATTCTCTTCTGTGGTGCATTGAAGGGGGCTCAAACATTGCATTCACAAGCTCTGCCATACATGAGAAATCAACTTTAAATGAAAATCAATAAGCAATCACAGATCACATGAACAGTGCATGTGAATTTGTTTGTTTTCTTGCTTTTATAAAGGTTGCCATGTATGCAACTGCATAAGAGACACAGAGCTGACACAATATGACGATAAGTGGATTTCCTGATAGAACATTTACTGGAAAGCTTCAGTCCTGTTTTTAAGCAAAGTTGCCAATATTTTCTGGTTGCAGCTGCACAAATATGAGACTTTGTTGTTTTTTTCTGTGTCACATATAATTGTTGAGGAGGTATTGAGATGGTGTGTGCATATGCTATATACCATATTTTATGTCAGGGCAAATGAAATGAAGGGAGTGTCCGCACACTGGATTGTAGCTCTGGTGACTGACTGAAAAAGCCTGATGAGGTTGAAACGTTGCCTGTTTCAGACAGTAATAAAGACTTTGGGAGCTTTTTTTTCCCTTCACATATAATAGTTTACAGAATTTTCTTTTTTTTTCTTTTATACTGTTGCAGCCCTAAACACAATGTTCACAACAAAATAAAGACACTGACTAATGATGTTAACCTCAAGGTGCTAGTCAAGAGCAGAGTTGGAATGTAAAGATTAATTTGCTTGCGTCTCACTGTGGCTTGTGTTTGTTTCACTGACGGAAAGCAGGTGTGTGTGTGTGTGTGTGTGTGTGTGGGAACCAGCGCACAACTTCCTCTGTATTGGACTAATGAATTTAAGGGTTATTCTGTGTGTATGTGTGTGTGGGTGGGGGGTGACTGACTAGGTCAAGTATGTCCCCCTGTGCTGCAGATACATCCCAGGAATGTTTTGTTTTCCACCAACAGACAGATGGAGGGTTATATCATTCCTTTTCCTTCCAACTCCTCTTGTTCTCCAAAAGTAGGAAATGTGATCATAAGATAATGAGAGCGATCAGAAGGACCTTCTCTGACCTTCATGTGTGTTGTATTTTAGTTTTTGTGCACGCGTGTACGCACAAAACGCTTCCTGCAGGCTTTTCTCCAGGTGCACCAAGACCTCCTGGGAGCTTACAGGCTGTGTGAACTAAGGCAGAGTTAAAACGTCAGGAGGTCACCCACCTGCTGTGTGCTTCCACTAATGTCTTGCTGTGTGGCTGCGAGTGTGTATTCATCTTACAGTTTTGGTAGTCTCATGCACACATGTTGCTACCACTTGAAAATGAAACCATATGTTTCCTTATGGTCAACATGTGAACACTGCGAACACATGCTACTATGAGAAATCGCCCTGGGAAAGTCCTTGCTCAAACATGGCCTATCGCCATGCCCACTGCTGCCACAGTCACACCGAGCCATAGCATGTTTTCTTATGAGTAATGCATTTAAAAAATATGTTATGTCATATGTTTTCCACAGCCTGACGCTATGTCGGCAGTGGTCTTTCCAATTAAAGCTCAGTAAAAGAAAAGTGATTCATCCCACCATGAATCAAAACAAACTACAGCCCTGAGTGATTATTGCAAACTGAGAGCAGATTGTGTGTTAATGTGCTATTGCAGGACTTTCCATTGTGGTATATTTTGACATTAAGATAAAATATGGGGTGTAATTTACCCCACAAAGAGATTGTTCGTTAGCTTGCCAGCCCTTCAAGGAGGGCAGAGTTTTGAAGCTGTGGAGCTATTAAGGATTTGATGTCGTGCTCAAGGGCACTTTAAGTCAAGTCAGTTTTATTTATATAGCGGTAAATCACAACAGAATCTATCTCAAGGGACTTTTCACATATAGAGCAGGTCTAGACTATACTCTTTAATTTACAGAGCCCCACTATTTCCCCCATGAGCAAGCTCTTGGCGACACCGGCAAAGAAAAACTGCCATTTAGCAGTCGAAAATCCAAAGCATGATAGGATCCAGGTCATTCAGGTCAACTCCACTATTCCCAAGCACCTGCATTTTTCTTCAGTCAGTTTTAGGACTAAAAGCAGTGCTTTATTACATTTTTTTATGCTTCTAATTATTCATTAATGTAAAATATTCAGCCTTTATGATTTGATTTTAAAAGCATTGCAATCAATGTTCTTAATAGTGCATGTAGTTTAAAAAGATAATTCAAAATGTGGATTTTCAGATGAATAAAGATCAAGTTTAAATAGCTTTAGTTAGTCTGAAACTACCTGCAAACTAAAAGCGTGACTTTGTGGATATGCAGTAACTTCATATTTTATGTTGCAGAGAGACAGTTTGAGTGAAGACATTATTGACTTGTGCAAAGAGAATCCAGAGAGAATATAAATGTGTACCTCTTTTATGCAAGTCATTTGAACTGTGCCTGAGGGGCATTACTTTCTTCTTTTTATACTGTGATCAATAAAGTAACACTTAAACAACATCAAAGACTGAAGTACAGTCAATAAGCAAGACATCAGTATTTAAGTTGTTGCCTACAATATGGGAAATGTTGTCATGGTGATAGCTAAAATAATCAATTTGTTAATTAGTCAGCAACATTTTTGACAATCTATCCATTGTAAATCACTGTATCAAGCATAAACACCTCTCTCTTCTAATGTGAGTATTTGCTGCTTTTCATCAGCCAATTGAATATATTTGGGTTCAAGACTCTTTGACAGACATAACAAGACCTTTTTACCTTAGACTCTTTGGATATTTGTTATGGACATTTCCCCCCCTTTTTTGACATATAGATTTAAAAAAAATTAATTGCTTAATCCATAATTGAAATAATCCGTAGTTGCACCAACTATTTTCGTTATCAATTAATCAGGCAATTATTTTCTTGATCAATCAATGAATAACTTTGTCTGTACAATAGTCAGAAAATAGTGAAAAATGCCTTGAAGCCCAGGTGTCTTGTTTTTTCCAATCAAGAGCTCCAAATCCACATTTATTCAGTTTATGCTCATATAGGAAACAAACTAGCTTTATCCTCAAAACCTCAATGAAACCAGTATTTTCTTCTTTTTTTTAAAATTTTCCTTAAAAATTACAACCATTATTCAGTGATAATTAAGTGATAATTGGTACAACTCCAAACATGTGCAACTTCATCTGTGTAAATAGACTTTAGCAGGTTTTAAAAATACTAATGAATGCTGAGCATCAGTGAAAAAAAGACACAACATTTGCACCAGCAGTTTAATGATTTATTGTGGCATCATTACATAACTGAAAAAATCAACATGAACTCCTGTTGATATGTGCACAACAGAAAATGTGTGTGTGTGTGTTTCTTGGACTGGGAGTGTAAAAGATGGACCAACTGGCAGCGCTGCTTCCTTCTCTCTCCCCTTCAGTGTTTTTCCTTCCTGCTTTTCTCATCATCATCTTCTCTTCTTCTCAGCTCTTTGCTCCTCTTGGCCCGGGGTATTTAATAACTATCCATTTTCACACTCCTAATAACTGCTCTTTTTTTGTTCTTTTCGCTCTCTTACTCTTGGATCTGTAATCATCTGCTTCTCTATCACAACCACAGTTTTTTCTTCTTCTCAGCTTGTGCCTTTAAAGAGTAAGAGGAAGCAAGGCTCTTGTTGTAATCATTTCTTTCCTTCTCTTTTCATCTTTTTTCTACATACATATATTTTGTATGATTCGAGGAAGCTATTAGTCTAATTTCTCTTAAAAGAATATAGTTTTCCCACCTTAAACTGATGGAAACTTTGGTCATTAATAGCGCATTTCCCAAATTGTTAAAAAGTAGCAACACAAAGCTAATGAAACCATATATGATTTATATTTATATATATATATTACATGCAGTAAACATTGAAATAATCCATAATATTAATACAAGAGAGAGAAGGGAAAAAGATGTTTCACCTTGTGTGTCTCCTCTTTTTCATTATCTACTTACCCAGCTCTCCCCAGGCACCGGCCTGAGCTGCTGGGATTATGAGATGCTGTAACAGAGACGGAGCTCATCCTGCATATCAGTCCATCAGTATTAACGAAGTGTATGTTCAAACAAACACCTCTGTGCTTCACCCTGCTCTGGCTTCATTTCAGCCCGGGCCTGCCTGATAAGACTCGCTTATTTGCATGAATGTAGCTGTTTGTTTGGCCCAATGCAGATGAACTGAGATATCACCGATAGTGTTTATCGTGTGTGTGTGTGTGTGTGTGTGTGTGTGTGTGTGTGTGTGTGTGTGTGTGTGTGTGTGTGTGTGTGTGTGTGTGTGTGTGTGTGTGTGTGTGTGTGTGTGTGTGTGTGTGTGTGTGTGTGTGTGAATATACTGTAATACTAGCAGCTTACAAGTAAATTGTATGTGTCCTTCAGTTAAGAAAGATAATAGAGGAGATGCTGCTCTTATGTCACAGTATTAATATAAAAATGATAAGAATGCCTCTTTAACCTATAATAAAACTATGCAGCTGTCTCGGTAAAGGGGAGTCAGGACAAGCCGATACTTTTCATTACGCAGCCTCTTTATATTTGTGACCATTAACTGTGCATCAGCGCCGTACGCTGCTGAAAGAAAAGCACTGACATCCATTTGTATGGGCATGTCAATAATGTGCTGCCATGCCTGTTGATGTGGCATTAGTAGATGGCTCTTGCTCAGAACCCAATCAGCAACAATACACCGAGTGCTAGATGATATCGAAGAGCTGTCAGGGGGAGTGTAATGGAAATATATAGCCCACTCAGAGTATATGGAGGGAGGATTTTCTCTCCTTCTCCTGCTCACTCTCTCTCTCTCTATCTATACTTCCCTGTCACTCTGTGTCTCTCTTCTTCTCTTTGTCACCCTCTTTCTGTCAAGGAATTGCGTTTTCCCCATCTTAAGCTGTGTGCGTGAGGCGCAGCGGATTGGACTGAAAAAGCTTTATTGTCCGTTTAAGGCTGCAGAGACAGAACGGGCCTGCGGCAAGCTTAACAATGGCTGCAATCTGCGTCCCCAGCGGTTATCATATCCCAGTTGAGATTTATCAGTCAGCATTTATTTTCGTGATTGGTTTGCCTCATTACTTCAGCACAGTTGTTTTGTATTTAAAATTAAAATGTATTATCAGTCTGTGATCCAAATGTAAACAACCACATGCTGTCAATACTGTCTCAACCATGAGGTCCACTTTCGATCGTATCAAACAATCTTCTTGAGAAAAGTTCAAAATGACATTTTCTCTTCTCATTTTTGTTGGTTTAAAAGCTTAGACTGAAAGTTCATTTTTGACCTTGGAAAGAGTTTATGTAACAGTATCACCACAGTCTGCTCAGTGGCAGCTCTGACACACACAGCGAGACTGCTATCACTCCTGAATTGATTAAAAGTTCCTTAATCCCAATGCAGAGGTTTTAAGAGTTGCGAGATAATTTACAGAATAGAAAAATAAATGAATTATATCAGCATAATATAAAATAATATTTCTGCAACACATAATGTTACTACATCAGTGTGCTATGCATATTATCTGCAGGTAACCATAGCAACCATACATATGCTTCTAACTACATTAATTAGAAAATTAAAACAGCAGCCCTGAAAACTTTATTAGCAGATGTTTACATATGTCCCACTAACAATAACCTGTAATGTACTTGTGCCATATCAAAGTCAAAGTTGGGAAGCTCAGCATCATTATCAGTTGTATTAACTGTCAGTCAATCAATCAACTCTTCATTAGGATTTTGTGCTTGTGGTTTGGTCAAAATTGATTGAGTGCACCTGGCAACATCAGCAATCAATCATCACATCTCAAGTCAGATGTAACCACTGTAAGTTTTGATTAATGTGTGGTAAAGCTGCAACAAATAATTAATGGTGATAACTGATGGTTTTGGACTGTTACTCATACAAAAACAAACAAATTGACTTGACTTGACAGAAAATATTGTTCATATTAAGAAGTCTGAGGTTGAGAAAATAAATCTTGGTTTTCCGAGCCTTTTAAGAGGCCATTGCCGTACAATCAAACATTCTAAGGTGTCCAAAATGCAAGAATAATAGGTCTTACCTGCACTACATCCATTATTTTCCACCTTGGATCCTATAAAAATATACCAATGATTGTTATAGTTATGGGTCTCCTGTCCTGGATGCTATAGTTGTCTTCAATCTATAAGAGATTAATCATCAAATCTGTAGACACACTGATATTCTACACTTGACGATGGATGATTGTGCTGTGTTGGTAGTAGTTTGGTGGAGGTTATTACACTATGATGAAGACAGTACATACAGTAGATTAGATGAAATGAAACTTACATGATCCTTTAGGGTCAGTAATATAGTAGAATATCCGCTCAGGAACAGGGCAAATAGGCTTTATTAAACATAATGCAACCAACAATTACACCAGCAAACTGTGATAAATGTGAATTACACTGTGCATGAGTGTGTGATTATTGTGCTTACACTACAGTGGAGCCACTTCCACTCTGCCATGAATGGAGGGGTGTGCAGTCCTGGGGGAAAGCAGACCGATCTGATTGGCTTAGGAGGGGGAGCTCTCGAGCCGCTATATCACGTGTGTGTGTGTGTGTGTGTGTGTGTGTGTGTGTGTGTGTGTGTGTGTGTGTGTGTGTGTGTGTGTGTGTGTGTGTGTGTGTGTGTGTGTGTGTGTGTCTTCTCTGTTATTCGCACAAGCAGTATCTCTTCATCTCTCTCACTCACTGCTCACAGGGGTAAATGAAAGCAGGGAGAGGGAAAGGGTTTTGGCTCTGGGGAGAAAAAGAGTAAAAAAAAAAAAAAGGTATGAGATGAGATCTGAGCAGCAGAGTGTGGTCGGTGTTTTGGAATTTCATCATGGAAGTTTTGAGATGGGAATTCAAGGCAGGAAATGCGAGGGGATTTGATAAAGGAATGCAAGGAGGAGGGGGGGAAATATCAGGGAATTTAACAAAGAACTCACACTACAAGAATATATGCAAATGTAATGTGAAGCATAAAATTTAGAGAATATTTTCAACTGCTGAATGTATTAAAAGGCCAGCCTGTACATGCTTCCATTATGCACTAAAAATTGATTGGAACAGGAAGCAGATTTTGCTCTCTTAACACTTAGTTGAAAACTGTAAATTGCTGCTACTAATTGCAGTTGTAAACTCTCCAACTCTAAACTCTGCTCCGATCAGAGACTCATGGATTTTATTGTAGAACTCATGAACGTTGTAATAACGTGACTACATATTATTCATCCTTAAGTTTAGAGGCTAACAGTAACCCTTTATGGTCTAATATGTAAAAGGAGGAGAGATTGATAGCTCTAATTTGTTGCCATCGGATTTTGTGGGGCCACTCTTTCTTTTCCTACATTGTCCTGTAGCTTGTTTTCCTGTCTCTCCTTCCTTTTTGTTCAGGCTGTCTTTCTCCTTCCTTGTTACAAAGTCACCTTGTGTTACATTTCAGTAACAACACAACTGTGCATGCACTTCTTTCAACTGTCCTTTTTCCTTGTTAATATCCACAGGAGGTTAAATGCATAGGGACAGGTGCACACTCTTGCATACAGTATGTGTATATCACAATACATGGTTGCCAGATTATCAATTTTCAGGTTTAATCCTGTCGCTCATGCTCTCTCTATCTCCTCGTCTCTCTTCTTTCTTCTCACCTTGCATGGTTATCAATCATGTCTCTCCCTCCTTCATGTGTGTCCTTCTGCCCAGTTTTCCAGTTATTATGGGGCTTTTTCCACTCATAGTTGCAGGACCCCAGGGACCACCAGGGGCCCCCGGAGAACTAGAAATTGGTCACAGTTCCTCTGAACATGAGAGCCTCCCAAGTTCAAAATAACCTTTAAAACACAAACGCTTCTGTGATTTGTGGGTTTCTATGAAGCATGATTTAACCTGCACTTCATGAGGTCTGGCTGACTTTGATATGTGATATTTAAAGTTATTGTGCTATTGTGCATTTAAAAAAAAAGGCAATAACGATTTGATAATTATATGATGTCCTGACGATCCCACTGTTGTTTCTGCTGATTATTGACCCACCTGATTTGCTGCACTTATCTGCACTTCATTCATTCACACATGGCCTGAGAGCCTGAGATATATAAAGCCTGAAGATAATGAAAAACTGTAACAAAAATAAAAGTATGATTTCATCTCTCTATATCAGAATACTCTCCTTTTTAAATTCATGACCTGCATGTGCTATGTAAAAAAAAAAAGAAGCTAAAACCCATTTACCCAGGAAAATCTAACCACCCAAACTGCAGGTAATTAGAGACACATTAGCTGAAATGTGCAGATAAATGTCTCCACACAAAGAAACTATGTAAACAAAGAATAAACAAATCATCCTGCAGCCCAGAAAGTCACTTAAAATGAGATTGTGATGCAGCTGAATTTGTGATAAAGTAAGAAACACAAATCATGTGATGCATATGGTGGTATACTAGATGCCAAGCAATAAGATTGTATAAAGAAAATGAAAGAAGTCCACATCACATAACTTGTTCTGCATATGTTTATTGGCCAGTCGAATGTTGGCTGATGTGCTCGATTGGAGAGCGTGTCGGATCAAAAAGGTCCAGAGTGTTTGAAGGAAATGTTCTGGTTTTGGTCATCACTCCTATTACACAGACAGGAAGCCATAGATTTTCCCTGACAGCTCTCACAAACCTGACACGCTTTTGGAATTTGTACATGTCTAATGATATACTGACCGAGACATGTGCTTCATATGTGTGTCAGAAATGTCTGCAGAGAATGTATAGCTTTCCCCCTTGAATTTCATCTTGTGTCAGTGTTGCGATAAATACACCTAACTGCTTTTTCCTTCTGCTACTTCTTACTTTTCTCTTCTCTTCTTCCCTTATATCTCAATCCTTTCACCTACATTTGCCTAACCTCCTAATTTTCCACGCTACTAATCACCATCAATTCATATTCTTCTTCCCATAAAACCATTTCCATTCACCTTTTTTCTCATTCTATGACACCTGCCCCCTTAATCCTCACATTTTTACATTTTCTCTTCACTTTTGACTTTCTCTGCTGCCCCCATGCATCCCCTGTCCCTCTCTTCATCTCCCCCTGCCCTCCATTCCCCCCCTCTTCCTTTCACCCTTCCCTTCGTTAATCCTCTTTCTCCTTCGTTTTCCACAGAACCACGAGAGGGAAACAGCGCTTCACTGTGCGGCTCAGTACGGACACTCAGAGGTGGTATCAGTGCTGCTTCAGGAGCTGACAGACCCCACCATGAGGAACAGCCGACAGGAGACGCCTCTGGACCTGGCAGCGCTCTATGGAAGACTGCAGGTTAGTGGAATGCCATATATATGTCTCCTGAAATAAATTATGAGCTATAGGTACATATTTTGCATGTTAAAGGGCCAGTAGTTGAGTCCTAGTATTTCTAATCTTTCAAAATGATCCTATGGTATTTTTAATATTGCTAAAATATCTAGCCTGTAGTAATCAGTTAGGAGGAGTATATTCTTGTATTAAATCATGCTTCTTCTTTTTTTTTTTTTTTTTTTTTAAACAGATGGCCCTCATGAGATTAGATGTTTGCCAATTAGATCCACATCTAAGAATAACATTTGAATATTAATTCACTCAGTATTTTTCAATGAGAGTACAGTGTGGATAAAATTTTGAATTAATGAATTTCTATCTACGTAGGTAATTGTCTTGAAATGTGTTTAACATAGTTATCAATGCACAGTAAAATGCCACATGTGTCTTACAGACAGCAGGAACGTTAAGCATAAAATACAATACACATATAAATTGATAACACAACCTAAAGTTAATCATGCCATCACCATCCAATTCTGTCATCAATGGTTAAAACATCATCACCATCACGAGCCCATGACCTTTTAACACCCAGTTTTATCTGAAAGACTCATGTTCATCGGCAGGAAAGATGAAGGAATATCTGGCCTTTGATACTCTGCATCTCCACCATGGAGTAGAGAAACTCAGTCTCAAAAGAGAAGGTGGAGAGGATGCTGCAGAGTGAGCACCATACCAACACCTGCTGCCCTTCCCAGTAAAATTTGCAATGAGACTTTTAATTATAACTCCATTAAAATTTATTAAAAAAGTCAAAGTCAAATAAGGTGACACAAGGGGAAAACAGTTGTCAGCTGTGCTTGTTACTTGACGATGAGCTCCATCAAGAAAAAAATGAGCATGGTGGCAAGCCGGTGCTGCGTGTCTTACTGGAAAGCAACTCTTACTGGTTGGGAAGGTGGGATTTTGGGGTGCTTGTATAAACTTCTTCAAGATGTAGATCCTCGCTGGCAGTTGTACTGTAAAAAAAGCAGCCTGTGACTCCATCTGCACCTTTCCCAGGAAAACAGTTGGAGTTGTGTGGCTAAAGGCCACAGTGCATGATTATATGTTGATTATATGTAATATAATCAACAGCAACTCCTAATATTTAGATATGGTGGATATATGGCAGAAACAAATAATACATCATTTTTGTACTCCAAGCAAGCACACCTTTTTTATTAAAAATGTGACAATTGAAACACACACAGACATAAGCCACGCTCAGACTGAGAGGCGTATGCCACAAATGCCTCCTGAAGTTCAAATGCAATCACACATTTTCTCTGCTGAGGTAGTGAGTAATTGCAGTCAAGCCATACAGGTTTGTCTTGAGTGTGAATGAATAATTTATGAAAGCAGCTCAGTATTTCTCTCTCTCTCATTCCCTCTCTGCATAATGATGAAGGGAAATCCCTATGGTGGAAACAACTGCTGCATGGGGGTGTAGCTAACACGGGGCAAAAGTTTAGTATATACACACATACAGTACAAACACACACACATACCCGAACCCACTGAAGGATGAAGCTTGCAGAGAATGACGTGTTGTTTAGCTGAATTATTAAAGGTATGATCAAACAAAAGGGTAGCTCCACTACTACATGTTAAATCAATGATAGGTATCTCCTACTATGCTCATCATGATTGGCAGGTCTTTTATTAGAATTACTTGCATTAGGAGACAAGTACTTTACCAGACCTATATGCATATTTTAATACATTATCATTTGAGAAAAAAAAAAGTTGGCCTTCCACCTACAAACATCTGTCACAGTTGGTACGGTAGGTCTACAGTGTTAGTTCATTCGTCCATGTTTCTAAAAACGTCAAACTTTACATTTTCTTTCAGGCGGGGTTACAAGAAAGTGTCCAATGGCCTAGTTCCCTCCAAGTTTTTTACTGTTTCTGCTGTTTTGTCACTAACATGTGGCCATCTTTTCTGCGCAGGTGGTGTGTATGCTGGTGAGCGCTCACCCGAACCTCATGACCAGCCACACTCGCCGACACACTCCGCTTCACCTGGCTGCGCGCAACGGACACCACAGCACTGCCCAGACCCTGCTCGAGGCGGGCATGGATGTCAACTGCATGGTAAGAAAAATGAGCTTTTCTCTGGTTTTGTCCTTTATCAGCATCCAAGGACTCCACACATTTCTGGCACAGACAAAATATTGCCTTGTGATTTGCTGTTTACCTTAGGCCAAACCACCTTAATACTGACAAAAAAATGCATTAGCAATGTTTACAACAAGAATTACACTTATCTACATAACTTGTTGAAGGCTGTTCTTTTTGCACAGAGATAGACAGCTAGCAGGTGTACTTTAATGTCTCAAACACCCAAAGGATTTTGACGTTCTTGGTCAACATCACGGTCTTCCAGATGATGTAGCATGCTCAGTTTTAAAGTTACATTGAATATTCTGGTATCATATGAAACTACAAAGACCTAAGGCAACCATTGGTACCAACCATGTGCATAGCTATTTGGGACATGGTTAAACACTGCTCCAAAGTTAGGCTAATTTTTGGAAAGGGAGAAATTGGCATTTCCATTTTTCAAAATGGTCCCTTGACCTCTCACCTCAACATATATGAATGACAATGGGTTCTGTGGATACCCCTGACTCTCCCCTTTACAGACATACCTACTTATGCTAATTCCATGCAGTTTGGGCAAAAATCATGCAGTTTCTTGCATCAAGTGTAAATGTGTTATTTTCACCTATTCTAAAATGGTTCATTTGAATATTTCTGCATATAAGGGTCTCTAAACGGTCTTGGAGTTGCATAGATTTGCTATGAGTTTTTATCAATTCTCCAGTGGTGGAAACCCATAAAGTTGCTGCAACTATTTATGAGACATAATTAAGCATGAGAATGGTCATCATAAACTGCCATCATAATGTTTGAATCCCTTTATACATTGCAAACTTTGTGGCATATACTGTTGACCTGCTATCTCTCTGTAAACATTCCCTGCCCCCCCTAAAAAAGACAAACATCTATGGTAGGAGAAGCAGGGATGGGAAGAGTTTAACATACATTTTTTAAGTCAGCATGGCATTTGGAAAGACACATTGCTTTTGAGATAGATGGACATAGTCTTATTGTTTTGAGTGTGTTACAGAGTGAGGGGGCAAAAGGAAAAATGTGCAACATTGTGTTAAAGGTGAATTGTGTCTAAGATGTATACACATGTGAACATTTACAAAGGCAGAAACAAATTGAGCAGTATTTGTGTCTTCTATTAAGTAATAAAGTGGGAAATGTGCGAGTGGACAATGTGACAAGAAAGACATTTTTTGTCCTTTTGTCTAAGTAAACCTTTCAAAGTGTCTTTGACTCTGAACTCTCTTATCTTTACTGTAAATGAATATTTTAGATGCTGCTGTCTTGTTTTTAATGAAAGAGAATTTGATAGTTTGCCTTTGTTTTTGTATGCAATTCTTCTTTTGAAAGTGCGTGTATCAGCCTCCATTCTTGTGTATCAGACAGCATGTATGCGGTGCATGTCTCCCATGGTGTGGTGGTGGAGAGGGATGAATAATTGACTGGGAGAAAAGACTAAGACAGCAGCAGGAGGAAGAGGAGGAAGAGGACAGGGTGTCCCTGAGAGGTCGTGATAGTTCACCATCTCCTCTTTGTCCTCCTCTTCATAAACACCACATCTTCAGACACAGAAATAGAAATGCAGAGTCACTGACATTATGTGACACTTCATTACTGCTCAGTTTCTGTCAGGCTTGTTTTGACTTCTCTGCTCTTCATTCATTTACATTTTTTCTTATTGTGTATTCTGGACGGTTCAAACGCAGCTTTGTCCTGACCCTTTCTGGGCCATTTATTTTTCTGTGAAGTCTTGTCAAAATGGAGCCACGCTTTGCTGCTTCCTTCAACACTTTTCTTTCTCTGGAGACAATTTTCTCTGACAAACCAAACTATTTGACTTGCTTAAAATGTTAAGTGTAGAAAATCAGAATCCGTTTCTGTACTAATCAGTCTCTGAAGACTATTTCAGTTGGAGTTTTATCTTATGGGAGCCCCTAAAAGTTACTGCAGACTAACAAGACTTTCCTCTCAGTATGCTTGATTAGCCACACTGTAGTTCCAGTTGGAGAAATCGGCAACTGGTGCAAATTCAATGGAATAAAACACAAGAAATTACTGTGTGTGTGTATATTTGTGGGTTTGTTTTTTTTGTTTTTCTTAGCTCTGATTGGATATTGTCATCTTCTGTCTTAGTCTCATCTCTGAGGTGCCACAACTACAGGTGCATCTGTGTTTTAGCCATAATGAAGTCAAACATGTTTATGAGGTCCAGAGGACTGTGGCAAAGGTTGTATAGTCTGCACTAGACATATTTATAATTCATTTAGTACAGCCCTTACAGATACTGTACTGGCTCATTATAGTTTCACATTTCTATGCATTACAATGAGATATAAATCAGATAAGCAGATATAATTCAATCAGTTTTTGCAAGTTTTAGTTTAATCAATGTCGTATTTTGATTTCATATTAATCTCACATGTACTTTGATGATGATAATCTGTCTGAGCACAAAAATGGTCCTACAAAAATATATTGAATGGTTGCACAAAAAGTTGGATACAAACTTTTTGCATTTGTTCTAATTTATAGGCATCTGCCTTCAAACAGGCAGAAAGCCTTTAAAAAGACTGAGGGCTGGACTATGCTAGAAAATAACCAGTTGGTACATTGTCATGTCTTGTCTGAACACGCCAGAAGGCACAAGTGTCAATACATTTTCCGTCACATGAAGGCAGGGTGAATAGCCTGTCGACAGTCTCTCCTAGAAGGCATTCACGGTGTTGCATTCACTTTGACACACAAAAAAGGACCGGTGATAGAGTTACAGAGAGAATTTCAAACCCTGCTACTCTCTCACCTGGACACACTTGGCCAATCACAGAGTGAAGTGGGTGTAAATGCTGGATATTTGGTTTCAGGAAAGTAACAAAAATTGTCAGACAACTGGCACAGCAAAATGCAGGTCTGATGTTAGTATACTGGCACTTAAAGGGCATACAGCCATGCTAGCAGCTCTGTCAGGGTGTTGTAAAGCAGGTAATCCATTCAATATTTGGTGAGATATTTCAGTCTGAAACACAGTTGTCATTAGGCAGTTGTCATCAACATTGATCTTAAGGTTTGCTCATTCAGATCACAGTTTTAGCACAGCTGTGACATATTTATTGTTGCCAAATGTGAACCTCTAATTTACTGGAAATGCTATGACTATAGTAAAGGAGCTGTACATACAAAATGTATCTCCTCCATTGCAGTAAAAAATGCCCTTGAATTGGATATCAACCTGCTGTCTGCAGAGGGTTTTGTTTTCATCCTGAGATTTTTTCACTTCAGTCAGCGCTGTCCGCTGATCATGAAGGATTGATGGAAAACCAGCTTCAAGGGATTTTCAGTCTCGATCAGACTCAAAGCCTCGAAAAGCTGCTGATTCTGAATCAAGTAACAAGGCAGTTCAGATATCGGGGAGTCGCAGCGGCAGGGAGCAATCAATAACAGACTTTGCTCAACAAACATGAAAACAAAATCTTCTAGTTCAATTTAAGCCTTTCGAAAGAAAACTCCCATCTGGTGCTGAAGGATTTTAATTAACTGAATGTTAAGTTGAAGCCAGTTACTACAGGTTCACTTCTATTGTTTCCAGATTATGATCTGACTCAGTGTTCATTTTTGACAGTAACATATGGCGTACTGTAACAGATGCTGTGTTCTTCCTGTGCAATTTATATACAGTATATGGAGCATACATGTCTGTGTAAAATGGCTCTGTGCAGTACAGTTAAAGGCTGCGAAGGGTCTGTGACTGCAACAAATCTCTTTAGGAGAACACTTTGTCACATTGTGCCACTACCCACAAGAATATGTTTGAGTCTGTCACATATTGCAAACACAGTTTCTGTGTGTGTGTGTGTGCGTGTGTGTGTGTGTGTTTCATCTTTTAAAAGACAAACAACTTGACCTGTTGGATATGGGAGTCGTTCTGGTACTCTCACAGCGAGGAGATGCATGACTCAGCGGCGTTGCGCCAATTTTCTCTGCCTTCTGTCCCTGTTACAAGCTTTGTGTGTGTGTGTGTGTGTGTGTGTGTGTGTGTGCGTGCTCTGATCTAAAGAGGAGGGCTGTGTTGCTCTGCAGGGATTTGGCCTGAGGCTTCATATGTCTTGTGAATATGCACACTACTACACGCCTTTGATATGCCTCGTCTTCTCCTCTTCACACTTTTGAAAATCTCTCTCTCTCTCTCCCCCTCTCCCTCTCCCTCTCCATCTCTCTCCCTCTCTCTCCCATTTCTCTATCTAGTGATGATAAGCATTGCAAACGTTTGATACCTCAAATCTCCTCCACAATTCAGTCTTCACTCCTGTAAAGCTCCCCTTCTTTCTGGCTGAACATTTTTTTGCAGAAATCTTTCTCTTTGTCTTTGTCACCCCTTTAAGCCAAGGTGACTGCCCTGTGACTTGATGAAACTATTGGCCTATTGGGGAGTGACATTGCCCTCTGTACAGGTTGCATTAGAGGAGCATTAGAAAGGGATCCTTTATGGCCCAGTATGGACAGGAGGGTTGATTGCCAAAAGCATTTTCTTTTAAGACTGACTTGAAAACATTGTGACCCTATCCTTCAACCTGTGACAAAGGTTTCATATGAACAGGATTAACTGTGGGCTGCAGAGCCAAGTTTTGAAGTCTAGAAGACCATAAGTATTTCGACAGTTGCACCTTCTTTGTTATTCTGTGCTTCAGCACATTCATTTTTGAATAAAGTAGAGCATCAGTGATTAGTCAATCTATCAAAAAAGCCCAAATTCTCTGATTCCAGCTTCTCAACTGTGAATATGTTCTGTTTTCTTTGTTCTTCTGTGACAGTAAATTGAATATCTTTGGGTTGTGGACGTCTGGTCAGGATCAATCAACCATAAATCAATCAATCAAACTTTATTTGCGTATCCTTGTCATACATTGCGATGCAAGTGCTTTACATATTCAGAACAAACAAACAAAACAAAACAAAAAAAATCATTAAAGATAAGAACCCATTAAAAACAGGAACTCATTAAAAATAGTAACCCCGGAAACTCAGGAAATGCTTTCATAACTCTAAACAATCTGCAATGAGGAAACACTAGAGGTAGGATTAAAATTAAAAATAATAATAATACAATAAATAAAAAATAAATAAAAAAATAAATACAACATAAATAAATAGCTCATAAAAGATGAATAAAATAAAAAAGAAATTTGATTATGTTACGCAGGGCTTTGGGAAACGTCAACATGTTAAATCTTCATCATTTTTCACCAGACAACAAATTGATTTATCAAGGAAAGTAATCCAAAAGATGGTGAAAGTAATTGCGTGGTGCAGCCCTAAAATAAAACAATGGAAACTGCATTAAAGTGCCAAATCTTTAATTTGAGTGAGTGTACATCATATTCATCAAATCTTGACTTTGTGTATATCTGTCAAACTACTTTTGAACCCCTAAACTTTGGGCACAATGTGTTAAAAGGTCTATAGCTCTCACACAGTTCTTTTCTATGTTGTAAACCTAAAGAAACTAAAGCTGAGACTTGGCACTTTAATGTAGTATCCATTACTTTATTTCAAATTGAATGTGCTGGAGCACAGAGCCTGAAGAATACCACCCAAATACTTCCAGTCTGAACTATATGTGGTTCCCCTGTATGTATCTCTCACTTGCTTGGCTGGATTGGGATAAACACTGCACATCCTTCCTCTCTCTCCTCCCTTTCCCACTGTGGTTTTATCTATAAGGCAACAGTGTCATAGATATAGTATTGACAGTACAGATTGGATGCTGTAAGCAGCTCACAGATGGCCACCTTGTAAATTGTCACCAATGGAAAGTACTTCCTGTGTGTGTGTGTGTGTGTGTGTATGTGTGTGTCTGAGAGTAAGAGAGGGCGAGAACGATAGTACAGGTCAGTAATTGGAGTCAAGCCATATAGGTCTGTCTGAGTGTGAATGAATAATTTATAGAAGTAGCACAGTCACTCTCTCCCTTCTCTCTCTGTGTTTTTCTATGTCTCTCTTCCCTCCTCTGACTGTTTCCATAATAATGAGGGGAAATCCATATGGAGAAACCTGCTGCTGGGTGGGCTGCTAGCCAACAGAGGGTGAAAAGTTTAGTGAAACACACATATATACCCATAAACACAGTAGACTGCCTTATCTTACTGCACTGAGCATTTACATTTGTAGCAGCATCACTGTTGCATTTCTGCAAGAAACAGAAAGTCATCTGCCTTTCAATTCCCGGAAACTCTTGGAGAGTGAGAATCACCTTCCTTGTTTCCTCATGACATCACTGCATAATTGCCATGGGAAACTGGAGGGGAAGTGGTATATAGAGGACCATAGGGGGTGAGGTTAGGAGGGCATGTGCGGTGTGTGTGATTGCGGAAAAGGGGGTGGATCATTTCCTTCGCTCCCACCTCCTTCCACTTGCATGTGGGTAAAAAGAATCAGCACCCCTGGCTTGACTTGCACAGTGTGTTTTGACCACTCATCTGTTTTCTTTTGGAATTTAAACCTGCTATATTCTTCTAAGAGATCTGGGCCTCTGACCTTTTAACACATTGCCTCATTTCTCCATCAGTCCGTGCGCTGCGGCGTTGACACTTTTGTTGCAGAGGAAACAGAAAAGCTACAGTAAGTTCAGCCTACAGAGGACGAGCGCGTTGATCTGATGCAGTGTTGCGTTGAGTTGAATTTCCCGGCTGCTTATCAGCGGACCTGGCTGTCGCCCAGGTAATTTATCTTCATTAAGGCTGGGAGTTTGGTTCAGTCCAGGTTTTCATCTGTGTTGTCAGGAAGCCAACCGTGAAGGATGCGACGTATTCAGCATATGTATGTTGCTGCATCTGTGAGCATGTGCTTATTATCATGGCTCACATGGTTATGTTCAAGATTTCAGGGTCTCTGATGGGTAGTTTTTGCATCCAGCAAGTTGTACAGGGCAGAATGTTCAGTATGTAATTAAGACATATAGAAACATAGCGTCCCATAATGCTTTGGCTTGCATGAAAAGCAGAAGAAATTATACTGGTATCAATGTGGCTATGTGGCAATGGTATAACATTTTGTATCATATACTGTATGTCTTCTCTCATGACCTTTAACCATGAAAATATATAAAATCATAGGCTGCTTTCAAAATCTGTTACTATTTCTGTGTGTTTGCCATTATTTAGAGTTTCCTGAATGTCTTGTGTGACCTATTTGACCCCATATAGTGGTCTCGTATGACGTCAGAGTGCATTATAAAGAATAGAGTACAACTAATGATCACTAAGTGTGGGCTAACTACGTTCATGCATCGTACAATCAGGGAGAAAATAGTTAATTTTGACTAATTAGACTAATTAAATTTTTATTTGTCTAAATTTCAAATGTTTATTTGTCTAAATGTCAAATTTTTCTTAATTCCCTATATAGTGTGAAGTAAGCAGTCACTGAGTTGCAGATTTTGGATGTAACCTACATGTAATAGGAGATAGTGAACACTTATCAACACTGAAACTTTAAAAAACATAGATGGAAATGTGTCTGGGTTGTTTCAGCTGCTGATTTTACACTGCTTGAAACTCTTTAGCTTATTACATCTAATATTTTCTAGCATTATAGTTTGTACTTTGTTTACATAATGTAGTATTTAATCCATAATGTATTTCAACCTCTGGCCCTTCTGTCTACTCTGTATGTAAATGTACTGCATTTGTATAATGTCTTCCGACCAATCAAAGCGTTTGCAACAACATTTACCAATTCACGCACATTCATACACTGATGGCACAGCCTTCGGGAGCAATTTAGGGTTCAGTATCTTTCCCATGAACACTTTGACATATGAACTGCAGTTGGGGATTGGATTGCAGGTCTTCTGATTAGTGGACAACCCTCTCTATCTCCTAAGCCAGACACCCCCTAAGTCTGTTCTTCATGGAAAATTGAAGCTTACTCTGTTGCTCTTCTTCTTCTATGTGTTTAAATGTCTAAAGATAAAGTGTGCCAAGTTGTGAATTTGTGCTATAATAATATCACATTGAATTGATGCAGCCTCATTTTTCTCATCATGTTCCTGTAATGTACTTCTTGCTGACACATGATTAAAAATTTGGATATAAATACCGTACTTTGTGGCTTTGATTTTGGGCTTTATAAACCATATTTACTTGACCCGATGTGCACATACAGTCCCAGTATCCATTTGTTAAAAAAACAGGGAGACAAAAAGGATGAAATATGACACAAACTACAGCAAGAACGGGAGAAAGGAAACAAAAACATACAAAATTGATAATTAGGGGGAAAACATTTAATTCATGTGTAATTAACACCTTAAAGGTAAAGTATTTGAAAATGTCTGAAAGTGCTAGTACATAAAAGGACAAAAAAAAAGAAGAATTTGAAAGATTGCTACATCACTTCTACACATGTTGGCTATAAATCCAGCTGTTTTTGTTCTTATTCCGCCTCTGCAGAATGATTAAACAGCAGTATTTTTGTATTGTGGCTCCCCAGCTGTTAAAAGTGGGCTTTGCTTGTCAGAGTAATTGTTTCTCTCATCGCTGCTGATCCAAGATGAGGCATTTACCAGCGCCCTCCCCTCCCTAGTTTCCGTGTGTTGCATCATATCAGTAATATCCTCATTTGTAGCACCAGTGGCTGATACAGGCCAGCATATGGTGAGGGGGAACTGGGATGTTTCCAGACCGGCTCCCGCTGCTTGTGTAATGGTTTGAAATCGGAGTGGCCTCACGCTGTTTGCGCGTGGGGAATGTAATACGTTTTTTTTTATTTTTTATATCTCATTGAAGATCTTTTGTTAAACTGCCAAAATGAAAGAAAGATTGTATCAAATGAAAATATTGCCTTGTTGCTCCCATTTAATCTCCTTGCTTTTTATGGGTAATACCTTTGCGTGCTCCTAGTCCACTTCGCTCTCTGATGTCTATTTTTGTCTCTGTTGGCAATTGTTAGAGTAATAGAATATTAACACACTCACACACACGCACTCACACACTCACACACTCTGTCTCTTTCTCTTTCAGACCGACAATGGCAGTGCCCTCCATGAGGCAGCTCTCTTTGGGAAGATGAATGTAGTTCGACTTTTGCTTGACTCAGGTGGGTCTAATGTACTCTGGCAAAACCAAAATGTGTTTTCGTGTGTGTGTTTGTTTGTGTGTGTGTGCTTCCCTTGTATTCCCTTCTCGGGCTAACCTGCGGCTAGATGTGCCAAATGTTTGTTTTTTTTTCCTTCAGATTTTGGGTTGAATTTGCCCTCAGGTGAACTCCTAGATGTCTACTGCATTCTTTCACGCTGTTATAAAATCCTGGACTTTCAGCTTTATTTTTTATTTATTGTATTCTGGCCATTTCCTCCATTCAGGGCAATCAGTACAGACAAAGTCCAGCAGGATATAGTAGCTCATGTCTCATTTTGATGACGTCCCTCAACTTTATACTTAGATCAGAGGTCATGGTGACAAGTAGGAACCAAAATCACCTCCCTGAGTGATATATATATATTATATTCAAAGCAGATAGAATCTAGATAATGTTGTCTTTTTGTGCTGCCGCCATCCCCACCCTCTTTCCTTTTGCACTTCCTGTACCCTGGTGGACTTCCTGTGGGTGACCGTGTTCTTTTGGCCTCAGTTTTATTAACATCCTGCATCAACACAGGGCAACACTGGCCTGCTCCACTGAACTTTAACCCTACAGAATGCAAACATTGTGTGTCTGTGTGTGGTGTGGCGCTGGTCGGATACAGGATGGGCAGCAATCTGTTTGCGCTCAGTTATGTGGTATCAAGGGAAGCGACTGAGGATGTCAAAATATAAAGCCAATATTCCAAAAATATCCTGTCACGTTTTGTGTTAACTGCTGAGAGACACATTTTTTCAACAAAGTTGTTTATAAAACATCAAAGTCTATTCTTGAAATTGGAAATCAGTGGTTTGACACAGCCCCAAGTCAGGGTCCACTTATTAGTTTTTTACATAACTTTCAACAGCATCATCTGATTACACACACACACACAGATACTAAGTACATATTTTCTAATTCCTGACATCCACAAAATTCAATACGCATTTAGAAATGATTTACACAGTTACTAATCTCTAAATGATAACTGCATATGAATGCGAAATTTGTAGGCAGATATACCTATATAAAGTCTGTGTGGAGAACAAAAGAGGCAGAACACACTGGCTGAAATGGAACCCATCAACAATTGTCCAACGATGATTCAGCTTTTTATTAGTTTTCTTAATATCTATCTGCATTCATGTGCATATATCTGTTTATACAGAAGAAAAACTGGCACATCACATCAAGTTTAAATACCGTACACTTTGTTTCAATCGATCACTTTTCTGTTTAGTCATGTGTTATGGTGCACTGTAGAGTCAGCGGGTCATGCAGTATGTGATCTAATGTATAAGGACAGAAAAGGGACAAACAGGGAGGTGAAAGGTGGACTCAGAGTCTAAAATAACTATCCCAAAATCCCTCAAGTATTTATACATTCTCTTTAAAATTCAATTTAAGTAGAGCTTGTGCATTTCCCTGCACACCACGTGGTTTGTGTGGGTCATCCAGGAGTTTCGACTATGTGTGTGTGTCTTGTCTGTGCTAGCACTTGAGTTTGTATGTGTGTGTGTGTGTGTGTGTGTGTGTGTGTGTATCTGGCATGTTTGTGTCTATTCGTCTATGTGTCACTGTCTGGGACTGCACTTCAGCATTGTCAAATGTTGAGAATGAGCATGTGTTTCTTTGCCCAGGGGAAACTCTGTCTAAAACCTGATGAAAAAAGCATTTTGGCTGTTAATAAAGCTTTTTCATGAATTCATAAAATCCCACATTCATCCCCTGGTGACTGCGTCTCATTCATCTTTTGCTGACTGGAGTTTTGTGACTGTGTGGGTGTGTCAGCAGATCTGGATTTCTGTCTGTGCGTATACTGCATGTCAGTGTCTAGTTCAGTATGTCTGGGGTGAAGGTGAATGTGTCTGCTTTTGCAAGTTTGTGTAGCTTTAGCTTGTTAGACAAAGTCATGGGTGTTGTGGTGTGACCTTTGCCCTGCTGTTCATGTACATCAATGTTTACACTGTATTATATGTGTGTGTTTGTATGTGCCTGTGTGTGTGTGTGTGTGTGTGTGTGTGTGTGTGTGTGTGTGTGTGTGTGTGTGTGTGTGTGTGTGTGTGTGTGTGTGTGTGTGTGTGTGTGTGTGTGTGTGTGTGTGTGTGTGTGTGTGTGTGTGTGTGTGTGTGTGTGTGTGTGTGTGTGTGTGTGTGTTGTTTCAGGGATTGACACCGATCTGAGAGACAGCCAGGGGAGAACAGCTCTGGAGATCCTGAGAGAACATCCTGCACCGAAATCCCAGCAGATCACAGCTCTTATCCAAGGTAAAACATACACACATAAACACATCTGAGATAAATTGCAGGAGCAAAAAATAATATTAATATACAGTAATTGTAGTGCAAAAAGACAAAGATGAAGGACATGGTATTTACAATTTGCAGGTGTTTTCATTTAGAGTTTCAAAGCTTACAAATACAAGATCATAAAGAGTGTCAAGGTGTTGGCTGTAAAAACGTGCAGATTTTAGCACGTGGATGTGGAGACATGACATTGTGGCTGTTGTTAATGTGATTCAATTGAGAAATCTTGTTTTCCAGGAAGTTTATCTTCCATTGAGGAAACAATGGTGGCTCCTGTACACGATGTGTTCAGTTGCTCTGTGCTCTGTCCTTGATATTCTCACAATACATTGTCTCACTGGGATTTTCAATAAGATGGTTATCGATGGACTTGTGGAATGTGCAACACAATGAATGGCTGCTGATTGTTTTGTTAAAGTATTTATTTGTGTATGGGTAGATACTGTAGAGTATTGCAGTTGCAATTTTATGTGTAGCCTACATTTATTATCCCTTTAATTTAGAATACTGTTTGTATTCTATTCTCATACACACCAGCCATTTACATGCATATGTTTTGTTAGGTGTCAGAACCCCAATTACTATATGAATCAGTTACTGTTGATATCCAGGATGTAGAGACACAGTATGTAATTTACTCAACTGTATACAGTCTGTGTTGAAATGTGGACCTTGCAGTCTGTGTGGAGTACATGTGCAAATCAGGGCAGATGTGCAGTCATCACTTTGGGTTTTTTAAGCTATAAAGAAACAAGATTTTGAACCTTTTTTAATTAAAACAAGGTTGTAGGATGAGAGGAGGGATTGTTCAAAAGAGTTTAAATGTTCAAAAATGCTTTGTGCTTAAGATTTGCCAACGGAGGCGGTTCAAAAACTGATTGAAGTAGAAAAAAAAGAGGAAACCACAGTACCTTAGGAGAGAAAATGAACATGCTTTTAAATATAATATTACATAATGTGAGAAGGAGGAGGAGGTCACTTTTGTTGCATTTGTGTACATAAAGGCATACATTTCTCATTTTGTTATGACTTTAAAGCCCATCACAGGCAAACATTCACAACATCATTTCTCTACTAAAGTCACACCTGGTCAGTCTATTTCAGGAAAGAGAAAAAAAGGTTCTTACTTTGTCGCCCCAGTCTTCCTCATCTTCTGTCTGCCATAAAAATGCTTCTTTTTCTCTCATGTTTACTTCAGTGTGTTTTGTGTGTGACCGATGATTGTTAGTTTGCTCTGCAGTCCCCTGGAGACTCAAAGATTTTCCAAAGATTGCACCTTCTAAAGACAGTGTTGTCCTGAGGTGATTATGAGACTCAGTATGAACACTGTAATCTGTGGCTTGGAGGCCTTCACTCCATCGCTCCTTGTGTAATCTCTGGGTGTATGTTAGGCACATAGTTACAGATGATTTAAAGAGAGTGAGATAAAGGCTGACAGAGATGGAGGCATAGATGGATGAGGAGACTATGTCAAAGCCAAAATTAACAGTGAAGTGGTCTTAACTTAACTGTATAAGGCAAAGATAGAAAGGGGAAGACAGAATAAATCATAGTACTGTTATAAATTGGCCGCAGCTAGAAAATAACAAACGGATTAAGGGAAACACAGCGATAGAAAAGAGTAGAGCAATTTAGTTGTAATTGATGATTCCAGTTAAACATTTCATGTTTATTGCTGAAAGAATAGGATATATTATAGTCACAAATTAGGGCATAATCATCCCCTCTTTCCCTGTTTTAATGCATATGTTTTAATTGTATTTTGGTTTCTACTGCTGGAATCCAAAAATTGAAAAATGGACATGCTTGTAGTCATGAATAGGCCACTTGTAGCTATTTAAATGTCAGAAATCCACACGATAGTAGATAGCAGTCAGGAATAGCCATCCTCAAAGTCTCATGTCAGTAAACCAGAGCTGGAAACAGAGATTTTGACTTAACCATAAAAAAGGAGTGTGTGTCTGTGTGTGCGAGGGAGAGAGAGAGAAAGGACACAGCTGTGACTTGGTGAAAAGATCAGCTGCATGTCATTTCCTGTAAGGGAGGAGATGGAAAAGCACCCACTCACACACACTCTCTCTCTCTCTTTTTCTCTCTCACACACACACACACACACACACACACACACACACACACACACACACACACACACACACACACACACACACACACACACACACACACACACACACACACACACACACACACACACACACACACACACACACACACACACACACACACACACACAAAGTGCAAAATACCTGTTCACTCAATTGTACCAATGGAGGGATTTCTTGCTGCTACAGGCATTTCGTTATGAATAGATTCTCATTTGATGTACAGCGCTCGATTCATCCTGCTGATCAAATTCATTAACAGTTCACTTTTTAGCCACTGGTTATGTACTACACTTCTGTAAAACTGTCAGGCATTTTTAATCCTTCCTTTCTGGCTCTGATACACATTCCCATACTCAGTATAATTGTATGCAAATGTGGTTGTGTACCATAATTATAGAGCTGAATGCCAGGATTCATAGCGCACACTTTCCTAAGAAAAGACTGTGACATTAACGGGGCTCCTCATTAGGACTCTGCAAGGAATCTGCCACACGATTTCACTGTGTGTGTTTGCAGCTCCTTATGCCTCGCTTGCACACGTTTTCTACCTCCACACCTGAGCCTGCTTTTCTTCTCACACATTTCTTCTCTTTTGCTTTTATGAACAGCAGAGTGCTCTATTAGCCGAAGCTGTGAAGTGAATTTGCGAGAGAGAAAAGTGCGAATTGAATGCAGCACAAGCTGTTTACCATGCTGACGGTCATGCTATTATATTGATCGACTAAAGCGCCTCTGAAATGCTTTTCCTCCTCCCTCCTGCTCCTCCTCCTCCTCTCCACCATCACATTCTTTGTGAAATTCTTCTTCCGGCCTTTCTCTCTCGACTTTTTCCCTCACCCTATGTCATCTGTCTTTTCATCTCACCCCTCAACCTCATACCTCCTACTCCTCCTCATCTTCCTCCTCCCTTCTCTCCATGTCTCTGTAGAATATGTGATGGACGAGATGGAGAGACGGAGTATCGTGGAGGAGCCTGTTCGCAAGTGCCCCATCCCTGTGCCTCGAACCTCTGTTCCCTCGCCCTCTGCCTCCCCCTCCCTCAAACACAAGAGTGAGTACTAACACACACACACACACACACACACACACACACACACGCACACGCACACACGCACACGCACACACACACACACACACACACACACACACACACACACACACAGAAATATACATTTTGCATTAGAGGTTTAGAATATCTTTTAATATATATCTCAAAATTTACAAGATAATCAACATAAAAAATTATTCATACAAGTAAAAAATAAAATACTTCATGTTTTGATTGCTGTGCAGTTTTATAAATATTTTAGAAAAAGTGTAATTTGAAGTATTGGCTTTTTTTGCAACATGAGCAAACAATACAATATAATGTAAATCCAGCCATGGAGAACAGCTCCCTTAGTGGAGAAAAGCTGTTATTACCTCTCTGAACAAGTGTAGATTTACCCTGTCCAGCGCTTCCCCCTGTGTTATAAACATGGCATCGCAAGAGGCTGAATTCCTGCTGATCGGCTCTCCCATCTCAGCCACTGTCAGCAGATACCATAATTACCTTGATTACCTCGGAGACTCTTGGAGGGAGGCGAAAGAAGGTGATTAGCACAGTTGGCTCCTCAATACTGTCTTGCCTGAACAACTCTGAACACATCAGCATTGCAAAAGGGAGACAAAGGTGTTTTGAAACCATCTGTTCTATCTCTTCTTTTTGCCGGAGATTTATTCTAGTGATAAATTAGAATTACTAATTTTTTGTACTGTACAGTGTGTTTTGGTAGAGGATGTCCTCCCTCCCTCCATATATTTTCACGTCATAGTGAAACAAATGCAATATGTCAACATGTAATACAGACTTTCGAATAAAAAAGATACACTTTTTCAGTTGTATAATGTTATCTGTTTTACCAGTAATATGTGCTGGTGTCATACTGTAAAAGACTGGATTTTTACTCCCCCCATCCCTCTTTTCTTCCTCTCCCCAGATGACGCTGTGACGAGTGAGCTGTCCAAACTGCTCCACGAGATCAAAAAGTGTCGGGACAGGGACTACTCCTTTGAGGAGCTCTGCCACACCATCTCCTCTCACTCCATGGACAGCTTTGGCAGCGGTCGGCTCTCTGATGAGGAACGCCCTGATCGACCCAATGGCACCCTGACTCGAGTGAGCAAGGTACAGCGCTCAGTTATGACAGAGGTGTTTGATCTCTTGTAAAAATGTCTGCAAGTGCTACTCATAAAGTTCAGAAGTCACTGCTTGTTACACGTAGACGTTTCTTGATGCTCAAAAGAACAAAAATGAATTGAGGGACAGTGATGTCTTTGAAAACTTTGATATTGACTTGATTCAACAAGTTTTGGACAGCTTTGGATTAGCTCTTAAATACACCTTTGTACAAAAGGAGGGCTGTGGATTTTGTCCCCCATCACTTACAGGTGCATCTCAATAAATTAGAATATCGTGGAAAAGTTCATTTATTTCCGTAATTCAATTTAAAAAGTGAAACTCATATACTATATGGATTCATTACACACAAAGTAAAATATTTCAAGCCTTTATTTGGTTAAATCTTGATGATTATGGCTTACAGCTAATGAAAACCCCAAATTCAGTATCTCAAAAAATTAGAATATTACATAAGACCAATAAAAAACAAGGATTTTTAATACAGAAATGTCACCCTTCTGAAAAGTATGTTCATGTATATGCATTCAGTACTTGGTTGGGGCTCGTTTCGCATGAATTACTGCATCAATGCGGCGTGGCATGGAAGCTATCAGCCTGTGGCACTGCTGAGGTGTTATGGAAGCCCAAGTTGCTTCGATAGTGGCCTTCAGCTCATCTGCATTGTTGGGTCTTGTGTCTCTCATCTTCCTCTTGACAATACCCCATAGATTTTCTATGGGGTTCAGATCAGTCGAGTTTGCTGGCCAATCAAGCATAGTAATTCCATGTTCATTAAACCAGGCATTGTTACTTTTGGCAGTGTGGGCAGGTGCCAAATCCTGCTGGAAAATTAAATCAGCATCCCCGTAAAGCTTGTCAGCAGAAGGAACCATGAAGTGCTCTAAAATTTCCTGGTAGACTGCTGCGTTGACTCCGGACTTGATAAAACACAGTGGACCAACACCAGCAGATGACATGACTCCCCAAATCATCACTGACTGTGAAAACTTCACACTGGACTTAAAGCAACCTGGATTCTGTGCCTCTCCTCTCTTCCTCCAGACTCTGGGACCTTGATTTTCAAATGAAATGTAAAATTGACTTTCATCTGAAAAGAGGATTATGTACCACTGGGCAACAGACCAGTTCTTTTTATCCTTAGCCCAGGTAAGACGCTTCTGATGTTGTCTCTGGTTCAGGAGTGGCTTGACACGACAGTGCGACAGTTGTAGCCCATGTCCTGGATACGTCTGTATGTGGTGGCTCTTAATGCACTGAGTCCAGCCTCAATCCACTCCTTGTGAAGCTCCCCCAATTTTTGAATGGCCTTTGCTTGACAATCGTCTCAAGTTATCCCTGTTGCTTGCGCACCTTTTCCTACCAGACTTTTTCCTTCCACTCAACTTTCAATGAATATTCTTGGATACAGCACTCTGTGAACATCCAGCTTCTTTAGCAATGACTTTTTGAGGCTTACCCTCCTTGTGGAGGGTGTCAATGACTGTCTTCTGGACGACTGTCAAGTCAGCAGTCTTCCCTATGATTGTGAAGCCCACTGAACCAGACTGAGAGATCATCTAAAGGCTCAGGAAACCTTTGCAGGTGTTTTGAGCTAATAAGCTGATTAGAATGTGACACTGTGAGTCTACATTATTGAACTTTTTCACAATATCCTCATTTTCTGAGACACTGAATTTGGGGTTTTATTTAGCTTTAAGCTATAATCATCAAGATCGAAACAAATAAAGGCTTTGTGTGTGATGAATCTATATAATATATGAGTTTCACTTTTTAAACTGAATTACTGAACTTAATTAACTTTTCCACAATATTCTAATTTATTGAGATGCACCTGTATATAAAAAATGCATTATGAAGGGATCTCTGAATGGCCAGTATGAACAGGAAGAATGATTACAGAAAGAAAAACAGGCATCAATGTTTATTTGGCCCCCTGATTGTTGTTTTAAGACAGATTTGAAAATTGTGAACCCGTCTTTCAGTCATTGATTAGTTGATAGAAAAATAATCAGCACCAATTTTAATAGTAAATGAATCATTAAGTTCATTTATCAGACAAAAATGCCAAAACATGACACAGGATTTTTGCTTTTCTCTGTGTTGTGTCATTGTAAACCTAATATTTTTGGGTATTGGTCAGTTGGTCGGGCAAAATAGGCATTTGAAGATGCTGCTTTGGGCTTTGGAATTTTTTTTTTGGAGTTGCTCAAATTCAGATAATATTATTCTTGCCCCTGGTGTTTGTTCTTCAGTTTGAATGAATGTGATACAACAAAAAAATACATTCATTGCTTTTATATTATTTTTTAATACAAAAACACCATCTTTTAATATGTTATCACCTCCAAGCATATGGCAACTTGGCATACAGAAAAACACATAATGAGTCTGTTTGTACAGCCCTTTTTAAGCATCTTTCATTCTTTGAAAGACATTTCATCACACTACAAAAGATCCAGATGTGCTGTTGTACTGTATGTGTTTGGGGGTATGCTCCTACGTTGCTTGTACCTTGTATATCTCAACAACAGGGGGCAGTATCAGACAGACATATGCCACCAAGCTTCCTCGTCCTATTTAGTATTCACATGTTGCTGCAAACAGCTTCTGTTTGTTGTTTGCCTGAATTTGTTTAGAATTGTAATTATTGTTTATGCTCAAACAGCCGTTTATATTCGGCCCAGGCATTTTTCTTCCCTCTTTGACCTTGCCCTTTTCAATATGGGGCCTTTTTTTATACTTGAAATGCTTACTTCTTCTCTCCACATTCTCTCAATCACACACACAGAAGATAAACTGATTAGACCTTATTGGTTGGGAGTACAGGTTAGGTGGGGGGTGATACAGTAGACTTGTATCAGTATTAGCTGGCCAGAGAATCACAGCTGCAGTTTATTTCCAGCACAGCATGACAAAGAGCCTCTGAGCTTTTTCAATTCCGCTGTCCACGAAGTCAGACGCTCAGCAGGACACAGAGGTCATCCATCACTCTGACCGCCCTCCCCTCTCACCTGAGCCTTTAGACCACACACACATACGCTCACACACAAACACAGACACACACACACATACATACAGAGGCATCCAGAGAATTGCAATTGTTTGTCTGTGCTCCTCGCTTCCTTATTACGGCATGTCTGTTTTTATTTTTCCTCGTATTTCTCTCCTTTTCACTCACCTGCAGCAGAACAAACACACATACATGCCTCAATGGAAGGAATATTGTGACACTGATCAATAGCTCATCATTTTATCCATAAGCTCAATATGAAAGCAAGCCATAGAATGTTTACAGACAGTGAAGGAGGCGTTCAAACCTGTAGAGTCGTATACACACACGTGCACGTATACACGTAGAACACACACACACACACACACACACACACACACACACACACACACACACACACACACACACACACACACACACACACACACACACACACACACACACACACACACACACACACACCTCTGCTCACTTAGGCTGTAATTATCTCAATCCATCTTGTGTCCCACACTCTCTCTCTCTCTGTAAGTACCAATTTGTATTCTATTACCGACACCCTGTGTGTATGTGTGTTTACGTTCCCCCAGGCTTCTGTCTGTACATGTGGCCGGAGCCATTTATGTGACTCACTGTGTCTATTACACATGAATAAAACATGCGACAGGCAGCACATGCAGAGGAAGAGTGCAGGCTTCTTACATTGCCTTAGTACCCACTGTGTGTAAAATGACGAATAATGAAAGTGCACGTGTGTGTCTGTGTGCGTGCCCTGTAAGTAAAGGACATACAGAATGCAAGTTCATTAACATTAAACCAATATGTGTTTCTGAAAGTCGATGCCGCTGGTTCATAGACACATTTGCTTCTGATATTCAGGAACACCAGGGCTGCAACTAAATTTATTTTCCTTTTTATTTAATCTTTTGACTATATTTTGGATTAAATGTTAAGAATATTTAATGAATTAGGAAATCAGGAAAATGCCATCATATTTCCTCTTGCTTCCTGCTAACTGATATTATCAAGAGTTTCATGAGTGAAACTGAGACTGAAATTGATAAATAATTGATTTTCAATTACTCAATTGATGAGTAACACAGTCACTGTGTTCCTAAAACCTTCGCAGGGTGAAATGTTTCTGAAGCATTGTCAAAGGGAAACTTTGTTTTTTTTCAACTTGGACCCTATTTTCCCAATTTCTTGTGTCTAAATGACTAATGGGGAAAACTGTTTTTGAAATTGGTCCAGTACTGAGCGAGAGCGTTTCAGCCAGTAGCAGCAAAACGGCAATAGCGCTCCATCAATGTCTGTTCACTAAAAGTGCTTGTTTTATCCACTGACAGGCTCAGATTGTTACTATAAGTGTCTGTCAACATTATTCAAAGAACCATATATTACAGCCCAAAGATTGGAAAATAGGGTCCAGGTTGAAAAGTTTCCCTTTAAAAATGAAGAAGAAAATACACATTGCATACATGTGTGTTAGGGCACAGTATTTTTTAGAATTTTCTTTTAAAGACCCAAAAATCTAAAAATCCAAAAGTTTTATCCTAAAATTTAAAAACCTGTTGATTGGATTAAAAACAACAACATTATACAAACATCTTGCAGCACATGTACTCAATCATTCACATCACACACATCGAAGATCAAACATCAATTTATACATTTATTTTGCCATTCATGTGAGTGACTAACCAGCAGCTCATTTGCATTTTGCACATTTTTGCACTGTTTACTCTCACATGCAATCAACACTGTTCTCTCAGCTGAAAGCAAAACATATTTAGGATGTATGATGAGATTATCCAGGTGGAACTCATTTTAATCTAATTTGCCCTTTAAAAAAGGAAAAAATCTAGTTTTTTTTTAAACTTCAGCAAAACTAAATAGAAACACGATGATGCTTAAAAAATATTGCTGCAAAATCAATTTGGGTCATGGGTTAATCAGATTTGTGCTTTCTTCCGGGATCTGAGCTGAACCTATTGTTCTCATGCCTTCAAACATATGATCACATCCTATTTTGGTTAAGTAGCAGAGATTCCCAAAATAGCAATCTTCCCCTTTAAGTGTTTCACAGGGACAACTGATGTAATATTGATCAGTTATGCAGTCCTCAGTGATGAATAATTAACGCTGTCCTTTCTATCCAATACGGGCAACACTTCCTGGGTGATATCAGATTTTTAATGAAAGGGTATACAATATCTGCCTATTGTTCATGCACACAGTGCAGTATGTGAGGACTGCAGTCCGTTTAACATCAATCAATATTCCAGTGTTGCAGAGGTCTCTTTGCAATCTGGAGTCATAGATGACCTTTTGATTCTAGCTTCATTTTCTGCTTCCATCTCCAGCCTTGCTGCTGGGTTTTTTGCTCTTCCCATCTGTGCCTCTCTCTCTCTCTCGTTATCTGCTCTCACATTGAACTCTCACACTTTTCCTCTTGCTTCAGCTTCCTAGTCCTTCCTCCCATCTTTAACATGTCCTTCAAGTTTCATCCACTCTAAATTGTCTGCCTCTGGTTTTCTTTACCTTCTCCCATCATCATCTCTCTGCCTTCGTCTCTGCCCATCTCCTCTTATATCTATATATATATAGATATATAGCTACATATCAGACACTGCAGCAATGTTGCTGTGTCTCTGTAATCTGTTGTGACCTGCGTCCTCTGCTGCATCATCTGGTTCACTGAAATATCAGGTGGGCTGTATCTGCCCTCTGACACCTCATGCAACAAAGCTCATCCACACACCTGCCTCCTGGAAACCAAATAGCCCCAGGAAAGGACACTGTGTACATGTGTGTGTTCTCCTGTTGTTCCTGCACTTTACTACTTTGTCACTAACTCATTGGCCCAGAGTGAAACACGGAGCTGGCGTGTCAAATGTTTCAGAAATTGTACCAAAATGTGTGTCTGCATCTTCACACGAGGGAATTTGAGTTTGAATACTTCACTATATCTGTGCCAAGGAAATAAAATCTGATGTCCGTGAAATCCCTGACACACTCGATTTTCTTTGTTGATGAGTCGAGTTATCTCCCCCAAATTACAGTTTTCTTTCTGCTTTTAGGAAATCACCCTGTAACTGAAGACTCAATATGAAATGAACTCACTAAAAAGATGCATAATGTGTGTCAATTAATGTGTGTTCATTGTTTGCTTTGACTATATAAACCTGTTTTTTTTTAGAATCTGCTGCATCTGTCTGTTTTGGTTTTATGACCCACAAATGAACTGTTTTGGTTCATGCTCACTGCTCTCATAAGCTTCGTTTCCATCAACAGCAGGCAAAAAAAAAACAGACTGAGACAGACAGTGGCACATTTAGCAGCTTCAAAAGCCAGAGTTGTTGGAGATCAAAACAGGGCTAAAAGAAGAGTAAATATGGGACCTACATGGACAGAAACAAAACTCTGAATAAATAATAATGTCGCTCCACGTCTGCTGGATGTGTAAATAGGCAACTGTTTTCTAACATGTTTAGCATCTCAACTTTATACGGTGATAATATGTTTATATTGTGTTTACAGGTTTTTGTGCTGCCCACATCGGACCCACAAAATTAATTCTGATTTAACTTTGCCTTCATGTAAAATATTATCTCTTTGCTTTATTTCCCAGTTCTTTGCTCTTAGATAATGTAAGCACAGATGAAGCTTGTCAGCGCACATACATCCTTTTGACCTTTCACCTCTTTAATGATTGTTACTGTAAGTTGGCGATCTGGAAATTGAATCCTTCTCTACATTTCACAGCGGCCGACCCCGCCTCTCCCTCCGGCCCTGGAGGAGGACGAGGCAGAAAAGAGCTGTGGCCCCACTGGATTCTGGGAAGCTCTGACTCCTTGCAATGGCTGCCGCAACCTGGGCTTCTCCAGCCTGTCGCAGGTACACAAACACACACACACACATATGTTGTCCTAGGTCACTTTTGATGACAAAACATAGACTTACATTCATTTCCTTACAATTATAGCCTTAACCTAACCCTTATGTTAATCACTGACCTAAAAATCAGCTAATAGCGTATGACAGACCAAGCACACATACACACACACACACACACACACACACACACACACACACACACACACACACACACACACACACACACACACACACACACACACACACACACACACACACACACACACACACACACACACACACACACACACACACACACACACACACAGCCTTTATTTATCATCTCTAACTGGACAACTCTCACTTATATCACAATAATTTCACTGTTTAGCTGCATTCTAATGCATTTCCAGTGTGCATATCACTTGATGATCAACATATGTTTGTCACATTGCATGCGTGTGAACACTTACACTCAAAGCTTTACTACACTGAAATTACAGGCTAATGATCTCGCCATTGTTCCAAGTGAATACTTTCATTGGTTACCTTGGGAACACAGTGAATGAGTCTGGCAGCTCATGATACTCTCTTTGGTATCTGTCTCTTTCTTGCTCTCATGCCTTTGCTGTCTATCTGTCATCTCCACATTGTTCCTCTCCTTATCAGACATTTTCCAAAAAAAAATCTCAGTATCGTTGTAGTTTTTGAAGCTTCTTCCTTTCTGTATAGGACTTGGTTCATGAACTTTAAATGAATATAACACTCAACTGAAATATCTGATACAATGAGATCACACGAAAAGTTTATCTGAAATCTGAATATTTCAACATCAAGTAGTGAAGTACTTCACAGTAAAATATAAGTGTGAATTGTATGGCGTGACTCATATATTATTTGTTAATACCAGCACTGATTTTTCTTTCAGACAACCAATGTGAAATAGAGAAGTGCAGAGTACATATATAATTAATATTTGGTATTTGATCAATGATTTAATCGATCCACATGAGCACACAATACTTCTTATAGCTTATAGCAGGAGAAACCAGAGTTAAAATCCTATAGATGGATGCTGGAGTTGAAAGTCTGGGCTCTGTTATTCAGAGGTGGTTTAATTTAATATGATGATGTGCAAAAGTGGTACTGATAAAGAAGATGGAAAAAATATCCACAGTCTTCAATATATTTATGAGCCCAGGGCCTACAGCAGTAAGATGCACTTGAAAAGATTTATACATAAAATCTCTTCATTTTATGAGCCAAAATAAAACATGAGCCTATCCTCACTAATGTAGACTCCATATATTTACGCTCTTTGCCCAAACAAAATATTGGTGTTATTTATGGTCAATTATGCACCCAAAAAAGGCAAATAAAAAATGTTACACACATCTGTGCAGCTAGTGTGTGGATCTAACAGCCTGTATGACAAATGTGTGTAGAATATATTGTATACATTTTTTTCCTTCCCTTTCTCCTTTGTAAACATACTTTTCATTTCTGTAATAATTCGAATGTGTTTATTTTTGAACATGTTGTAACTTTGTTAAAATCTTTTAAAATGACTCTTGAACACACAACGGAATGAAAGCAACGCCACGCTGTGTCTACAAATTGCCATTGTGTACTTTTTCTATCACACTATCTCTACTGTCATGTCAAATGAGGAAAATGCTCAGGTTTGACATCAGTGACATTCTGTATTTATTGACCTAAAGGGAAAATAATGAATTAACTCCACCTAGAGACACTCCAATGTCAGATATTTAGCAGTTTTCTAATGTCATGAATGAGTTGTGGATATTGAAGTTTGAATGACTAAGGATCCTTTTTCACTCGACACCTCTCATGCCAGTGTGTGAAGTATCCCATTGTACCTTTTTAAACAATTCTACAACAGTGAACTTCCTACTACCTCTAGCTCTATCTTTCCTCTTTCCTTCCTTTCTTCCTGCGCCCAAACCCCCACCCCCACCCCCCTGCAGCCCCGTGTGCTGTGTATATAAATGTGGTTAAGTGTGCGCAGATGAGGGTGTTTAGCAATGAGATACGCGCTGGCTCAAACAGCAGGACATCTGACATTTATAACACAACAGACCCTCTGTCTTGTACACTGGCAGCCTGCCGGACTGCCTGGCACACTGCCTGGTGAGGATCACACCTGGATCAGTGTTTGTGTGTGCGCGCTTGTGTGCATGTGTGTGTGTGCATTAATGTGTCGATCCATTATAGTTTAAATTTGTATGTTTGAAGACACAGTGAGCATGTGGGTATATACAACATATTCGGTGGCATCAGCTTTGGTGTGTGTGTGCAAACGTCCATCCAAATTTGGCACAGCAACATTTTGGGTTTGTGTGGGTGGATTTGTGTGTGTGTTTTGAGGGGAGGGGGGCGTTAATAGAAAAAGATACTGTAGAGAATGGAAAGAGGAGAGTGGGAGAGAATAGAGAAATGGAGATGTTATAGCATAATTAAGTTAGCGCTATGCTAATTTGCCCTGTGTAATTGTGAAACTGAGTTAGCACAAACAGAGAAGCTGGTGCATTCCCTCTGAGGATAAATGGACCAAGTGAAAAATGTTTAGTGCTGCAGTTGTTTCCATCATTTTCATCTCAACCTCTTTGTTCTAATCATCCCACATGAGATCTGTCAACCTAATTCTTCCTTAGCTTGTTTTCCATCATCCCTCTCCACCCCATGTTCATCTCTCTCTCTCTGTGCTAATCTTGGTATCGATTGTTTGAGTTTTTCAGTTTGTCCAAGCTGTCACTCACGACTGTCAGTCAGAGGCCTGGACTTTAACAAGTCATTTAAAAAAAAAAGATTTCTACACTAAGAACTTGAGATTCATAGTGGGAAACTGCAAGTTAGATTGATATTTTTTAGATGTATGTAAAGCCAAAGAAAATGTATGTCACTCATAATATTTAATTTATCTTTATTATATTACATATATATATATATATATATTATATTTCTATTGTACTTGTGAGCAAACAGTTTTTTATTTACACATCTAACAAATAAGAAGCAACATTAGCATGGTGGTCTTCTTTTAGCTCTGCTTTGGTCTCCCCCAACCCCTGAGAAAAATGTCTCTTTAGCTTTTAAATCCTTGATATGTTCACCTTTGTTTGTCTCCCATTTGGTGGGGGACAGTTAGCGTGCAGAGGGTGTTTGCAGTGGTTTTTGCTGTAAACAGCTGTGTCAGGAAACTACACTGATGAGAAGAGGGATGTGAGTGAGACAGAACAGTTAAGTAGTGGGCTGGAAAACCAAAACAATGAGCTGAAAGATGTTTAAATGCTTCACAGAGCTGAGTGGAACTGCAGAGTCAAGTGATAATCCTCTTTGGATTCATCACCAAGAGTGGGGGAAATGTAATGTTAGCTTTAATATTTGAAATCAAGTTTTCACTTTAAATTAAGGCCCTGTAATGAGGAACTCAGTTGCCAGTTTATTAGATACACAGCTCTCAGTATTATGAAGTGCAGTTCCATAGACTGTAGCCTCCAACATGCTCCAATCCAGCATGATCAACTATTTCAACAAAGTACGTATGACAGTATGGTTTATTGCAGAGATGTGTTGTTAGACTGCTGGGTGGGCATAATAAAGTGGCAAGTGTACCCTTCTGTATTTGTTTTATGTCAGTGAGTGAGCACATGCTTAAGCAGGTGGACATGTGTCAGACTTTGCTTTGTATTAGATTAGCCAGAAAAACAGAAGTGCAGTCTGTTCCAAACTAATGAATTTAGCAAGTCATGTTTACGTTTGTATGTGTGTGTGCATGCAGGCAGTATACGGAAGCTTCCCCTTGTTTCGTCACAAACCATGGGTGTCCTCCCACCATCACCATGTGAGTGCCGGCTGACGCCAAAGGTTGTGTGGAGGAGGTTTCCTCTGCGACATCAACATAGAAAAAACGAGTTTAGACTTCACTGGTGGAAACCTTGAAAGCAAAATAGAGAGAAATAAATAGGATTAAATATAATGAACAAATGCAAGAAAAACAGATAGATGGAGGTTGGCAGGGTTGCTAGGCAACACAAATTCATAAGATGTCAGACGTGGGATGTCAACCATTGACAAATATCAGTTACCGTCAGCACTACACACACACACGCACACACACACACACACACACACACACACACACACACACACACACACACACACACACACACACACACACACACACACACACACATTCGCACACATCAGCACTTTCAGACTCCAGCTTTATTTGCCTCCTTTCACCTTTACTTCTTCCTTCCTGTTTTTCTCCCTTTTCTGACATCCTTGCCAAATCTACAATCAACAAATGTCAAATCTACAAGGCAATTTTCTCTTTAAAGCAGATGTTTTGGGAGAAAGCTGGATGGTAGATTTGGCATTTCTGTGACACAAGCTTTTCTTACATTTCCTGTGCACTGAGGTTTTGTGCTTTAAAAAAAAAATAATAATAATTGAAAGAAGGTTAATCATAGCATTTGATTTTTTTTATTTATTCAGTGTTACACAGAGCAGAATAATTTTACAGCAGGGAGATGGTTGTCACAATCAGTATGCTATCATTAACCAATTATAAAACAGAATAATGAAGACTTCTGTGCATGCAGGATTATGCAATGGTCGCCTCTAACATTGGTGTTATGGAAAGGGAAAGAGCAGGCTCTACCAGTAGGCTATATCCTCAAATATTTGTTAGGTGGAAAGTTAACCCTTTTGTTATAATCAAACCAAACTTGCAGGAACTAACTGGATGAACCCTTTAGAGTGAGTCTGTTTGTTTTCCAGTTTAAGGAAGTAAATCATATTTGTAAACCAACGAAAGTGAGAGGGAGGATTTTTGGCCTTCCAGTCAGTATCAGTCATCTTGCCAAGAGGGTTACAAAGGCTATAGTGTGTTTCTCAGATGCAGACAGAGAGAAAGAGTAAGAGATACTGAACAAAGATGTTAGTGGATTTGGTGCAACCCTTTCTTTGATAATGTCTGGGATAGTTTTAAACATCTCTGTCCAGTAGGCAGCAGTTACTCAAGGCTGGACATAGCCAGAGCACGTGTATGAGATTTACCAGGATATGCTGACAGCAATGGCATGAAGGAGAAACATTGTTTAGGATTTAAGATGTAAAGAGCATGCCTTGCACAAATAGAGATTCCTGACCTCTACCAAAAAAAAAAAAAACATAATCTATAAGAGAATGTGATAAAATGCTGTTTGAAGTCAGAAGGCATAAATAGAGGATGATTTTAAAGTTAAATAGTGCTTAAATTGAGCCCAGATCTTCACAATAATATTTTTAGACAAGATAGAAGCTGTGGGAACAAATGAAAAGTGTATAGTGGCACAAAGAGACAATGGTCTAGCAGTATTTGACTCCATAGAAATACAAATAGGAGGGTGTGTAAAGGTGTCATAAACAATGCAGTATTTTAAGATTCTAATATTAGCAGCCCAATAATAGAATCTAAAGTTCAATAAAGCCAATCCTCTAAGGGATTTCGGTTTTTATAAATATTGTTTGTGCAGTCTTGGCGTTTTTCCTATCCCACAGAAAGCCCAGGATAAAACTTTCAAGCTTACAGAAGAATGCCTGAATGAGGAAGACTGGAAGACACTAGAACAGATATGAGAACTGGAATTGACTTTTGCAGCTAACAGTAGATTAAGAAGTGACCAGCTTTCAAAAAAAGTTCAAAATTAGCTCTGTAAAGGTCTTTAAATTTAAACGTGACCTCTTGATTCCCAAAGAGGCGAAGTTTTTGTGGGCAGTTTTAAAGTGAAATATGTGTAGGGGAAATTGCTAAGCTGCATCGTTTTTTAGGAAATATCTCACTTTTGCTAAGTTTGAATTTATAGCTGGAAATATGAACAAATGATTAAAGGCATTAATCAAAACAGACAGGTTGGACAAGAACAAAAGCAGGTCATCAGCATAAAGAGCGACCCTAATGTTTATCCCATATCTGCAGTTACAAAGATAGCAGGGTCAGATTGAGCGGCTATTAATAAGGGTTCAATGGCAATGGCAAATAGTAGGGAGCTTAAAGGGCAACTTTGGCAAGTAGAGTGAAACAGGCTGCACACATAAATTCTGACAGAAGCCTGGGGAGATGAATAAAGTAATTTAATCCAAGAAATGAAGTTTTTACTGAAGACAAATTTCCAAATTGGCTAGAAAAGGTTGCCCCCACTCAACTTTAATGCTTTCTCTGCATCACGAGAGATAAGTGCTTCATGAGTTTTTGAAGTTGAGGGTGCTAAATAATGTTAAAAATATGTCTAAGATTAGATAAAGAATGGCTTTTATAGATAAACCCAGTCTGGTCGGCTAAAATTATAACTGAATGGGCAGATTCAAGGCGAATAGCTTACAGTTATGATAACAATTTAAACTCTACATTCAAGAGACTTACTGATCGATATGAGGTACAGAGAAATGGGTCTCTGCCCTTCTTTAGTATAGGAGACATATCTGCAAGTGTAAGGGTTTGGGGAAGGCAACCAGAATTATAATATTCATTATACATGCATAAAAGTAATGGGGCCAGCTGATGCCAACATTTTTGTAAAACTCTGATGGGAACCCTTCTGGCCCAGGGCGTTTCCTGCTTTGAAGGGACGACACTGCAGTATTAAGCTTAGTTAAAGTCATTGGTCTCTGCAGTTCCTCACAAGCTCAATGCTAAGAGAGGAAATGATGAAATTATCAAAGAACCTATCAAACTTAAGAGGGTATGATAGAATGTCAGAAGAATACAAAGACACAGAAATCTTTGAATACATTATTAATCTTAAGAGGGTCCGCAGTTTTACTTGTGTCAGTCTGAATCAGTTGAAGTTGAAGTTGATGAAGCCGTCTGATTTAAATGGTGTGCCAGCAGCTTACTGGTCTTATCACTGTGCTCATAGAAAGAAGACCTTGTTTTTAATAGAAGTTCAGGAACATACTGCGATGGAAACACATCATATTCAGCCTGTAAATGTGATTTCTTATATATCTTATTCTTCTGTACATTTGCGGAGTGAGAGGTTGCATATAAAGTGTCAAGCTAGGAAATGTCAAGGAAAAGAGTCAAGGAAGCTAGTTAATCTTTTCTAAGCTGTTTCTAGGATGAAGAAAGAGACATCTGGGGTTTTATTAGTGCTCAAGGAAAAGTAAATCTATCAGGAAATGTAACCAACAAAAAGTTCTCTTTTTTTTTTTTTGTTGCATATTTTTGGGTAATTTTGTTGTGAAAAATCATCAATAGTGTTAATATTATACACTGTATACTCACCAAAATCATGATACACAACAATGGTCACCTGATTATCCTACTACAACAGTGATTTCAGGGGGAAAAAAAGTTTGCATATTATTGGGGAATTTTATTGTGAAAAATCGTCAATAGCGTTAATATTATACACTGTAGGATGACCAAAATCATGCTACACAACAAGGGTCACCTGATAATCATACTACAACAGTGATTTCAGGGCGAAAAAAAGTTTGCATATTTTTGGGGAATTTTATTGTGAAAAATCGTCAATAGCGTTAATATTATACACTGTATACTCACCAAAATCATGCTACACAACAAGGGTCATCTGATAATCATACTACAACATTCATTTCAGAATTTTTTTTTTTTTTTTTTTTGCATATTTTTGGGGAATTTTATTGTGAAAAGTCGTCAATAGCGTTAATATTATACACTGTAGGATGACCAAAATCATGATACACAACAAGGGTCACCTGATAATCATACTACAACAGTTATTTCAGGGGGGAAAAAAGTTTGCATATTTTTGGGGAATTTTATTGTGAAAAATCGTCAATAGCGTTAATATTATACACTGTAGGATGACCAAAATCATGATACACAACAAGGGTCACCTGATAATCATACTACAACAGTCATTTCAGAAAAAAAACTTTTTGCATATTTTTGGGTAATTTTATTGTGAAAATCGTCAATAGCGTTAATATTATACACTGTAGGATGACCAAAATTAGGATACACAACAAGGGTCACCTGATAATCATACTACAACAGTCATTTCAGAAAAAAAAAAAAAAGTGCAAATTTTTGGGGAATTTTATTGTGAAAAATCGTCAATAGCGTTAATATTGTACACTGTAGGATGACCAAAATCATGATACACAACAAGGGTCACCTGATAATCATACTACAACAGTTATTTCAGGGGGGAAAAAAGTTTGCATATTTTTGGGGAATTTTATTGTGAAAAATCGTCAATAGCGTTAATATTATACACTGTAGGATGACCAAAATTATGATACACAACAAGGGTCACCTGATAATCATACTACAACAGTGATTTCAGAAAATAAACGTTTTGCATATTTTAGGGGAATTTTATTGTGAAAAATCGTCAATAGCGTTAATATTATGCACTGTAGGATGACCAAAATCATGCTACACAACAAGGGTCACCCGATAATCATACTACAACAGTCATTTCAGAATTTTTTTTTTTTGCATATTTTTGGGGAATTTTATTGTGAAAAATCGTCAATAGCGTTAATATTATACACTGTAGGATGACCAAAATCATGATACACAACAAGGGTCACCTGATAATCATACTACAACAGTCATTTCAGAAAAAAAACTTTTTGCGTATTTTAGGGGAATTTTATTGTGAAAAATCGTCAATAGCCTTAATATTATACACTGTATACTCACCAAAATCATGATACACAACAAGGGTCACCTGATAATCATACTACAACAGTCATGTCAGAATTTTTTTTTTTTTTGCATATTTTAGGGGAATTTTATTGTGAAAAATCGTCAATAGCGTTAATATTATACACTGTAGGATGACCAAAATCATGATACACAACAAGGGTCACCTGATAATCATACTACAACAGTCATTTCAGAAAAAAAACTTTTTGCATATTTTTGGGTAATTTTATTGTGAAAATCGTCAATAGCGTTAATATTATACACTGTAGGATGACCAAAATTAGGATACACAACAAGGGTCACCTGATAATCATACTACAACAGTCATTTCAGAAAAAAAAAAAAAAAAGTGCAAATTTTTGGGGAATTTTATTGTGAAAAATCGTCAATAGCGTTAATATTGTACACTGTAGGATGACCAAAATCATGATACACAACAAGGGTCACCTGATAATCATACTACAACAGTTATTTCAGGGGGGAAAAAAGTTTGCATATTTTTGGGGAATTTTATTGTGAAAAATCGTCAATAGCGTTAATATTATACACTGTAGGATGACCAAAATTATGATACACAACAAGGGTCACCTGATAATCATACTACAACAGTGATTTCAGAAAAAAAACGTTTTGCATATTTTAGGGGAATTTTATTGTGAAAAATCGTCAATAGCGTTAATATTATGCACTGTAGGATGACCAAAATCATGCTACACAACAAGGGTCACCCGATAATCATACTACAACAGTCATTTCAGAATTTTTTTTTTTTTTGCATATTTTTGGGGAATTTTATTGTGAAAAATCGTCAATAGCGTTAATATTATACACTGTAGGATGACCAAAATCATGATACACAACAAGGGTCACCTGATAATCATACTACAACAGTCATTTCAGAAAAAAAAACTTTTTGCGTATTTTAGGGGAATTTTATTGTGAAAAATCGTCAATAGCCTTAATATTATACACTGTATACTCACCAAAATCATGATACACAACAATGGTCACCTGATAATCATACTACAACAGTAATTTCAGAATTTTTTTTTTGTTGCAAATTTTAGGGGAAATTTATTGTGAAAAATCGTCAATAGCGTTAATATAATACACTGTAGGATGACCAAAATCATGATACACAACAATGGTCACCTGATTATCCTACTACAACAGTGATTTCAGGGGGAAAAAAAGTTTGCATATTATTGGGGAATTTTATTGTGAAAAATCGTCAATAGCGTTAATATTATACACTGTAGGATGACCAAAATCATGCTACACAACAAGGGTCACCTGATAATCATACTACAACAGTGATTTCAGGGCGAAAAAAAGTTTGCATATTTTTGGGGAATTTTATTGTGAAAAATCGTCAATAGCGTTAATATTATACACTGTATACTCACCAAAATCATGCTACACAACAAGGGTCATCTGATAATCATACTACAACATGCATTTCAGAATTCTTTTTTTTTTTTTTTTTGCATATTTTTGGGGAATTTTATTGTGAAAAGTCGTCAATAGCGTTAATATTATACACTGTAGGATGACCAAAATCATGATACACAACAAGGGTCACCTGATAATCATACTACAACAGTTATTTCAGGGGGGAAAAAAGTTTGCATATTTTTGGGGAATTTTATTGTGAAAAATCGTCAATAGCGTTAATATTATACACTGTAGGATGACCAAAATCATGATACACAACAAGGGTCACCTGATAATCATACTACAACAGTCATTTCAGAAAAAAACTTTTTGCATATTTTTGGGTAATTTTATTGTGAAAATCGTCAATAGCGTTAATATTATACACTGTAGGATGACCAAAATTAGGATACACAACAAGGGTCACCTGATAATCATACTACAACAGTCATTTCAGAAAAAAAAAAAAAAGTGCAAATTTTTGGGGAATTTTATTGTGAAAAATCGTCAATAGCGTTAATATTGTACACTGTAGGATGACCAAAATCATGATACACAACAAGGGTCACCTGATAATCATACTACAACAGTTATTTCAGGGGGGAAAAAAGTTTGCATATTTTTGGGGAATTTTATTGTGAAAAATCGTCAATAGCGTTAATATTATACACTGTAGGATGACCAAAATTATGATACACAACAAGGGTCACCTGATAATCATACTACAACAGTGATTTCAGAAAAAAAACGTTTTGCATATTTTAGGGGAATTTTATTGTGAAAAATCGTCAATAGCGTTAATATTATGCACTGTAGGATGACCAAAATCATGCTACACAACAAGGGTCACCCGATAATCATACTACAACAGTCATTTCAGAAATTTTTTTTTTTTTGCATATTTTTGGGGAATTTTATTGTGAAAAATCGTCAATAGCGTTAATATTATACACTGTAGGATGACCAAAATCATGATACACAACAAGGGTCACCTGATAATCATACTACAACAGTCATTTCAGAAAAAAAACTTTTTGCGTATTTTAGGGGAATTTTATTGTGAAAAATCGTCAATAGCCTTAATATTATACACTGTATACTCACCAAAATCATGATACACAACAATGGTCACCTGATAATCATACTACAACAGTAATTTCAGAATTTTTTTTTTGTTGCAAATTTTAGGGGAAATTTATTGTGAAAAATCGTCAATAGCGTTAATATAATACACTGTAGGATGACCAAAATCATGATACACAACAAGGGTCACCTGATAATCATACTACAACAGTCATTTCAGAAAAAAAATCTTTTTGCATATTTTTGGGTAATTTTATTGTGAAAATCGTCAATAGCGTTAATATTATACACTGTATACTCACCAAAATCATGCTACACAACAAGGGTCACCTGATAATCGTACTACAACAGTCATTTCAGGAGGGAAAAAAGTTTGCATATTTTTGGGGAAATTTATTGTGAAAAATCGTCAATAGCGTTAATATAATACACTGTAGGATGACCAAAATCATGATACACAACAATGGTCACCTGATTATCCTACTACAACAGTGATTTCAGGGGGAAAAAAAGTTTGCATATTATTGGGGAATTTTATTGTGAAAAATCGTCAATAGCGTTAATATTATACACTGTAGGATGACCAAAATCATGCTACACAACAAGGGTCACCTGATAATCATACTACAACAGTGATTTCAGGGCGAAAAAAAGTTTGCATATTTTTGGGGAATTTTATTGTGAAAAATCGTCAATAGCGTTAATATTATACACTGTATACTCACCAAAATCATGCTACACAACAAGGGTCATCTGATAATCATACTACAACATTCATTTCAGAATTTTTTTTTTTTTTTTTTTTGCATATTTTTGGGGAATTTTATTGTGAAAAGTCGTCAATAGCGTTAATATTATACACTGTAGGATGACCAAAATCATGATACACAACAAGGGTCACCTGATAATCATACTACAACAGTCATTTCAGAAAAAAAACTTTTTGCATATTTTTGGGTAATTTTATTGTGAAAATCGTCAATAGCGTTAATATTATACACTTTAGGATGACAAAAATCATGATACACAACAAGGGTCACCTGATAATCATACTACAACAGTTATTTCAGGGGGAAAAACTTTTTGCATATTTTTGGGGAATTTTATTGTGAAAAATCGTCAATAGCGTTAATATTATACACTGTAGGATGACCAAAATCATGATACACAACAATGGTCACCTGATAATCATACTACAACAGTTATTTCAGGGGGAAAAAAAGTTTGCATATTTTTGGGGAATTTTATTGTGAAAAATCGTCAATAGCGTTAATATTATACATTGTAGGATGACCAAAATCATGATACACAACAATGGTCACCTGATAATCATACTACAACAGTCATTTCAGGGGGAAAAACTTTTTGCATATTTTTGGGGAATTTTATTGTGAAAAATCGTCAATAGCGTTAATATTATACACTGTAGGATGACCAAAATCATGATACACAACAAGGGTCACCTGATAATCATACTACAACAGTCATTTCAGAAAAAAAACTTTTTGCATATTTTTGGGTAATTTTATTGTGAAAATCGTCAATAGCGTTACTATTATACACTGTAGGATGACCAAAATTAGGATACACAACAAGGGTCACCTGATAATCATACTACAACAGTCATTTCAGAAAAAAAAAAAAAAGTGCAAATTTTTGGGGAATTTTATTGTGAAAAATCGTCAATAGCGTTAATATTGTACACTGTAGGATGACCAAAATCATGATACACAACAAGGGTCACCTGATAATCATACTACAACAGTTATTTCAGGGGGGGAAAAAGTTTGCATATTTTTGGGGAATTTTATTGTGAAAAATCGTCAATAGCGTTAATATTATACACTGTAGGATGACCAAAATTATGATACACAACAAGGGTCACCTGATAATCATACTACAACAGTGATTTCAGAAAAAAAACGTTTTGCATATTTTAGGGGAATTTTATTGTGAAAAATCGTCAATAGCGTTAATATTATGCACTGTAGGATGACCAAAATCATGCTACACAACAAGGGTCACCTGATAATCATACTACAACAGTTATTTCAGAATTTTCTTTTTTTTTGCATATTTTTGGGGAATTTTATTGTGAAAAATCGTCAATAGCGTTAATATTATACACTGTAGGATGACCAAAATCATGATACACAACAAGGGTCACCTGATAATCATACTACAACAGTCATTTCAGAAAAAAAACTTTTTGCGTGTTTTAGGGGAATTTTATTGTGAAAAATCGTCAATAGCCTTAATATTATACACTGTATACTCACCAAAATCATGATACACAACAATGGTCACCTGATAATCATACTACAACAGTAATTTCAGAATTTTTTTTTTGTTGCAAATTTTAGGGGAAATTTATTGTGAAAAATCGTCAATAGCGTTAATATAATACACTGTAGGATGACCAAAATCATGATACACAACAAGGGTCACCTGATAATCATACTACAACAGTCATTTCAGAAAAAAAAAGTTTTGCATATTTTAGGGGAATTTTATTGTGAAAAATCATCAATAGCGTTAATATCATACACTGTAAGATGACCAAAATCATGATACACAACAAGGGTCACCTGATAATCATACTACAACAGTCATTTCAGAAAAAAAAACGTTTTGCATATTTTAGGGGAATTTTATTGTGAAAAATCGTCAATAGCGTTAATATTATACACTGTATACTCACCAAAATCATGATACACAACAATGGTCACCTGATAATCATACTACAACAGTGATTTCAAGGGGGAAAAAAGTTTTCATATTTTTGGGGAATTTTATTGTGAAAAATCGTCAATAGCGTTAATATTATACACTGTATACTCACCAAAATCATGATACACAACAATGGTCACCTGATAATCATACTACAACAGTTATTTCAGGGGGAAAAAAAGTTTGCATATTTTTGGGGAAATTTATTGTGAAAAATCGTCAATAGCGTTAATATTATGCACTTTAGGATGACAAAAATCATGATACACAACAAGGGTCACCTGATAATCATACTACAACAGTTATTTCAGGGGGAAAAACTTTTTGCATATTTTTGGGGAATTTTATTGTGAAAAATCGTCAATAGCGTTAATATTATACACTGTAGGATGACCAAAATCATGATACACAACAAGGGTCACCTGATAATCATACTACAACAGTCATTTCAGGGGAAAAAAAAGTTTGCATATTTTTGGGGAATTTTATTTTGAAAAATCGTCAATAGCGTTAATATTATATACTGTATACTCACCAAAATCATGCTACACAACAAGGGTCACTTGATAATCATACTACAACAGTCATTTCAGGGGAAATAAAAGTTTGCATATTTTTGGGTAATTTTATTGTAAAAAATCGTCAATAGCGTTAATATTATACACTGTATACTCACCAAAATCATGATACACAACAATGGTCACCTGATAATCATACTACAACAGTTATTTCAGGGGGAAAAAAAGTTTGCATATTTTTGGGGAATTTTATTGTGAAAAATCGTCAATAGCGTTAATATTATACATTGTAGGATGACCAAAATCATGCTACAGAACAATGGTCACCTGATAATCATACTACAACAGTCATTTCAGGGGAAAAAAAAGTTTGCATATTTTTGGGGAATTTTATTTTGAAAAATCGTCAATAGCGTTAATATTATATACTGTATACTCACCAAAATCATGATACACAACAAGGGTCACTTGATAATCATACTACAACAGTCATTTCAGAATTTTTTTTTTTTTTTTGCATATTTTTGGGGAATTTTATTGTGAAAAGTCGTCAATAGCGTTAATATTATGCACTGTAGGATGACCAAAATCATGATACACAACAAGGGTCACCTGATAATCATACTACAACAGTCATTTCAGAAATTTTTTTTTTTTTGCATATTTTTGGGGAATTTTATTGTGAAAAATCGTCAATAGCGTTAATATTATACACTGTAGGATGACCAAAATCATGATACACAACAAGGGTCACCTGATAATCATACTACAACAGTCATGTCAGAATTTTTTTTTTTTTTGCATATTTTAGGGGAATTTTATTGTGAAAAATCGTCAATAGCGTTAATATTATACACTGTAGGATGACCAAAATCATGATACACAACAAGGGTCACCTGATAATCATACTACAACAGGCATTTCAGAAAAAAAAAGTTTTGCATATTTTAGGGGAATTTTATTGTGAAAAATCATCAATAGCGTTAATATCATACACTGTAGGATGACCAAAATCATGATACACAACAAGGGTCACCTGATAATCATACTACAACAGTCATTTCAGAAAAAAAACTTTTTGCATATTTTTGGGGAATTTTATTGTGAAAAATCGTCAATAGCGTTAATATTATACACTGTATACTCACCAAAATCATGATACACAACAAGGGTCACCTGATAATCATACTACAACAGTCATTTCAGAAAAAAAAAGTTTTGCATATTTTAGGGGAATTTTATTGTGAAAAATCATCAATAGCGTTAATATCATACACTGTAGGATGACCAAAATCATGATACACAACAAGGGTCACCTGATAATCATACTACAACAGTCATTTCAGAAAAAAAAATCTTTTTTTATATTTTTGGGGAATTTTATTGTGAAAAATCGTCAATAGCGTTAATATTATACACTGTATACTCACCAAAATCATGCTACACAACAAGGGTCACCTGATAATCGTACTACAACAGTCATTTCAGGAGGGAAAAAAGTTTGCATATTTTTGGGGAATTTTATTGTGAAAAATCATCAATAGCGTTAATATTATACACTGTAGGATGACCAAAATCATGATACACAACAAGGGTCACCTGATAATCATACTACAACAGTGATTTTTGGGAAAATAAAAGTTTGCATATTTTTGGGGAATTTTATTGTGAAAAATCGTCAATAGCGTTAATATTATACACTGTATACTCACCAAAATCATGCTACACAACAAGGGTCACCTGATAATCATACTACAACAGTCATTTCAGAAAAAAAACCTTTTTGCATATTTTTGGGGAATTTTATTGTGAAAAATCATCAATAGCGTTAATATTATACACTGTAGGATGACCAAAATCATGATACACAACAAGGGTCACCTGATAATCATACTACAACAGTCACTTCAGAAAAAAATATCTTTTTGCATATTTTTGGGGAATTTCATTGTGGAAAATCATCAATAGCGTTAATATTATACACTGTATACTCACCAAAATCATGATACACAACAAGGGTCACCTGATAATCATACTACAACAGTGATTTCAAGGGGAAACAAAGTTTTCATATTTTTGGGGAATTTTATTGTGAAAAATCGTCAATAGCGTTAATATTATACACTGTAGGATGACCAGAATCATGATACACAACAAGGGTCACCTGATAATCATACTACAACAGTCATTTCAGGGGGAAAAAAAGTTTGCATATTTTTTGGGAATTTTATTGTGAAAAGTCATCAATAGCGTTAATATTATACACTGTAGGATGACCAAAATCATGATACACAACAAGGGTCACCTGATAATCATACTACAACAGTCATTTCAGAAAAAAAAACTTTTTGCATATTTTTGGGGAATTTTATTGTGAAAAATCGTCAATAGCGTTAATATTATGCACTGTAGGATGACCAAAATCATGATCCACAACAATGGTCACCTGATAATCATACTACAACAGTCATTTCAGGGGGAAAAAAAGTTTGCATATTGTTGGGGAATTTTATTGTGAAAAATCGTCAATAGCGTTAATATTATACACTGTATACTCACCAAAATCATGATACACAACAATGGTCACCTGATAATCATACTACAACAGTCATTTCAGAAAAAAAAGTTTTGCATATTTTAGGTGAATTTTATTGTGAAAAATCATCAATAGCGTTAATATCATACACTGTAAGATGACCAAAATCATGATACACAACAAGGGTCACCTGATAATCATACTACAACAGTCATTTCAGAAAAAAAAATCTTTTTTTATATTTTTGGGGAATTTTATTGTGAAAAATCATCAATAGCGTTAATATTATACACTGTATACTCACCAAAATCATGCTACACAACAAGGGTCACCTGATAATCGTACTACAACAGTCATTTCAGGAGGGAAAAAAGTTTGCATATTTTTGGGGAATTTTATTGTGAAAAATCATCAATAGCGTTAATATTATACACTGTAGGATGACCAAAATCATGATACACAACAAGGGTCACCTGATAATCATACTACAACAGTCATTTCAGAATTTTTTTTTTTTTGAATATTTTAGGGGAATTTTATTGTGAAAAATCGTCAATAACGTTAATATTATACACTTTAGGATGACCAAAATCATGATACACAACAAGGGTCACCTGATAATCATACTACAACAGTCATTTCAGAAAAAAAAAGTTTTGCATATTTTAGGGGAATTTTATTGTGAAAAATCATCAATAGCGTTAATATCATACACTGTAGGATGACCAAAATCATGATACACAACAAGGGTCACCTGATAATCATACTACAACAGTCATTTCAGAAAAAAAAATCTTTTTTTATATTTTTGGGGAATTTTATTGTGAAAAATCGTCAATAGCGTTAATATTATACACTGTAGGATGACCAAAATCACGCTACACAACAAGGGTCACCTGATAATCATACTACATCAGTGATTTCAGGGGGAAAAAAAGTTTGCATATTTTTGGGGAATTTTATTGTGAAAAATCGTCAATAGCGTTAATATTATACACTGTAGGATGACCAAAATCATGATACACAACAAGGGTCACCTGATAATCATACTACAACAGTCACTTCAGAAAAAAATATCTTTTTGCATATTTTTGGGGAATTTCATTGTGGAAAATCATCAATAGCGTTAATATTATACACTGTATACTCACCAAAATCATGATACACAACAAGGGTCACCTGATAATCATACTACAACAGTGATTTCAAGGGGAAACAAAGTTTTCATATTTTTGGGGAATTTTATTGTGAAAAATCGTCAATAGCGTTAATATTATACACTCTAGGATGACCAGAATCATGATACACAACAAGGGTCACCTGATAATCATACTACAACAGTGATTTCAGGGGAACAAAAAGTTTGCATATTTTTGGGGAATTTTATTGTGAAAAATCGTCAATAGCGTTAATATTATACACTGTATACTCACCAAAATCATGATACACAACAAGGGTCACCTGATAATCATACTACAACAGTCATTTCAGAAAAAAAAAGTTTTGCATATTTTAGGGGAATTTTATTGTGAAAAATCATCAATAGCGTTAATATCATACACTGTAGGATGACCAAAATCATGATACACAACAAGGGTCACCTGATAATCATACTACAACAGTCATTTCAGAAAAAAAAATCTTTTTTTATATTTTTGGGGAATTTTATTGTGAAAAATCGTCAATAGCGTTAATATTATACACTGTATACTCACCAAAATCATGCTACACAACAAGGGTCACCTGATAATCGTACTACAACAGTCATTTCAGGAGGGAAAAAAGTTTGCATATTTTTGGGGAATTTTATTGTGAAAAATCATCAATAGCGTTAATATTATACACTGTAGGATGACCAAAATCATGATACACAACAAGGGTCACCTGATAATCATACTACAACAGTGATTTTTGGGAAAATAAAAGTTTGCATATTTTTGGGGAATTTTATTGTGAAAAATCGTCAATAGCGTTAATATTATACACTGTATACTCACCAAAATCATGCTACACAACAAGGGTCACCTGATAATCATACTACAACAGTCATTTCAGAAAAAAAACCTTTTTGCATATTTTTGGGGAATTTTATTGTGAAAAATCATCAATAGCGTTAATATTATACACTGTAGGATGACCAAAATCATGATACACAACAAGGGTCACCTGATAATCATACTACAACAGTCACTTCAGAAAAAAATATCTTTTTGCATATTTTTGGGGAATTTCATTGTGGAAAATCATCAATAGCGTTAATATTATACACTGTATACTCACCAAAATCATGATACACAACAAGGGTCACCTGATAATCATACTACAACAGTGATTTCAAGGGGAAACAAAGTTTTCATATTTTTGGGGAATTTTATTGTGAAAAATCGTCAATAGCGTTAATATTATACACTGTAGGATGACCAGAATCATGATACACAACAAGGGTCACCTGATACTCATACTACAACAGTCATTTCAGGGGGAAAAAAAGTTTGCATATTTTTTGGGAATTTTATTGTGAAAAGTCATCAATAGCGTTAATATTATACACTGTAGGATGACCAAAATCATGATACACAACAAGGGTCACCTGATAATCATACTACAACAGTCATTTCAGAAAAAAAAACTTTTTGCATATTTTTGGGGAATTTTATTGTGAAAAATCGTCAATAGCGTTAATATTATGCACTGTAGGATGACCAAAATCATGATCCACAACAATGGTCACCTGATAATCATACTACAACAGTTATTTCAGGGGGAAAAAAAGTTTGCATATTTTTGGGGAATTTTATTGTGAAAAATCGTCAATAGCGTTAATATTATACTCTGTATACTCACCAAAATCATGATACACAACAAGGGTCACCTGATAATCATACTACAACAGTCATTTCAGGGGGAAAAAAAGTTTGCATATTTTTTGGGAATTTTATTGTGAAAAGTCATCAATAGCGTTAATATTATACACTGTAGGATGACCAAAATCATGATACACAACAAGGGTCACCTGATAATCATACTACAACAGTCATTTCAGAAAAAAAAACTTTTTGCATATTTTTGGGGAATTTTATTGTGAAAAATCGTCAATAGCGTTAATATTATGCACTGTAGGATGACCAAAATCATGATCCACAACAAGGGTCACCTGATAATCATACTACAACAGTGATTTCAGGGGGAAAAAAAGTTTGCATATTGTTGGGGAATTTTATTGTGAAAAATCGTCAATAGCGTTAATATTATACACTGTAGGATGACCAAAATCATGATACACAACAAGGGTCACCTGATAATCATACTACAACAGTCATTTCAGAAAAAAAACGTTTTGCATATTTTAGGGGAATTTTATTGTGAAAAATCGTCAATAGCGTTAATATTATACACTGTATACTCACCAAAATCATGATACACAACAATGGTCACCTGATAATCATACTACAACAGTCATTTCAGAAAAAAAAGTTTTGCATATTTTAGGTGAATTTTATTGTGAAAAATCATCAATAGCGTTAATATAATACACTGTAAGATGACCAAAATCATGATACACAACAAGGGTCACCTGATAATCATACTACAACAGTCATTTCAGAAAAAAAAATCTTTTTTTATATTTTTGGGGAATTTTATTGTGAAAAATCGTCAATAGCGTTAATATTATACACTGTATACTCACCAAAATCATGCTACACAACAAGGGTCACCTGATAATCGTACTACAACAGTCATTTCAGGAGGGAAAAAAGTTTGCATATTTTTGGGGAATTTTATTGTGAAAAATCGTCAATAGCGTTAATATTATACACTGTAGGATGACCAAAATCATGATACACAACAAGGGTCACCTGATAATCATACTACAACAGTTATTTCAGAAAAAAAACCTTTTTGCATATTTTTGGGGAATTTTATTGTGAAAAATCATCAATAGCGTTAATATTATACACTGTAGGATGACCAAAATCATGATACACAACAAGGGTCACCTGATAATCATACTACAACAGTCATTTCAGAATTTTTTTTTTTTTTGAATATTTTAGGGGAATTTTATTGTGAAAAATCGTCAATAACGTTAATATTATACACTTTAGGATGACCAAAATCATGATACACAACAAGGGTCACCTGATAATCATACTACAACAGTCATTTCAGAAAAAAAAATCTTTTTTTATATTTTTGGGGAATTTTATTGTGAAAAATCGTCAATAGCGTTAATATTATACACTGTAGGATGACCAAAATCACGCTACACAACAAGGGTCACCTGATAATCATACTACAACAGTGATTTCAGGGCGAAAAAAAGTTTGCATATTTTTGGGGAATTTTATTGTGAAAAATCGTCAATAGCGTTAATATTATACACTGTATACTCACCAAAATCATGCTACACAACAAGGGTCATCTGATAATCATACTACAACATTCATTTCAGAATTTTTTTTTTTTTTTTTTTTGCATATTTTTGGGGAATTTTATTGTGAAAAGTCGTCAATAGCGTTAATATTATACACTGTAGGATGACCAAAATCATGATACACAACAAGGGTCACCTGATAATCATACTACAACAGTTATTTCAGGGGGGAAAAAAGTTTGCATATTTTTGGGGAATTTTATTGTGAAAAATCGTCAATAGCGTTAATATTATACACTGTAGGATGACCAAAATCATGATACACAACAAGGGTCACCTGATAATCATACTACAACAGTCATTTCAGAAAAAAAACTTTTTGCATATTTTTGGGTAATTTTATTGTGAAAATCGTCAATAGCGTTAATATTATACACTGTAGGATGACCAAAATTAGGATACACAACAAGGGTCACCTGATAATCATACTACAACAGTCATTTCAGAAAAAAAAAAAAAAGTGCAAATTTTTGGGGAATTTTATTGTGAAAAATCGTCAATAGCGTTAATATTGTACACTGTAGGATGACCAAAATCATGATACACAACAAGGGTCACCTGATAATCATACTACAACAGTTATTTCAGGGGGGAAAAAAGTTTGCATATTTTTGGGGAATTTTATTGTGAAAAATCGTCAATAGCGTTAATATTATACACTGTAGGATGACCAAAATTATGATACACAACAAGGGTCACCTGATAATCATACTACAACAGTGATTTCAGAAAATAAACGTTTTGCATATTTTAGGGGAATTTTATTGTGAAAAATCGTCAATAGCGTTAATATTATGCACTGTAGGATGACCAAAATCATGCTACACAACAAGGGTCACCCGATAATCATACTACAACAGTCATTTCAGAATTTTTTTTTTTTGCATATTTTTGGGGAATTTTATTGTGAAAAATCGTCAATAGCGTTAATATTATACACTGTAGGATGACCAAAATCATGATACACAACAAGGGTCACCTGATAATCATACTACAACAGTCATTTCAGAAAAAAAACTTTTTGCGTATTTTAGGGGAATTTTATTGTGAAAAATCGTCAATAGCCTTAATATTATACACTGTATACTCACCAAAATCATGATACACAACAAGGGTCACCTGATAATCATACTACAACAGTCATGTCAGAATTTTTTTTTTTTTTGCATATTTTAGGGGAATTTTATTGTGAAAAATCGTCAATAGCGTTAATATTATACACTGTAGGATGACCAAAATCATGATACACAACAAGGGTCACCTGATAATCATACTACAACAGTCATTTCAGAAAAAAAACTTTTTGCATATTTTTGGGTAATTTTATTGTGAAAATCGTCAATAGCGTTAATATTATACACTGTAGGATGACCAAAATTAGGATACACAACAAGGGTCACCTGATAATCATACTACAACAGTCATTTCAGAAAAAAAAAAAAAAAAGTGCAAATTTTTGGGGAATTTTATTGTGAAAAATCGTCAATAGCGTTAATATTGTACACTGTAGGATGACCAAAATCATGATACACAACAAGGGTCACCTGATAATCATACTACAACAGTTATTTCAGGGGGGAAAAAAGTTTGCATATTTTTGGGGAATTTTATTGTGAAAAATCGTCAATAGCGTTAATATTATACACTGTAGGATGACCAAAATTATGATACACAACAAGGGTCACCTGATAATCATACTACAACAGTGATTTCAGAAAAAAAACGTTTTGCATATTTTAGGGGAATTTTATTGTGAAAAATCGTCAATAGCGTTAATATTATGCACTGTAGGATGACCAAAATCATGCTACACAACAAGGGTCACCCGATAATCATACTACAACAGTCATTTCAGAATTTTTTTTTTTTTTGCATATTTTTGGGGAATTTTATTGTGAAAAATCGTCAATAGCGTTAATATTATACACTGTAGGATGACCAAAATCATGATACACAACAAGGATCACCTGATAATCATACTACAACAGTCATTTCAGAAAAAAAAACTTTTTGCGTATTTTAGGGGAATTTTATTGTGAAAAATCGTCAATAGCCTTAATATTATACACTGTATACTCACCAAAATCATGATACACAACAATGGTCACCTGATAATCATACTACAACAGTAATTTCAGAATTTTTTTTTTGTTGCAAATTTTAGGGGAAATTTATTGTGAAAAATCGTCAATAGCGTTAATATAATACACTGTAGGATGACCAAAATCATGATACACAACAAGGGTCACCTGATAATCATACTACAACAGTCATTTCAGAAAAAAAACTTTTTGCATATTTTTGGGTAATTTTATTGTGAAAATCGTCAATAGCGTTAATATTATACACTGTAGGATGACCAAAATTAGGATACACAACAAGGGTCACCTGATAATCATACTACAACAGTCATTTCAGAAAAAAAAAAAAAAAAGTGCATATTTTAGGGGAATTTTATTGTGAAAAATCGTCAATAGCGTTAATATTATGCACTGTAGGATGACCAAAATCATGCTACACAACAAGGGTCACCCGATAATCATACTACAACAGTCATTTCAGAATTTTTTTTTTTTTTGCATATTTTTGGGGAATTTTATTGTGAAAAATCGTCAATAGCGTTAATATTATACACTGTAGGATGACCAAAATCATGATACACAACAAGGGTCACCTGATAATCATACTACAACAGTCATTTCAGAAAAAAAAACTTTTTGCGTATTTTAGGGGAATTTTATTGTGAAAAATCGTCAATAGCCTTAATATTATACACTGTATACTCACCAAAATCATGATACACAACAATGGTCACCTGATAATCATACTACAACAGTAATTTCAGAATTTTTTTTTTTTTGCATATTTTAGGGGAATTTTATTGTGAAAAATCGTCAATAGCGTTAATATTATACACTGTAGGATGACCAAAATCATGATACACAACAAGGGTCACCTGATAATCATACTACAACAGTCATTTCAGAAAAAAACCTTTTTGCATATTTTTGGGTAATTTTATTGTGAAAATCGTCAATAGCGTTAATATTATACACTGTAGGATGACCAAAATTAGGATACACAACAAGGGTCACCTGATAATCATACTACAACAGTCATTTCAGAAAAAAAAAAAAAAAAGTGCAAATTTTTGGGGAATTTTATTGTGAAAAATCGTCAATAGCGTTAATATAATACACTGTAGGATGACCAAAATCATGATACACAACAATGGTCACCTGATTATCCTACTACAACAGTGATTTCAGGGGGAAAAAAAGTTTGCATATTATTGGGGAATTTTATTGTGAAAAATCGTCAATAGCGTTAATATCATACACTGTAAGATGACCAAAATCATGATACACAACAAGGGTCACCTGATAATCATACTACAACAGTCATTTCAGAAAAAAAAACGTTTTGCATATTTTAGGGGAATTTTATTGTGAAAAATCGTCAATAGCGTTAATATTATACACTGTATACTCACCAAAATCATGATACACAACAATGGTCACCTGATAATCATACTACAACAGTGATTTCAAGGGGGAAAAAAGTTTTCATATTTTTGGGGAATTTTATTGTGAAAAATCGTCAATAGCGTTAATATTATACACTGTATACTCACCAAAATCATGATACACAACAATGGTCACCTGATAATCATACTACAACAGTTATTTCAGGGGGAAAAAAAGTTTGCATATTTTTGGGGAAATTTATTGTGAAAAATCGTCAATAGCGTTAATATTATGCACTTTAGGATGACAAAAATCATGATACACAACAAGGGTCACCTGATAATCATACTACAACAGTTATTTCAGGGGGAAAAACTTTTTGCATATTTTTGGGGAATTTTATTGTGAAAAATCGTCAATAGCGTTAATATTATACACTGTAGGATGACCAAAATCATGATACACAACAAGGGTCACCTGATAATCATACTACAACAGTCATTTCAGGGGAAAAAAAAGTTTGCATATTTTTGGGGAATTTTATTTTGAAAAATCGTCAATAGCGTTAATATTATATACTGTATACTCACCAAAATCATGCCACACAACAAGGGTCACTTGATAATCATACTACAACAGTCATTTCAGGGGAAATAAAAGTTTGCATATTTTTGGGTAATTTTATTGTAAAAAATCGTCAATAGCGTTAATATTATACACTGTATACTCACCAAAATCATGATACACAACAATGGTCACCTGATAATCATACTACAACAGTTATTTCAGGGGGAAAAAAAGTTTGCATATTTTTGGGGAATTTTATTGTGAAAAATCGTCAATAGCGTTAATATTATACATTGTAGGATGACCAAAATCATGCTACAGAACAATGGTCACCTGATAATCATACTACAACAGTCATTTCAGGGGAAAAAAAAGTTTGCATATTTTTGGGGAATTTTATTTTGAAAAATCGTCAATAGCGTTAATATTATATACTGTATACTCACCAAAATCATGATACACAACAAGGGTCACTTGATAATCATACTACAACAGTCATTTCAGAATTTTTTTTTTTTTTTTGCATATTTTTGGGGAATTTTATTGTGAAAAGTCGTCAATAGCGTTAATATTATGCACTGTAGGATGACCAAAATCATGATACACAACAAGGGTCACCTGATAATCATACTACAACAGTCATTTCAGAAATTTTTTTTTTTTTGCATATTTTTGGGGAATTTTATTGTGAAAAATCGTCAATAGCGTTAATATTATACACTGTAGGATGACCAAAATCATGATACACAACAAGGGTCACCTGATAATCATACTACAACAGTCATGTCAGAATTTTTTTTTTTTTTGCATATTTTAGGGGAATTTTATTGTGAAAAATCGTCAATAGCGTTAATATTATACACTGTAGGATGACCAAAATCATGATACACAACAAGGGTCACCTGATAATCATACTACAACAGGCATTTCAGAAAAAAAAAGTTTTGCATATTTTAGGGGAATTTTATTGTGAAAAATCATCAATAGCGTTAATATCATACACTGTAGGATGACCAAAATCATGATACACAACAAGGGTCACCTGATAATCATACTACAACAGTCATTTCAGAAAAAAAACTTTTTGCATATTTTTGGGGAATTTTATTGTGAAAAATCGTCAATAGCGTTAATATTATACACTGTATACTCACCAAAATCATGATACACAACAAGGGTCACCTGATAATCATACTACAACAGTCATTTCAGAAAAAAAAAGTTTTGCATATTTTAGGGGAATTTTATTGTGAAAAATCATCAATAGCGTTAATATCATACACTGTAGGATGACCAAAATCATGATACACAACAAGGGTCACCTGATAATCATACTACAACAGTCATTTCAGAAAAAAAAATCTTTTTTTATATTTTTGGGGAATTTTATTGTGAAAAATCGTCAATAGCGTTAATATTATACACTGTATACTCACCAAAATCATGCTACACAACAAGGGTCACCTGATAATCGTACTACAACAGTCATTTCAGGAGGGAAAAAAGTTTGCATATTTTTGGGGAATTTTATTGTGAAAAATCATCAATAGCGTTAATATTATACACTGTAGGATGACCAAAATCATGATACACAACAAGGGTCACCTGATAATCATACTACAACAGTGATTTTTGGGAAAATAAAAGTTTGCATATTTTTGGGGAATTTTATTGTGAAAAATCGTCAATAGCGTTAATATTATACACTGTATACTCACCAAAATCATGCTACACAACAAGGGTCACCTGATAATCATACTACAACAGTCATTTCAGAAAAAAAACCTTTTTGCATATTTTTGGGGAATTTTATTGTGAAAAATCATCAATAGCGTTAATATTATACACTGTAGGATGACCAAAATCATGATACACAACAAGGGTCACCTGATAATCATACTACAACAGTCACTTCAGAAAAAAATATCTTTTTGCATATTTTTGGGGAATTTCATTGTGGAAAATCATCAATAGCGTTAATATTATACACTGTATACTCACCAAAATCATGATACACAACAAGGGTCACCTGATAATCATACTACAACAGTGATTTCAAGGGGAAACAAAGTTTTCATATTTTTGGGGAATTTTATTGTGAAAAATCGTCAATAGCGTTAATATTATACACTGTAGGATGACCAAAATCATGATACACAACAAGGGTCACCTGATAATCATACTACAACAGTCATTTCAGAAAAAAAAACTTTTTGCATATTTTTGGGGAATTTTATTGTGAAAAATCGTCAATAGCGTTAATATTATGCACTGTAGGATGACCAAAATCATGATCCACAACAATGGTCACCTGATAATCATACTACAACAGTCATTTCAGGGGGAAAAAAAGTTTGCATATTGTTGGGGAATTTTATTGTGAAAAATCGTCAATAGCGTTAATATTATACACTGTATACTCACCAAAATCATGATACACAACAATGGTCACCTGATAATCATACTACAACAGTCATTTCAGAAAAAAAAGTTTTGCATATTTTAGGTGAATTTTATTGTGAAAAATCATCAATAGCGTTAATATCATACACTGTAAGATGACCAAAATCATGATACACAACAAGGGTCACCTGATAATCATACTACAACAGTCATTTCAGAAAAAAAAATCTTTTTTTATATTTTTGGGGAATTTTATTGTGAAAAATCATCAATAGCGTTAATATTATACACTGTATACTCACCAAAATCATGCTACACAACAAGGGTCACCTGATAATCGTACTACAACAGTCATTTCAGGAGGGAAAAAAGTTTGCATATTTTTGGGGAATTTTATTGTGAAAAATCATCAATAGCGTTAATATTATACACTGTAGGATGACCAAAATCATGATACACAACAAGGGTCACCTGATAATCATACTACAACAGTCATTTCAGAATTTTTTTTTTTTTGAATATTTTAGGGGAATTTTATTGTGAAAAATCGTCAATAACGTTAATATTATACACTTTAGGATGACCAAAATCATGATACACAACAAGGGTCACCTGATAATCATACTACAACAGTCATTTCAGAAAAAAAAAGTTTTGCATATTTTAGGGGAATTTTATTGTGAAAAATCATCAATAGCGTTAATATCATACACTGTAGGATGACCAAAATCATGATACACAACAAGGGTCACCTGATAATCATACTACAACAGTCATTTCAGAAAAAAAAATCTTTTTTTATATTTTTGGGGAATTTTATTGTGAAAAATCGTCAATAGCGTTAATATTATACACTGTAGGATGACCAAAATCACGCTACACAACAAGGGTCACCTGATAATCATACTACATCAGTGATTTCAGGGGGAAAAAAAGTTTGCATATTTTTGGGGAATTTTATTGTGAAAAATCGTCAATAGCGTTAATATTATGCACTGTAGGATGACCAAAATCATGATACACAACAAGGGTCACCTGATAATCATACTACAACAGTCATTTCAGAAAAAAAAAACTTTTTGCATATTTTTGGGGAATTTTATTGTGAAAAATCGTCAATAGCGTTAATATTATACACTGTAGGATGACCAAAATCATGATACACAACAAGGGTCACCTGATAATCATACTACAACAGTCACTTCAGAAAAAAATATCTTTTTGCATATTTTTGGGGAATTTCATTGTGGAAAATCATCAATAGCGTTAATATTATACACTGTATACTCACCAAAATCATGATACACAACAAGGGTCACCTGATAATCATACTACAACAGTGATTTCAAGGGGAAACAAAGTTTTCATATTTTTGGGGAATTTTATTGTGAAAAATCGTCAATAGCGTTAATATTATACACTCTAGGATGACCAGAATCATGATACACAACAAGGGTCACCTGATAATCATACTACAACAGTGATTTCAGGGGAACAAAAAGTTTGCATATTTTTGGGGAATTTTATTGTGAAAAATCGTCAATAGCGTTAATATTATACACTGTATACTCACCAAAATCATGATACACAACAAGGGTCACCTGATAATCATACTACAACAGTCATTTCAGAAAAAAAAAGTTTTGCATATTTTAGGGGAATTTTATTGTGAAAAATCATCAATAGCGTTAATATCATACACTGTAGGATGACCAAAATCATGATACACAACAAGGGTCACCTGATAATCATACTACAACAGTCATTTCAGAAAAAAAAATCTTTTTTTATATTTTTGGGGAATTTTATTGTGAAAAATCGTCAATAGCGTTAATATTATACACTGTATACTCACCAAAATCATGCTACACAACAAGGGTCACCTGATAATCGTACTACAACAGTCATTTCAGGAGGGAAAAAAGTTTGCATATTTTTGGGGAATTTTATTGTGAAAAATCATCAATAGCGTTAATATTATACACTGTAGGATGACCAAAATCATGATACACAACAAGGGTCACCTGATAATCATACTACAACAGTGATTTTTGGGAAAATAAAAGTTTGCATATTTTTGGGGAATTTTATTGTGAAAAATCGTCAATAGCGTTAATATTATACACTGTATACTCACCAAAATCATGCTACACAACAAGGGTCACCTGATAATCATACTACAACAGTCATTTCAGAAAAAAAACCTTTTTGCATATTTTTGGGGAATTTTATTGTGAAAAATCATCAATAGCGTTAATATTATACACTGTAGGATGACCAAAATCATGATACACAACAAGGGTCACCTGATAATCATACTACAACAGTCACTTCAGAAAAAAATATCTTTTTGCATATTTTTGGGGAATTTCATTGTGGAAAATCATCAATAGCGTTAATATTATACACTGTATACTCACCAAAATCATGATACACAACAAGGGTCACCTGATAATCATACTACAACAGTGATTTCAAGGGGAAACAAAGTTTTCATATTTTTGGGGAATTTTATTGTGAAAAATCGTCAATAGCGTTAATATTATACACTGTAGGATGACCAGAATCATGATACACAACAAGGGTCACCTGATACTCATACTACAACAGTCATTTCAGGGGGAAAAAAAGTTTGCATATTTTTTGGGAATTTTATTGTGAAAAGTCATCAATAGCGTTAATATTATACACTGTAGGATGACCAAAATCATGATACACAACAAGGGTCACCTGATAATCATACTACAACAGTCATTTCAGAAAAAAAAACTTTTTGCATATTTTTGGGGAATTTTATTGTGAAAAATCGTCAATAGCGTTAATATTATGCACTGTAGGATGACCAAAATCATGATCCACAACAATGGTCACCTGATAATCATACTGCAACAGTGATTTCAGGGGGAAAAAAAGTTTGCATATTGTTGGGGAATTTTATTGTGAAAAATCGTCAATAGCGTTAATATTATACTCTGTATACTCACCAAAATCATGATACACAACAATGGTCACCTGATAATCATACTACAACAGTCATTTCAGGGGGAAAAAAAGTTTGCATATTTTTTGGGAATTTTATTGTGAAAAGTCATCAATAGCGTTAATATTATACACTGTAGGATGACCAAAATCATGATACACAACAAGGGTCACCTGATAATCATACTACAACAGTCATTTCAGAAAAAAAAACTTTTTGCATATTTTTGGGGAATTTTATTGTGAAAAATCGTCAATAGCGTTAATATTATGCACTGTAGGATGACCAAAATCATGATCCACAACAAGGGTCACCTGATAATCATACTACAACAGTGATTTCAGGGGGAAAAAAAGTTTGCATATTGTTGGGGAATTTTATTGTGAAAAATCGTCAATAGCGTTAATATTATACACTGTAGGATGACCAAAATCATGATACACAACAAGGGTCACCTGATAATCATACTACAACAGTCATTTCAGAAAAAAAACGTTTTGCATATTTTAGGGGAATTTTATTGTGAAAAATCGTCAATAGCGTTAATATTATACACTGTATACTCACCAAAATCATGATACACAACAATGGTCACCTGATAATCATACTACAACAGTCATTTCAGAAAAAAAAGTTTTGCATATTTTAGGTGAATTTTATTGTGAAAAATCATCAATAGCGTTAATATAATACACTGTAAGATGACCAAAATCATGATACACAACAAGGGTCACCTGATAATCATACTACAACAGTCATTTCAGAAAAAAAAATCTTTTTTTATATTTTTGGGGAATTTTATTGTGAAAAATCGTCAATAGCGTTAATATTATACACTGTATACTCACCAAAATCATGCTACACAACAAGGGTCACCTGATAATCGTACTACAACAGTCATTTCAGGAGGGAAAAAAGTTTGCATATTTTTGGGGAATTTTATTGTGAAAAATCGTCAATAGCGTTAATATTATACACTGTAGGATGACCAAAATCATGATACACAACAAGGGTCACCTGATAATCATACTACAACAGTTATTTCAGAAAAAAAACCTTTTTGCATATTTTTGGGGAATTTTATTGTGAAAAATCATCAATAGCGTTAATATTATACACTGTAGGATGACCAAAATCATGATACACAACAAGGGTCACCTGATAATCATACTACAACAGTCATTTCAGAATTTTTTTTTTTTTTGAATATTTTAGGGGAATTTTATTGTGAAAAATCGTCAATAACGTTAATATTATACACTTTAGGATGACCAAAATCATGATACACAACAAGGGTCACCTGATAATCATACTACAACAGTCATTTCAGAAAAAAAAATCTTTTTTTATATTTTTGGGGAATTTTATTGTGAAAAATCGTCAATAGCGTTAATATTATACACTGTAGGATGACCAAAATCACGCTACACAACAAGGGTCACCTGATAATCATACTACATCAGTGATTTCAGGGGGAAAAAAAGTTTGCATATTTTTGGGGAATTTTATTGTGAAAAATCGTCAATAGCGTTAATATTATACACTGTATACTCACCAAAATCATGATACACAACAAGGGTCACCTGATAATCATACTACAACAGTCATTTCAGAAAAAAAAAACTTTTTGCATATTTTTGGGGAATTTTATTGTGAAAAATCGTCAATAGCGTTAATATTATACACTGTAGGATGACCAAAATCATGATACACAACAAGGGTCACCTGATAATCATACTACAACAGTGATTTCAAGGGGAAACAAAGTTTTCATATTTTTGGGGAATTTTATTGTGAAAAATCGTCAATAGCGTTAATATTATACACTCTAGGATGACCAGAATCATGATACACAACAAGGGTCACCTGATAATCATACTACAACAGTGATTTCAGGGGAACAAAAAGTTTGCATATTTTTGGGGAATTTTATTGTGAAAAATCGTCAATAGCGTTAATATTATACACTGTAGGATGACCAAAATCATGATACACAACAAGGGTCATCTGATAATCATACTACAACAGTCATTTCAGAAAAAAAACTTTTTGCATATTTTTGAGGAATTTTATTGTGAACAATCGTCAATAGCGTTAATATTATACACTGTAGGATGACCAAAATCATGATACACAACAATGGTCACCTGATAATCATACTACAACAGTCATTTCAGAAAAAAAACTTTTTGCATATTTTTGGGGAATTTTATTGTGAAAAATCGTCAATAGCGTTAATATTATACTCTGTATACTCACCAAAATCATGATACACAACAATGGTCACCTGATAATCATACTACAACAGTCATTTCAGAAAAAAAAACTTTTTGCATATTTTTGGGGAATTTCATTGTTAAAAATCGTCAATAGCGTTAATATTATACACTGTATACTCACCAAAATCATGCTACACAACAAGGGTCACCTGATAATCATACTACAACAGTCATTTCAGAAAAAAAAAGTTTGCATATTTTTTGGGAATTTTATTGTGAAAAGTCATCAATAGCGTTAATATTATACACTGTAGGATGACCAAAATCATGATACACAACAAGGGTCACCTGATAATCATACTACAACAGTCATTTCAGAAAAAAAAACTTTTTGCATATTTTTGGGGAATTTTATTGTGAAAAATCGTCAATAGCGTTAATATTATGCACTGTAGGATGACCAAAATCATGATCCACAACAATGGTCACCTGATAATCATACTACAACAGTCATTTCAGGGGGAAAAAAAGTTTGCATATTGTTGGGGAATTTTATTGTGAAAAATCGTCAATAGCGTTAATATTATACACTGTATACTCACCAAAATCATGATACACAACAATGGTCACCTGATAATCATACTACAACAGTCATTTCAGAAAAAAAAGTTTTGCATATTTTAGGTGAATTTTATTGTGAAAAATCATCAATAGCGTTAATATCATACACTGTAAGATGACCAAAATCATGATACACAACAAGGGTCACCTGATAATCATACTACAACAGTCATTTCAGAAAAAAAAATCTTTTTTTATATTTTTGGGGAATTTTATTGTGAAAAATCATCAATAGCGTTAATATTATACACTGTATACTCACCAAAATCATGCTACACAACAAGGGTCACCTGATAATCGTACTACAACAGTCATTTCAGGAGGGAAAAAAGTTTGCATATTTTTGGGGAATTTTATTGTGAAAAATCATCAATAGCGTTAATATTATACACTGTAGGATGACCAAAATCATGATACACAACAAGGGTCACCTGATAATCATACTACAACAGTCATTTCAGAATTTTTTTTTTTTTGAATATTTTAGGGGAATTTTATTGTGAAAAATCGTCAATAACGTTAATATTATACACTTTAGGATGACCAAAATCATGATACACAACAAGGGTCACCTGATAATCATACTACAACAGTCATTTCAGAAAAAAAAAGTTTTGCATATTTTAGGGGAATTTTATTGTGAAAAATCATCAATAGCGTTAATATCATACACTGTAGGATGACCAAAATCATGATACACAACAAGGGTCACCTGATAATCATACTACAACAGTCATTTCAGAAAAAAAAATCTTTTTTTATATTTTTGGGGAATTTTATTGTGAAAAATCGTCAATAGCGTTAATATTATACACTGTAGGATGACCAAAATCACGCTACACAACAAGGGTCACCTGATAATCATACTACATCAGTGATTTCAGGGGGAAAAAAAGTTTGCATATTTTTGGGGAATTTTATTGTGAAAAATCGTCAATAGCGTTAATATTATGCACTGTAGGATGACCAAAATCATGATACACAACAAGGGTCACCTGATAATCATACTACAACAGTCATTTCAGAAAAAAAAAACTTTTTGCATATTTTTGGGGAATTTTATTGTGAAAAATCGTCAATAGCGTTAATATTATACACTGTAGGATGACCAAAATCATGATACACAACAAGGGTCACCTGATAATCATACTACAACAGTCACTTCAGAAAAAAATATCTTTTTGCATATTTTTGGGGAATTTCATTGTGGAAAATCATCAATAGCGTTAATATTATACACTGTATACTCACCAAAATCATGATACACAACAAGGGTCACCTGATAATCATACTACAACAGTGATTTCAAGGGGAAACAAAGTTTTCATATTTTTGGGGAATTTTATTGTGAAAAATCGTCAATAGCGTTAATATTATACACTCTAGGATGACCAGAATCATGATACACAACAAGGGTCACCTGATAATCATACTACAACAGTGATTTCAGGGGAACAAAAAGTTTGCATATTTTTGGGGAATTTTATTGTGAAAAATCGTCAATAGCGTTAATATTATACACTGTATACTCACCAAAATCATGATACACAACAAGGGTCACCTGATAATCATACTACAACAGTCATTTCAGAAAAAAAAAGTTTTGCATATTTTAGGGGAATTTTATTGTGAAAAATCATCAATAGCGTTAATATCATACACTGTAGGATGACCAAAATCATGATACACAACAAGGGTCACCTGATAATCATACTACAACAGTCATTTCAGAAAAAAAAATCTTTTTTTATATTTTTGGGGAATTTTATTGTGAAAAATCGTCAATAGCGTTAATATTATACACTGTATACTCACCAAAATCATGCTACACAACAAGGGTCACCTGATAATCGTACTACAACAGTCATTTCAGGAGGGAAAAAAGTTTGCATATTTTTGGGGAATTTTATTGTGAAAAATCATCAATAGCGTTAATATTATACACTGTAGGATGACCAAAATCATGATACACAACAAGGGTCACCTGATAATCATACTACAACAGTGATTTTTGGGAAAATAAAAGTTTGCATATTTTTGGGGAATTTTATTGTGAAAAATCGTCAATAGCGTTAATATTATACACTGTATACTCACCAAAATCATGCTACACAACAAGGGTCACCTGATAATCATACTACAACAGTCATTTCAGAAAAAAAAACCTTTTTGCATATTTTTGGGGAATTTTATTGTGAAAAATCATCAATAGCGTTAATATTATACACTGTAGGATGACCAAAATCATGATACACAACAAGGGTCACCTGATAATCATACTACAACAGTCACTTCAGAAAAAAATATCTTTTTGCATATTTTTGGGGAATTTCATTGTGGAAAATCATCAATAGCGTTAATATTATACACTGTATACTCACCAAAATCATGATACACAACAAGGGTCACCTGATAATCATACTACAACAGTGATTTCAAGGGGAAACAAAGTTTTCATATTTTTGGGGAATTTTATTGTGAAAAATCGTCAATAGCGTTAATATTATACACTGTAGGATGACCAGAATCATGATACACAACAAGGGTCACCTGATACTCATACTACAACAGTCATTTCAGGGGGAAAAAAAGTTTGCATATTTTTTGGGAATTTTATTGTGAAAAGTCATCAATAGCGTTAATATTATACACTGTAGGATGACCAAAATCATGATACACAACAAGGGTCACCTGATAATCATACTACAACAGTCATTTCAGAAAAAAAAACTTTTTGCATATTTTTGGGGAATTTTATTGTGAAAAATCGTCAATAGCGTTAATATTATGCACTGTAGGATGACCAAAATCATGATCCACAACAATGGTCACCTGATAATCATACTACAACAGTGATTTCAGGGGGAAAAAAAGTTTGCATATTGTTGGGGAATTTTATTGTGAAAAATCGTCAATAGCGTTAATATTATACTCTGTATACTCACCAAAATCATGATACACAACAATGGTCACCTGATAATCATACTACAACAGTCATTTCAGGGGGAAAAAAAGTTTGCATATTTTTTGGGAATTTTATTGTGAAAAGTCATCAATAGCGTTAATATTATACACTGTAGGATGACCAAAATCATGATACACAACAAGGGTCACCTGATAATCATACTACAACAGTCATTTCAGAAAAAAAAACTTTTTGCATATTTTTGGGGAATTTTATTGTGAAAAATCGTCAATAGCGTTAATATTATGCACTGTAGGATGACCAAAATCATGATCCACAACAAGGGTCACCTGATAATCATACTACAACAGTGATTTCAGGGGGAAAAAAAGTTTGCATATTGTTGGGGAATTTTATTGTGAAAAATCGTCAATAGCGTTAATATTATACACTGTAGGATGACCAAAATCATGATACACAACAAGGGTCACCTGATAATCATACTACAACAGTCATTTCAGAAAAAAAACGTTTTGCATATTTTAGGGGAATTTTATTGTGAAAAATCGTCAATAGCGTTAATATTATACACTGTATACTCACCAAAATCATGATACACAACAAGGGTCACCTGATAATCATACTACAAGAGTCATTTCAGAAAAAAAAATCTTTTTTTATATTTTTGGGGAATTTTATTGTGAAAAATCGTCAATAGCGTTAATATTATACACTGTATACTCACCAAAATCATGCTACACAACAAGGGTCACCTGATAATCGTACTACAACAGTCATTTCAGGAGGGAAAAAAGTTTGCATATTTTTGGGGAATTTTATTGTGAAAAATCGTCAATAGCGTTAATATTATACACTGTAGGATGACCAAAATCATGATACACAACAAGGGTCACCTGATAATCATACTACAACAGTTATTTCAGAAAAAAAACCTTTTTGCATATTTTTGGGGAATTTTATTGTGAAAAATCATCAATAGCGTTAATATTATACACTGTAGGATGACCAAAATCATGATACACAACAAGGGTCACCTGATAATCATACTACAACAGTCATTTCAGAATTTTTTTTTTTTTTGAATATTTTAGGGGAATTTTATTGTGAAAAATCGTCAATAACGTTAATATTATACACTTTAGGATGACCAAAATCATGATACACAACAAGGGTCACCTGATAATCATACTACAACAGTCATTTCAGAAAAAAAAATCTTTTTTTATATTTTTGGGGAATTTTATTGTGAAAAATCGTCAATAGCGTTAATATTATACACTGTAGGATGACCAAAATCACGCTACACAACAAGGGTCACCTGATAATCATACTACATCAGTGATTTCAGGGGGAAAAAAAGTTTGCATATTTTTGGGGAATTTTATTGTGAAAAATCGTCAATAGCGTTAATATTATACACTGTATACTCACCAAAATCATGATACACAACAAGGGTCACCTGATAATCATACTACAACAGTCATTTCAGAAAAAAAAAACTTTTTGCATATTTTTGGGGAATTTTATTGTGAAAAATCGTCAATAGCGTTAATATTATACACTGTAGGATGACCAAAATCATGATACACAACAAGGGTCACCTGATAATCATACTACAACAGTGATTTCAAGGGGAAACAAAGTTTTCATATTTTTGGGGAATTTTATTGTGAAAAATCGTCAATAGCGTTAATATTATACACTCTAGGATGACCAGAATCATGATACACAACAAGGGTCACCTGATAATCATACTACAACAGTGATTTCAGGGGAACAAAAAGTTTGCATATTTTTGGGGAATTTTATTGTGAAAAATCGTCAATAGCGTTAATATTATACACTGTAGGATGACCAAAATCATGATACACAACAAGGGTCATCTGATAATCATACTACAACAGTCATTTCAGAAAAAAAACTTTTTGCATATTTTTGAGGAATTTTATTGTGAACAATCGTCAATAGCGTTAATATTATACACTGTAGGATGACCAAAATCATGATACACAACAATGGTCACCTGATAATCATACTACAACAGTCATTTCAGAAAAAAAACTTTTTGCATATTTTTGGGGAATTTTATTGTGAAAAATCGTCAATAGCGTTAATATTATACTCTGTATACTCACCAAAATCATGATACACAACAATGGTCACCTGATAATCATACTACAACAGTCATTTCAGAAAAAAAAACTTTTTGCATATTTTTGGGGAATTTCATTGTTAAAAATCGTCAATAGCGTTAATATTATACACTGTATACTCACCAAAATCATGCTACACAACAAGGGTCACCTGATAATCATACTACAACAGTCATTTCAGAAAAAAAAAGTTTGCATATTTTTTGGGAATTTTATTGTGAAAAGTCATCAATAGCGTTAATATTATACACTGTAGGATGACCAAAATCATGATACACAACAAGGGTCACCTGATAATCATACTACAACAGTCATTTCAGAAAAAAAAAACGTTTTCCATATTTTAGGGGAATTTTATTGTGAAAAGTCGTCAATAGCGTTAATATTATACACTGTATACTCACCAAAATCATGCTACATTTGCACAACTGAAACATCTGTACATAGTTTTTCATTATTTGATAGGTGATGGCAATCTAACCATTTATTAAGCTTTTCAAATGACTCTGACTCAGGTGTGAGCTCCTTTTACAGTATTGACAGTAATGTCTGAAACATTAAACTTTTTTTTTTTTTCAGAACTGGAGTGATTTAAATATTTTCAACATGGGCATTGGTGTTCTCCTTAGGTCTACTACATTTTCTTATTGGTGGATAACATTTGACTTTGAATATAAAAAAATAGCTTGAGGAAAAATTATTAATATATATTCTAACACATGTTCTATATCGTGTCAAGACTATCTCTCCATCCATGTGGGGTGGGGGGGGGGGGGGGGGGGGGAGAGGAGCAGGAAGAAGAGCAGGCTCCAGCCCTCACAGTCCACGGAGTTCCTAGGCATGTGTTTTGATGCCAGGGCAGGGACTCTTTACTTGACTCCTGTGAGATAGGCCGCCCTCAGGGCTTGCTTGTCCCAGTTCCGGCTTGGGGCCAGGGTTACCTGGCTATGTCTCCGCCTCTTGGGGTTAATGGCAGCCACAGTGCATGTCATACCTCTGGCTCTTCTGAACATGCGCCCAGTGCAGCGCTGCCTCCTAGACCTTGTATTTTGCCCACAGAGGAATCTGCAGGCCAGCGTATTGGTGATGCGCAGACTGTGTGTGGCTCTCCGTTGGTGGCGGCGGCCGACCAACTTGGCACATGGGACGGTACTGGGGCTTGTGTTGCGTCGCCAGGTGGTGTCATCAGATGCATCCCTGGTAGGCTGGGGGGCTGTCCACGAAGGCAAGGGCATCAGCGGCCTTTGGCACGGACCCTGGTTAGCGCAGCACATAAATGTTTTGGAGCTGCAGGCTATCCATTTGGCTCTTCTGCACTTCCTGCCAGAGCTACAGGACCGCCATATGCTGGTGACAACAGACAGTACAGTAGCGGCGGCATATATCAACAGGCAAGGGGGCCTAGGTTCCCCTCGCCTGTGCAGATTGGCTCGGGCAATATGGGAGTGGGCTCATCCCCAGTTCAAGTCCCTGAGGGCCACATACGTGCCGGGTCGGGAGAACCTTGCTGTAGATTGGCTCTCCAGGGGGGGACCCCTTCCCGGAGAGTGGCAGCTGCATCCAGAGGTTGTGAGCGGAATATGGGATCGGTACGGCACAGCCGTGGCAGATCTTTTTGATTCCAGGGAGAACAGTCATTGTCCCCTCTTTTTCTCCATGGGGAGGGACAATCCTCCCTTAGGGACGGATGCGATGGCACATCAGTGGCCACTGGGCCTCCTGTATGCCTTCCCTCCGTTCCTCCTCCTGCACCAACTCCTACAGAGAGTCCAGCCTCATCCTGGTGGCCCCCAATTGGCCCCAGATGATTTGGTTTGCCGAGATTCCGGACAACCGTGGGAGCTACCCATTCGCCGGGACCTCCCGTCCCAGGCCGAGGGAACTCTTTTTCATCCTTTTCCCCAGGGCCTCAGGCTTTGGGCATGGCCCCTGAGAGGGCCGAATTTCTAGCCTTGGGATTCCCCCAGTCTGTAGTGGGTACTTTGCAGGGGGCCCGGGCTCCCTCGACCAGGGTTGCTTATTCCTATCGTTGGGGGGTGTTTCAATCATGGTGTGCCTCACGACACGTGGATCCCCTCTCTTGTATGGCCCCTGGTATCCTTCAGTTCCTTCAGGAGCTGTTAGAGGCAGGCAAGTCTCCCTCGACGTTGAGGGGGACGGTGGCAGCCATAAAGGCGGCCCATGTTGGGCCTCGTAAACTGGCACAGGGTTGTTGTGACCTTATTGCTCAGTTCTTAAGGGGTTGTAGGGTTGCTCCCTCTCCCAGGAGGCCGGGTGTCCCCCCATGGGATTTGGAGATGGTTTTGTCAGCCTTGCGGCATGGGCCGTTCGAGCCTCTGGAAACGGTTGAGCTGAAATGGCTTTCGCTCAAGACTACATTCTTGTTGGCTATTGTGTCGACAAAAAGGGTGGGTGAGCTACATGCCCTTTCCGTGCATGAAGAGTGCTGCCGCTTCTTGCCTGGGAATGCTGGAGTGCTGCTGCGCCCTAATCCTGCATTCCATCCTAAGGTCTGGTCTGAGTCCCACGCCAACCAATCTCTTGATCTGCGCCCTTTCCGCCCTCCTCAGGATGGGGTATACAGTGTATAATATTAACGCTATTGACGATTTTTCACAATAAAATTACCCAAAAATATGCAAAAAGATTTTTTTTTTCTGAAATGACTGTTGTAGTTTGATTATCAGGTGACCCTTGTTGTGTGGAGTGAATATAGTGAAGACCACTGTGTATAATATTGAAGCTATTGAAGGGAAATCAATGGAACGACAGCACATGACTGTGATGATATTGAAGTATTATACACAAGCACATTTTGTAAAAATAACTGTTGTAGTGTGATTATCAGGTGACCGTTGGTGTGTGGAGTGAATTTGGTGAGACTACAGTGAATAAAAGTGGAGATATTGAATATTTTTCGCTTTGGTACTGCACTTTGTAGACGGTCCCTAAGCGCTCGCCTCTCCGCCCGCAATGCATAGAGAGCAATATATTTCCTGCAGCCTGGAGGACGACTCGTTTTGGCGAAAATGAGTTTGTAGTCAATAGTCTACCTTACTACGATAGGAAAGAGACATTTTTTATGTTTTAACAATGTTTCGTTTGTGAGCTATTGATAGCTGAAGTTCAAATCTGCCAATCTCTTTCTAACTTTACCCAAGTATTTCAGCGATCCTGCACTATGGCCCACTAAAATGACCGAGTCTGATAGAGTAGGAGTAGGAAGAGCAGAGGAGAGGCAGTGTTGGTTAGACTTAAACTACATGTAGTTGAACTACATAGCTTAACTACAATTTGCTGTAACTTGCTGGTAGTTAAACTACATTCATATGTTGTGCTGCGTCAAGTATTTCAACTACTTTTTGGGTCATTTTTTGTAGTTTAACTACTCAATTTACAAACTACAATTTTGGTCAATAACATGAAATATTTTTGTTGGCATGTACGCCTTTATTTAGCAGCGTATATGGCATGTGCTCTAACCACTCGACCACCTGCACATGAAATATTTTTTATAGAAAAAAGACCTATATAATATAAATGTTATTTTAAATAAAAAAAATAAAAAAAGGCATGAATCATGTCATGACATGCCAACATTATTGTTCAAGACACACCGATCTAGAATATGTCTGCCTCTTTGGGTTTTTTATTACATTTTTTGTAGACTGATTTACATTTCTGATTTACATGTGGGTATTGGGGTAGGATTTTCATTTTCTCTTTATATTACCCAACATGTCTATGGTGAACCTACAGTATGTTGACCAACATGTCAGCTTTTTTTCTTTAAAAAAATAAAACTGAGTTGAGAGGCATATTTCTGCTGGCATGTGAATTTTTTGTAGGCTATTATATTTAGTTTCATATAGACCACATGTTGATTTATTTAACGCTGAGTTAAATGAGTATAATGAGTATAAGTAGTTGCTAAAGCTACTTTTTTTAGCTGTAGTTTTACAAACTACATTTCTCCAGGGGTAGTTTGTTCAAACTACTGTCAGGCTGAACTACATGTAGTTTTACAAGGTATGCTTGCAAAGTAGCTTCCCCAACACTGAGGAGAGGAGAGGAAGAGCAGAGGAGAGAAGAGGAGAGGAAGAGCAAGGGAAAATGAGAAATCCGGGTGCGTGGGGGCCCATCTAAGATTATCTCTTCCCGGGCCCAGGCAAGACTGTCAGCTGGCCTGGTCAGAAATAAGACCATGCACCTGTCTAGACAGTAGTCTATTATCGACCAAGCAGTAGTCAACTCAAGTTGAAGTATGATGAACGTTTGAGAAAAAGGAAGATTTTCTTTTTGTGGTATTTTGTGGGAAGAATTCAATTCAATAGATATTGGTGAGAGTTACTGCCACATTGTAAATCTGCCCAGTGATTATCACAAACCTTCTTACTGGAATAGAGATAACATTACATTGAACTGTAAAAAGTGAATTTTATTTTGTTTTTTATTTTTTGCATGCAAAAGTTGAGTGGTAGGTTTTTCCTATCCAGCCACTTTTTTACCTAGAGCAGTCATCTGCTTGAGTCTCCTGCAAGACAAAGATAGTGTTGTACCTCACTGCACTTTATGGGATTTTTGAGACCTTTACGATTAAAGCTGACAAGTTTCATATCTCCTTTCTCAGACCTGGACAATTCATAACCGATCGCAAAGTTCATAATTAGTTGAGATGTGGAAAAGTTGCAATAGTTGGTAATGAGACTGGCCGACTCATTGTCACTCACTGTCTCTCCCCACTTCACCAACCCTCTCCCACCATTCAATGGGTGCTGGAAACAGGACACCGTCATGTCCTCACACAGACAGCTGCTCTGATGATTTACTCCTATCCTGTAGCCATGGAAATGTCAGTTTTACAAAACAAATCTCCACTTACTTAAAAAAAAGTGACAACAGCGTTGATTAAGAAGTGGTCAAAGTGATCGATCAGTAGTCAGTGGATGGCTGGAGAAAGATAAAGCAAGTCACTCACATCAAAAACCGTCTTTGAACAGAGACAGAGGTTTCAGTCTCCCCATATGGCCAAGTTTTATTTCATTCAAAATTTCTACTTTAGTTCACATAATTACTAAACTGAACTCTACAACAACTGATAAAGGCCACTCTGATGAGATGTGGCTGGAAACTCTGATAAGAATATTTTGTTAAACATGCTACTAATGCTATAATAGAGGATGCATGTGCAATCAGATGAAGTCATAACAAATTGTTCAACAAGTTGCTTTTTTGCCATCCTGCCAAATCAAACTACTTTAAACCATACCTTTGGCTTACAATTAATGTTGATTCCTCACTGTGTAAAGTCCCAAACTCCCTGTTTAAAAATACATCACATTTAGGAAGAAATAATATTTCAAGGGACCTTCACACCATTTCTTAGTTATATTACATGTTATAATTTTGCTATACATTCAGTGCAAAATACAAGTAATGACATTTATGGCATCTATAAAAGAATTACACATGCTACACTTGACAAAAATATTCTACACTGCATTACACTGATTAAAACATAGTTTATGATTATTATATTCCATTTCTGCCAAGTCCATTCCATTAGATGCCGCTAACCTTTACACACTGCACCTTTAAAAAAATAATACATTTAAAAAATAATAAATTCAAGCCAAGATGAAGAACGTCCTCCTCATCACCAAACACCACATATCTCATATTTGTGATTCATGAAAACACAATGTCAATTTATTTCAAGAAATGTAGCAGGTTACCATTTCAGATGCCAGTTCGGACTGCTGATAGTGTTACATCACCACAATGTATGAACAGGTGTGTATTTCATGTTATGCATTGAAAGCATGTATTTCTTTTAATTCACCTGTTATCAATCAAGGAGGTTAGTCATTATTGTTCAGTGTATTTTAGTAACATTTTTCAGTCCACCAAACATTAAAATTCCAATTCATTATCCTGCTCTTTCTATTTTTCTCCCTCCTGTTATCAGTTTCTGCTCCTCTCTCTCCCCTCTGTGGGACGTGATGCCGCTCTGTGTTTACAGTTAGCACTTCGTAATGGATTTATTCCCTGTGGACTCTGCAGCTATAGACTGTCTTCCTGTCAACCTAATCTTCAACACATACACACCACACACCTATGGCTACTGTCACATATTTTCTTCTGAAATAGATTGGCACACACACATATGATGCCCTGAAGCACATGAAGATGCTCGCTCGCTCTTTTTCTCTCTCTCTCTCTCTCTCTCTCTCTCTCTCTCTCTCTCTCTCTCTCTCTCTCTCTCTCTCTTTTTGTGTGTGTGTGTGTGTGTGTGTAGTCTGACTTCCCACTGGACTTCAGATATCGTGTTGTCCTTGAGGTAAACAGGAAATGGGAGAAAAGATTGGAGTAAGTGGAAAAGGAGCTTCAATAAATAAAGACCTCCAAAAGGAAAAAACTATGTCCTGCAGTACTTGTACACATCCTGACCTCTGGTGCTGGAGTGCTGTTGAGCAAGGCGTTCAAACCTAAAAAGCTTCATTAGACATAGTTGTGGTGAAATTTTGGTAAATGTGTCATTTAGTATCAGTGTGTCAGTGGCAATAACGGACAAAACACACACTTTCAGACACACAGGTGACAGAGAATAGGGGAACATTTGTTTTGTGTGTATTTATTTATAAATGAATCAAAAATGGTGTAAGTAGGCTTTCCAGTTGCTAATATTTAAACGGAACAAGCACGAAAGCAATCAGTGATTTACTCAGTTCATAAAGAAAATGAATTGTGCTCATGATCCTGCTTGTGTCTTCATTTGAAGTCATTTAAGTGTATATGAAACACTGTGTTGTGGTCTCTAATGACTTGTAAATATTCCAAACTAATGATGTTGGCGCACAGTTGAAGTTTCCTCCCTGCATCTTGCTCCTGGTAACATGATTATGGAAACACAGGTTTGAAATAGAAACTCATTGTAATAATTTTCTTTTTGTCAGTCGGAGTGATTTATACATAACGCAGGTAATAAACTTTGTTGAGAGATGCTGAGGCGGTGACAGAGTGATGTAGAGTTACCCTACAGGGATCAATAAAGTTGAATTTCATCTTAACTCTACTCTCGCGATTAGACACAGGAAAAGAACATTTCACTGTGAAGACCATATGTGGAGACCTCAGCAGGTATACATGAAGACATTGTGAAAGTCACAGGCAATCACTTGGCTGCAGTTTAATGCTACAGACCACTTGAACCAGTCATGTGGCAGCTCAGCGGTGCTTAGTGGATTTCTCAAGGAGAACGACTTTGTGACAGATAATTTGGGATCTAATGTCCCATATCCTTCTCTTCTTTCTGTCCTTTTTTTTCCTTCAACTTACTCCTAATTCCCTTTTGTTCATCACTTTTAATCTTTATTTCTCTCTGCGGCTGAATTTAACATCTGCAGTACAGGAGATTCAATCTTTCCTTACATATGGAAGCAGAAACACCAGTTTGAACTAGGTGACTTTATGCAGAAAGTTGTGGTCTCAGGATGTTACACAAAACTCATGGTAACAGTCTGAGTGCTCAAGGTTTTTTTTCCCCTCAAAAATGTGTCCAAGAGAGATATACCTCTGATAAAAAATAAAAAAATAAAAAAAACACACACAACAAAATAGAGTGCTTTTCTGAGTCAGTACATCACAGCCTGCACTATATTGATGTCCCCCTAAAACAAAGCCCATCAAAAACAAGGGCACATCAGCTGTCATGCTGTGCTTACAGCACATCAGTGAAGTGTGTGTCTGTTGAGTGTTCAAGATTGATGTGAAACTGACAGGAGCAGTAAGCATCTTCTAAAGCAACTCCCTGTATCATGATTGAGATATAAAAAGCAGAGTGCCCATAAAAGCAATAAATAGGAACTTCTTTTTTTGTCCAAATAGGCCAAATTTTTTTTATCATACATTGAACATCAAACTGTATCTATGAAGCACACTTATACCTGAGCAGCCTATTAAGGTGTTTTCCTAAAACTTGCTCCAAAGTTGTCGGCCCTGCAGTTAAACACAGTGAAATTTGGGTCACACAGCGTGGAGCCAGGGTAAGCCAGAGTTTTATCTTTTCTCAATACAGCAGCCATCATTTTCCCTTGCGAGGCAGTTGGATTCATGACATCACGTGAGTAACAAACCACCTGCCGTGTCAGGTTAGCCATCATGGGGAATGTGAGGGGTGTTATTTTGTAAGGTGTGACTGTCGGTGTCCCATGGGTGGCTCAACTAGCTGATTTCTCTTGGATTAGCCAGTCAGGGAGACAAATCCAATCCCTGTATGCTCGTCTGACCGACCTGCACCTCTTTTTTTAAATTTATTTGTTTCTTTTTTCTCTCTCTGCTTCCCTCTCTTCTTCACTTTCCCTATTTCACTCACAGATCTCTTTCTCTCTCATCTTGCAGATCAACCGACTGCTCTCTGTATATCGCATCTCTCTAATCTTTCCCTTTTCTCTAATAGTTACAGGAATAGCTCCGCATTTTTGGAAATATACTCATAGCTTTCTTGCAAATACCCGAGGGCAATCATTTATCCTGGGTCTGTCCAAAGGTAAAAAAAAATAAAATAAAAAAATACACCCACCAACACAGGAACATAAGGACAACAGTTTGTGATTTTAGGGGGAGTTACATGTTGAACCAAGATCTCAGTGAGGTTGCAATTGTGCTTGTTTAAAGACAAAAACCTGTGCTCACTGACTGCATCTGGCAAGATGTAGCTGGAAAAATACACAGAAGTGATATTTGCATGGATAAACTTGTTGTTTGTGAAGAAAGATCCAACATTAACTCATACTTAACTAGACAAGCCACTTCCTGTATTCAGCTCTGTGTTTAATGCACAGACATGAGTGTTATCAATCCTCTCATCTCACTCTTATACCAAAAAAGCAAATACAAGAGCTATTCCCCACGTTGCTCTCCAGCTCTGTTTTTTGGTCAGTTTGTCCCTCCAGTTCTGTCCTCTCATGACTGCACCTCTCTCTCTCTCTCCCCTCATTGAGGGCCTCAGAGGGTCCATTGTCCTCTCTGGTGTCCACCCCTCCCTTTTCTCTAATCAAATAGCCTCCATGAGGAAATGCCAGAAAATTATAGCCTCTATTCATATCTGATGGCCTATGAACTCGGCGTACAGTGTATGAGCCAGTCGCTTGTGTTGTGAGTGTACAGTAGAAGGTTAAACGGAGAGGGGAAGAGAGAGTCATAGGATTCAAGATGGCATGATGAATTTCCTCAGAACATGACCAAAACAACAGACATGTTTCCTATTTGGGTTATCAGCCCTGCACACATACACGCCAAGAAACGTGTACATAAGCTCTCACATGATCACACACGTTAACTGTATCTGCTGCAGGCAGATAGCCATGTACCATACCAACCCCAGACTTTATTGGGTATGGGCACACACCGTTAACATGCAATCCTTTGGTCACATGTGCAGGCGCCGTCACACACTCAAACGTTTAATCTGGCCCCTGCAGTTGGACGGGAGCTGCATACGACCTGCTAATTAGTGGCCAGAGGAGGCTTCTGTTTGTCTGCTCTCTTCCTGTTGAGCCCAGACACAAGCTTCTCTGTGTGCTATCTCTACCCTGATAGAGAGGGAGGGTGGAGGGAAATGAATGAGGACCGAGTGTGTTTGTTTGTCAGAGGGATTGCTCATATCGCACCGCGTGAAGCCTTTTGCCCCACTTTTTTAAAGCCTTCTGACCCCTCCAGAGCTGAGCAGGAAGAGCAGCGAGGATACATCAAAATATCAGGTAGCTAAACCTGTTGTCACACAGTTGGATTAATTTAATCTCTAGATTTTCGGGTGCTCCCGGGCTTCACTGTGAACTTGAGAGTGAGGGATTTCCTTCCAGTGACTGTCTAGTTTGAGATCAAGTGCAAAGTGGTTTTCTGCTGACGAGGGAATTGCTAAAACTTTGAGCTTTTTTCGGATGCGTCTGACTTTATTTTTTGCGGTCTTGTGGGTGTGTGTGCGCGCGCGCGTGTGTGTGTGTGTGTGAGGAAATCCCTGCTTCAAACTCATTGCACTCCCACTTCCTCTGCTTCCCTTCCTCAGTACAAGCTCATTTTCCTCTTCCCGCTCTGTCTCTCTGTCTCGTGCTGGTCTCCCTGGGATTCGCTGAAGTTGACACCAACTCTAAAAGTAAGTGTTGAGTTGGAGCCTGGCTTCCCTTTTTATATCTACCTGTGTTCTCCTCTGCTGTCATTTTTCTGTCCCTGTCTTTATCCCAAGCGATGGGTTTTGTTAACCCTGTCAGCTCTGGCCTCGCTCTTTCTCTTTCTGTTTCTTCCTCAGCTGTCGGGATGAAAGCTGGAGTCATGAGAGATGATGTAGATGAAAAAGTAAGAGAGCAGAACACATGGTGGGAGAGTTGAAAAGTAACTTTACGGTACACAGGCAGATAAAAGATATGTGTTAAAGGTGATTCCCCTTCTTTCTGCCTTTTTGAAGATCATTTTAGGCACAATCATTTCGTTGCTTTTCTTTCCTTTTATATTCTTTTTCCTTCTTTTTCCTTCTCCCTCTAGACATCACAGAGGAATCTCTTTCCTAAGTGGATTCTTTGTTTTTTATGTGCTTTCTTCAGTTCATCTACTAATGATGCTGCCATACCTGTAGCATTTAAATATTCCTAATTTTCCTTGTTTACTAATATTGAAATCTTGGTAATTGCAAAAGAGCTAATGAGACCATGATTAGTAGCCTTGATCTTTCATCGTGAATGTTAGTGTTAGTGATGTTTTATTCTTAAATCAGGACTGTGTTTCCCATTAAATCCTGTCACATCCTGCTGCAAAGACAATATCCACCCGTCATTTCTTATTTACTTTCACTTCTCCCACTATCTGCCATTGTGATTAAACTCGCTCTTCTAGCTTCGTGCCGTAAAGCGATCAAGCACATTTCCTGCCAAATATGACCCAGTGACACACGTTGTCGGTATGTTTACAAGAATCCAGGTTACTCAGAGGAATTCGGTCACGCAGGAAACCGGACAACACGTATACATGCACTGTAGTAATCTTGTCACTGTAAGTTTGTATAATACATTTCTGTTTTTTCCCCTGCCATTTGTTACTTTAACTGTGGTAGTGATACAACATGCTGCTTCCTTTAAAATAAAAGCCCTTTTTCTTATTTTTCTCTCAATTTCATTAAACTGTACTACAAGCAATGCAGTCCACACATTTCATCATTTCCAACACCCCAAGCCACACACACACACACACACACACACACACACACACACACACACACACACACACACACACACACACACACACACACACACACACACACACACACACACACACACACACACACACACTAGTGCTTCAGTTATGTACAACAAGCCAAAAAAGTTCATTAAACAGCAGAGGGAATGTTTATAATAAAGCTTTTTTTTCCTTTTTTCTGCATTTTTCAAAATATAATGTTAAAGATGACCAAAAATCATTGAAACTATGTCCACAATTTTTGTTTTCCATTGACAGCTCAAAGAAGAAAGTAAGATATTTGATCAAGGAGTAAATTACAACTTTCTGTTTCCAACACAACAAAATATATATTTACTTTTGATTTGATGTGGAATTTGATTAAAACAAACAAGGATTGAATTTCAGTGTCAAGCATTCATTCTGTAGAGTTATATAAGCAATATACCATATATTAATATGCTGCTTTCTGATTTTTTTTTTCAGAGTGTGTTTCTTTCCGGTGTGTATCTGAATTTTACAAATAGTCAGAAGTAGATACAGTAAATGAGAAATCAGGTTTCGCTAATCCCTCACACTGATAACTGAAACTTTGTTTCTGATTTACGTGACTCACTGGTTCCAGCTTCTCAAATGTGAGGATTTATGTTTTTCCTTAAATTTTCCTTGTCATGTATGATGTGTGTGTGAAATTTGAAATTAATATTTTTCAGTTTTGGACTGTTGGTTGAATAAATAAAGTAATTTGAATACGTCACCTTGGGTGGTTTGAAATTATAACATTATCCATTATTGTCTGGCATTTTAAATTCAAAATGATTAGTCGATTAATCAGTGAAATAACTGGCAGTTTAATCGATAATGAAAATAATCACCAGTTGCAGGCCTGCAGATTTCTGTAGAGTTTGTGTGACATGCAGTTTAGTGGATTGTAGAGGCTGCCAGTTTATCTACTGATGGTCTTGTTTTTTTTAGTCAAAGTAAATGTGAAGATGATTAATTGCACCTTTAATCTGAGCTGTCAGATTAGTTTATAATTCTTAGTAGAGGTTTTATGTCCATGAAAGGAGCAGTGAAGTCACAGCAGCTCTCTGTGGTTCAATCAGCCTTTTCCAAAGTTCTGCAAGCCAAATCTGTAGCTAACCAGGCTGTCACGTCAAATCAGTGTCATCCAACGCTGGGCCACCTGCGGAGTTAAGGCATAAAGACTGGATCTCCATTAGCTGGTAATGGCACTCTAATTGAGTGCTAATGGAGATAGAAAAGGGAGGGGGGGTTAGATGAGGAGGGGGTTTAGTTTGTTTGCCTTTTAATAAAGTGCAGTGTGAAATAAGTCTCAGATTGAGTGCAAAGGGACTGAGTGAGAGAAATCATCAAGGGACTGATTGCTCTATCAGCCCAGAATGATTAATTCGTTTTGAGTGTGCTCAGTGTGTGATTGATGGCCTAGTGCAGTCTGGGTAATGTAGTAGCAGATGATGACAGGAAGAGTAATGGCTGTTGAATGAGCGGAGGTGGTTGGGAGCGGGTGAAAAGGAGAAATCTTGAGTCATTGGTTTGAGAAATATATTTTGAGCAGGGTAGAAAACGGGCATGGCTGCCACACCATCGCCATGGTGACCACTGATCCCATTAGGAAGGGTACAACCAGGGGCAGGTTGCCAGGTGACACTTCAGAAATGATGATAGAGTGTTGCCTTGTGGGGAAAAGGCAGACATCCAGAGGCTGCATCACTGGGAAGAAATGTTTTGTCTCTTTAGCTGAAATGACGCTCGCCTCTGTAACCTTTTCCCCTGCTTCACATCACTCACTCTTGTTTTTCATTCTTTGTGGGTACACATCTGCCTCGGAGATAAGGGACTTTTTGGTCCTCAGCTCTCTCTGAGCCCTTTGGGGCTCAACCTTTTCACCAATGCTGCAAGAAAAATGCAATCTGAAATTCTCCTCAAATACCCAGGGATACAGCTGTTATATAAAGGTTCCAAAGAAACATTTGCTTGCATGTACCTCTCAATGTGAGGCTGAATTAATCACCTCTAAACGCATAGTTTTGTTTCAGTAGGTTTATGTCCCTTTTGGTAGAAATCATTCGTGTGTTTCATTTGGCATGCAAATTACAATTCAGTCATTTGGCAGAGATTCTTTTCAGACTGACTTACAATAAGCTGCAAAAACAAAAAAAAAGCATGAATATTAATCAAGCAAGGTCAAGCAAGAATGTCCATCCTATTAATAATGTAATAACAAGGTATCAAGAACAATAAGTGTCTCTTTGCTAGTGTGTGTGTGTGTGTGTGTGTGTGTGTGTGTGTGTGTGTGTGTGTGTGTGTGTGTGTGTGTGTGTGTGTGTGTGTGTGTGTGTGTGTGTGTGTGTGTGTGTGTGTGTGGGAGGTATGTAACCTGACTGGAGCTGGATGGTGGAATGTAGTTCTTGTGTTGAGGTGGAGTCAGATGACTTGATGGAAAGATGATTTATTATTGACTTTTTATAAAAAGATTAGACATTCTCATTCAGCTGTTACAAGACAGGAAAGGGAAGCACAGTGGACAGCAAAGAACAGTTGATTAGGGGAGTTTTGGCCTGCAGATTTTCAGACTGCTTAGTGAATCTGCGGCGTTTGATTGTATAAAGAGGCTGTAAAAAGCAAATCTGTAGTGCTATATGTGTAAGATATTTGGACCACCCAGCTGAATTTTAGTCCAGGGGTAGTATACCTGTTTCTCCTTCTAAGCTAATAAAAAATCTGAGGACATACAGTTTACAAGTTGACATTTGACTTTAACTAAAAAAAAAGTAACCCCGACTTTGGCTCAATATGACTCATTATACTGTATGTCAAAAAAATGCCAATATCACTGTAACTTTAAAAGGTCAGACATCTGATGATTGTCTCGAGCAGTGGCCATTGAAAGGAGGCTACTGTCTGTATGTTTTCTTGGTTTCCTTAAGACTGTGCTTCAAAGGTAATTACTTTCCTACAAAAAGATATAATTATTTATCTTTTTAAAATAGTTTTGCTTATTTTGTGTGTCACTTTACACATTGTGTGAACATCAGTGGTCGATGGAGATATCACTGCAAAAGACAAAATAGATGTTGTTTTAATAGATTTATTAGGATTCATTTGCTGTTGCGTTTCAGGGAATTTCTACCACATTCCTCAGAGGTTGTTTTGTTCTTTTTTAAATTCATTCACAGACATGTGATAAGACCCTGAGGCACCGATGAAGGACACATTTGAACAGAACTCTCTGTCATCAGCTAAGATGTTAATAACTTTTTGAAATAAGGCAATTGTGTTTCATATTTTAAGGTTCTGCAATTTAAAAACATATCCAGAGTTTGCAGTGTCGACATATTCTTACACATTTACCTCATAAAACCATCAATCTGAAAACTGATAGACTGCCTTTTTCACAAATTGCAGCAATTTCACTACAATATACTGTTCATTACAGGCACTTTAACACTTCGCAGAAAGTAAATCAACACAAGATTGTCTGTGACTTATCCTTAATCTTTGTCATTCTCAATCTTATTACATATGAATGTGATAACTTGAGTCTGCTCTTTTCTTTTTTTTCATTCAAAAAACAAAAAGCTGCAGCAAAACCTTGTTGATCACAGTAATCACATGAAACAAAACCCTAAAATCCTGAAGGGATTTAAAGAGAATACAATACACTCTCCAGTACTGAAAAGAAGAAAGACAAGTTCAAACTTTTTCAAACCTTTTATTTTCAGTGTGTGCTTTGAACATTGCCCTAAATCTTTCACGATAATCCGATTCTATAAACGTGTTTGGACTTGAATGATGCCTTCGAGCTGATCTGAGAGGTTACTGAACTGATGTTTTTCGTTGTTTTCTTTGTATTTCTAATGATGCACCACCTCCGGCAATGGACACCTTTGGCCCTGGATAGACACATTGTTGGCCTCCTAATCAAATATGCATTTTTTGCTGAGTTGTCCTTCACAAATATCAAATAAAATAAAAATGTCTCTCACTTTTACATCTAAAACGAGTGCAAGGACTCTTCACTTTGCTTTCCATAGAGCTGCAGTATCTGTCGGAGTCGTTCAAATCAAACATTTGCACATCCCTGATAGTGGAAAGCCATAAAATCGTGCTTGTTACTCCCTATTGCCTTCACATTTCTCTTTCTTTCTGTTCCTCTTCCAGGACTCAAAGCGTTCAGCGGAGTCCGTCACTTCTCCATCTCTGGACGTTTTCCTTCCAGAGGATGAGGACAACCCCTATGAGTCCGTGACCACCGCTGTCACACGCAAACCCTGCTCACTCGATATCAACCATGGGCTCAACACCTGTCCAGGCAATGGTAGGACAAAGCAGAAAACAATGCTTTCTTTTTTGTGATCAGTGTGTCACATCCTCAAAACATGAATTCTTCCTTCTGTGTTCTCCATCAGATTTTCTGTCAAAGGCGCCTCAGTTAGGCAAGATATGTTATATCCTGATGCATAATACATTTTATGAAGTATTGCTGACATCAGTTAGACTCATTTTATGATGAGTAAAATCTGTATTAGGTTAGGTAGGTTTTTTGTTGTTGTTTCATAATCTACTCCCAAAAACCTCCCTCAGTAAGATTCACAGAGGGGTTTTCACAGCTTGTCAACACACTATAAAAGGGTTCATCATGTGTTACATGAAACATAGACCCTGTTTACATGTTGTTTTAAAATCGGATCACAAGTGGACAGCTCTAAATACAAGTTTAAACCACCACCAAGATGCACTGGGTCACTTCTGACCACATATCGTTTGTAGTGTAAACTCTAATCCGTCCTGATGCATTACTGTCAAGGTGGTGGTTATGTTGGACAAATGACTCTGTGCTGCTATTCTCAATAGTTGAAACAGCTTGTACATGTATATTAATTCTTAAAGCATTCTTGCTTTCATTGCTGGTCCGTGCAAAACAAAAGTGGTACGTGTCTGGTGATAGACTGATATAATAACTGTGCATGGGGCCCTTTGACCTTCTTGTGGAAGTTACGTAGACAGTAATGAAATCTGAACACAAGTGGTCAGCTGGACAACGTGGAGACACTTGATAGATACAGGTGTGAATGATGATGTGTCTCGACTGTCCTCTTGTGTTCGGCTTACCGAAACGCAGTTTAGTAAGTTTGGCCATTTGAAAAACTGGCCTAAATTAAAATTTGATAGTGGAATATGTGCTGCCTTCAGCTGTGGTCACGTTTACTGTGTTCACGACCAAGAGTCCCTATGAACATCCCAGTGTTGTGATGTTTACAACTAGCACACTGTGTATTCATCTCCATTTAACCTTCCCAAAAACATGAACACAAGTTTCATGGCAATAAACAAGTGTGGAAAATGTAGCTGAGAGTGAGAACAACATAGTTTATAATACATGCATTGTTAAATCCATACCTATAGGTACTGTTTGGATGGGATTTAGATTATCACTCTTTCAGTGTTTCCTGTCTGACTCTGTTCAATAAAGGCAACGTACCTAAAAAGTTTGAACACACCTTCCCATTCCCTTGAATGCAAACAAGTCCAAACTTTTTTTTAACATACCACAGCACTAATTACAGTTCCAAATGCATGCGGTTTATCCCTTTCCTTGTCCTTCCCGATTCCCAATCTTAAATCCCATCTGGCTCCTTATCGCCTTATGAATATCTCCTTAACACACAAACTTTAAACCTATTCTAATGAATATTTGTTTGGCCGCTGAGGCAGAACATATCTGCTTATATATATTGGATATGTCAAATGTGTCAGCAAACAGTAGATTATTCAGCAGACACAGAGCAAATTAACATTAATTTGGACTTGTTTCTCGTTTCTATTCACTTGATGAATGTCAGTCCAATATTCACTGGTGTTTTAGCTCTGTTCTACTGCCAAATTCTCCACTACCAAATTTGATTGCCATGTGTTGCTGGGCAGATAGTGTACAGTAGTGTATCTGAGCTCTTTTTTTGACAAAAGCAGCTGCCTGCCTGACATTGATGAAAGTGATTAAACTGAACTAAAACACTAACATTAAATAGTAAAATCAAAATAATGACTAATGACCAAAATGCTGTGTACTGCAGAGTCTGGTGATGAATCTCTATGGGTTTGTCACAATGAGCAACTCCTTTCACATTCTCATATATTCATTTGATCGATTGATTAGTGCAGCTTAAAGAAGAATATTTTGGGTTATTATAAAGCAACTCCTGTAATTTGACAAAAGCCTAAATGTTACTGATGAGTATTTGGTTATAATGCAATTTTTTTATTTTTTATATCCAGCTCTTCCTGCAGCACAAATCTTGTATAAATAGGGTTAGGGGTTTAGGGTTAGGGTTTACAGCTGTTGTAACTATTTGTTACTTTGTACCTAATTCACTTTAATATCCCACTGGCAGCCGCACCGTCTTTAAATCTTTTCTCAGTTCAGGATTCATTATGAACTAATCCTCCAGTCGATTCTGTTTGCTCATCAGTTGTTTGGTCTGTAGCGTTATACTTCGACACCCACGACAACAAACACCCACAATGCGTTCTTCCCTATCACTCCGCTCCCATAGCGATGCTACACACTGCAGGTTGTCACGGCAACTGCATCACCGGCTGGTGAGTCACCTGTATGTTACCATGGGAACTGCCTTGCTAGTGACACCCCCCGATCCCCCACCCCCCCAACTCCCTGATAGCAGCAGAGAGGCTACTGTAGAGGCTTGTTTTGTGTGTGTACATGCATGTCTCGTCCCACGTTTGGCTGTTTCAGCTTATCTGTAATTGGCTGCAGGATAGAGGAGAGTTGACCTGTCAAAACACACTGTACAGAGTGTGTGTGTGTGTGTGTGTGTGTGTGTGTGTGTGTGTGTGTGTGTGTGTGTGTGTGTGTGTGTGTGTGTGTGTGTGTGTGTGTGTGTGTGTGTGTGTGTGTGTGTGTGTGTGTGTGTGTGTGCGTGTGTGTGTGAGTGAGGGAGAGCGAGAGAGGAAGAGAGAGAGAGTGAGCTGGGAGGTTAGCTGCTTTATGTCAGATTGTCTTTTTGAAAATTACTCCACTGACGTAAGTGAGCAGTGTGTGGGTGTTGTGTTTGTTCTCAGCGCTCTGAGCACTGTTACCTGGCCAAATGGGAGACAGACACAGAGAGAGAACTGACATGAGAGTGAGAGAGATGTGAACATATAAAGAAAGAGCAAAAGAGATGGAAAAACACAGAGCAAAAGTCAGAGGAGGTGAGGGAGAACTCAGGTGATGCATACATTTCCATGTCATTGCCGGAAATGACTGGCAGTGCACAATGCCCCACAGGCTGCAAATGATGTGTTGTTGCAGAAAGGTGAAAAAGTATCTGCGACAGAGAGGGGGCAGATTATACATTTAGTTGACCAAGTTGGAGGGTCCTCTCAGGCTAAGCCATTTACGCGAATGTGAATCTCTGACGCAGCAGGAGGGAAAATCCTGGATTCCTGCTTTGAGGCCAGTCACATGTCAGTGTCAGTCACATGGGTATGAGTAAGTCTCTCTTTATCTGCCTCTGGGAGGAAGGATATGATTGTGAAGAAACATGGGGAAAGAGGGATTGAGATGAGAGAAAAGAGGGAAAGGGAAGAGCGGAGAGTATCTTGGTGCATTACACTGCAAAAAATTCCTTTCCTCAATAAGTCATCTGTTATTCAGACTTACCCTAACCCTAACCCTTTTTTTATTAAACAAGTAGGGTGATATAAAATAATATTTTTTTCCAATGCAAATGAGCTTATTTTAACAATGTTTTTCAAGATGACATAATGTTGATCTTAGGATGAGATGAAACTTAGATGATTTTGGGGAGGATGCAGCAACAACACAAAGTACTGTAGATAAAAGGATAAAAAATAAGAATATGCCAAAAACAGAACCACCGATAGATAAATAAACAAATAAGAATGCATGACATATTGAGTCATTTGCTGTTACTAATGACAGCATGATGAGTTTGTACATTATAGTTGCCACAGAACAGGCTGAAGGAAGTGAGAATAATTAATAATGTTAAGAAAAAATGCCAAGAAACAAACGTAGTAATAGTAGTAGAATTGAGAAAGAAGAGATATGCAGCAGGTTATGATATACTGCTGCAAAATAATATTTAAATAAAAGAGTGATTTGCCTTCTTTTACAAATTCTGCACATTTCTAAGTCTATAGTCAATATTTCTGTTCTGAGGCTCTACTGGTTTATCATTGCATGATTTACAGTTCAAAAAACTCCTTATTTATCTTAAACTGGCTCTGGTTTCAGCTCCTGTTTCATATAGCTCCCCTTCTGATGAGCCCACTCTGTTCTGAAAGCTACACCTCAGCAGACCTTCGGCTGCACCAGTTGTAGTAGTTTTTTTTTCTTCTTTACTTGAAATGGAAACTTCTCAAATACATCTGGCTATGTTTGAGCTGATCCAAAATAGGTAACGGTAACATTGTAGGAGAAAGTGGGGTATTTTACACATTTGGATGTTTGACCATGTTTAACAGACATCTGACATAACATTATAAAAGTAACAGAAAATGACAAAAAAGCATGATAAGTCCCCTTTAAGACACTGAACTCTTGTTTAAAGTGATGAATGCTAGTCCACATCAGATGATCTTGATTTACTGACTTAGTCATTGAATACTTGTTTATAGTCTTTTCTTATTTTTAGACAATTCTCCTGAATGCTGCTGATTGTTAGGCCACTTAAGAAACAAAATACTAATTTGACGGTGTAGGAGACACTCGTCCTTATTCATAATCTGATAGACCAGAGCATTGAGTTATTTCTAGAAACTTCACTAAACTAAGTAAAGTATGTTAAACTCACCTCAGCAGTATTTTTCTCTCTGTTTAAGAAAAAAATAACTTTTTTAAACAGCACATTAAGCTGAAGGATTTAATGAGCTGGATATTTGTTGCAGTGTAAGCCCTGCCTGATATCCACCTGTCCTGTGCTGCCTGCTAGCTGTTTGCAGCTGTGGGCTGCTGCAGTCTCAGAGTTGAGGACACGGAGCCTCTATAGTGCTCTCTGAAGCCTTAACCAATCAAGTGGCTTCATCAAAATCCATCTGGTGATTGTCACTCAGCCACGCCACTACAAAAACACCAGGGACCTGTTGGCAGTGAAACTGCCATCCTGAACAACTTACTGGTTTCTCATTTATTAGCTTCGTGGCAATCTCTGTCGTCCTCCTTTTACTTTTATCATTCTTTTCCTCTTGTCTTCCTACAACTGTTGTCTTGAGATTTTCCACAACCTGTTAGAGGCACTGTCCCACTTTTGACAATGCCGTATTCGTGAAAGATCACATGGGATTGTTATGCATAATATCCCATCGCACCATATGTCCTCTGACAACTGTCAGTGCTGACGGGAAATAAATGGAGTTCTCCTCTTTATAATGCAAAGTATGCTGCACACAGGCTTTTGTGCATAATCCTACTACTGAGCTCTGTATATTAACTCAGGATTATTCTTGTTGTATTGGATAGATTCCTCTCTGATGGATTTTCATTAGTTTCAAATGAGGGACTCCATTTCTGCTACACCACTTGGCTGCCGATGCATTTTGTATCCATATGTCATATGCATGTATTTCATTTTACATGTGCGCAGATTGAGAGTTAAGAAACTAATATCTAAATGTCAGCATTGTATTACCAACGAGAACACATGTGTTTTCTGGGTATTTTTATCCACACAAGTGGTGTCGCTCAAGGAATGGAAATTGGCTTGTTGGTCCACCATTTGGTCCCAAACTTATCTCTGAAACAATAATTGGTGTGATTGCCATGACATTTTCACAGACAGTGTGCTGGCATGGATTTACACTGTTAGTCTCGTTATTGTATCAATCCAACAACAACTGACAAACACAGAGGACATTTTCATGACGGGGTACAGAAATAAAAGAGAAAATTACATTAGTTTATGTCTGGAAGAAGTTACCATCTTTTCACGATTATTTCTGTTCCTGATCATGTCATCAAGTTTTTTCCATCACTTACAACAACTTAAGCTTTCTCAAAAGCTAAGTGAAAAACTGTGAGACAAGCATTCTTTTTGAGTTTGGTTACCGGATGTAGAAATGCTTTTATCAACATTATAAGTGTCACTTTCTATGACATTTCTGTGATAAAAAAAACATGTCAATTGTGATTCTGAAGTCTGCCCTGGAAATACAGTTAATCAGCTTTTTACTGCATTCAGGCTGGCAGCTTGCAGCAACACAAAAGCATTTCAGGTGCAGTGTGATCCTAGAGATGGGAAAATAGGAAGACAGGCGGCAGAGTGGTGAGGAGGGACTTGTGGGCGAAGCGTCGCAGCCTACAGTCACGTATGGAGCAGACAGAAAGCGGAGAGTATTGCCAAGCGGTTAGTGCAAAAGTGCTTCTCTTCTGCTATCGACCGACTCCTCCCGAGATAAATACACACTTGTCTCCAACTGGTAAACAAGCCGCTGCTGACGTGTGCAACATGAAACTTCAAACCTGTGTGTCTGTCTGTGTGTGTGTGTGTGTGTCTTCTGTGTTACTTCAAAGGTCCCTACACATTGTGCTGCAAAGCTCAGTGAACTTTCTTTTGACAAAATAGGTCGACACACAGGTAGAGAGCCTAACTTCCACATTTCTGGAAGCAGTGCAGGAGGAAAAAAAGTTATTTACTGAATAGTGTTGTGTGTGTTTTTCCACTGTAAGATTAATTCAGGGAAAACTTGCAAAGTCTAGTGGCTGTAGGTTAATACAAACTATTTTGGGTTCATTTTCATTTGCTGCCACCTGGACAGTAACATGGCTTTGTCACAGCGATCTCAGTCCTGCTGCTTTTATGAGTAAGAACAAATTAGCCAGTCATGGGTGTAAACCATGCAAAACTACTACCTGTAAGGTTCATGTCTTTGAGTTTTTAACACTCCCTCCCACATTAACTTAACCGCCCTCTGCTGAATAAAGTCATGATGTTGCTTTGTCTCGCCCCATTTGTCCCACTTTTGCTTGGCGCTGGAGGCTTAGAGTGGCTAATGGCAGAAAGAAGTAACTCCAGGGCTTTGCTATTAAAAGGGCCAAAACCCATTGACGTGTTGAAAGAGAGGCAATAATATGTCTTCCTCTTTGACAGCCAGGAAACATCAATGCAGAGAACCTGTTTGCGCTTGCTCATACTTGCACAGTTATACATTTTTAGAGTTTCTTTTTAGTTTTTGGGTCTCTAGTTTTTTCAGTTTCAATATACTTACATGGAAACCTTCCAACTTTTTTATAAACCCAATGCTAAACATTTCACTTTCTAGATGGCAACTAAAAGTATTGCGTAAGTAGGGAAAGATGGTTGTTACGGAAATAAAAGCTGTACTTGAATTGCTGTGATGGGATGCCAACTCTGGTCTACTGCATGAAAATCAGATATGCTACACACAGATTCTCCACCCAGTCCTCGACATCCTTAAGCACGCCTCGTAAAGGTCACCCTACTTCTTTAATTGGCATTCAACAGTGGCATTAGATGTCAATTGTGAGGCACGGATTTTTTCTAAAATGTCAAAAGGTTTGATGCGTGTTTCAATCTTGACAACAGAATTTGTGACTAAGAAGAAATACATTAAAGAGAATTTAAATATATATTTACCCTTTAACTCTAGCAAATACCTTAAAACCTTTTGTGGATGAGGATGAGTATTTCTACCTTTACTCTCTACTACACCTATGTGACTTGGTGGTTGAGACACTGACCAGAAAAGGCAGCGATCGAGATGGTGTAAAGGGTTCAGCTGTAATTTGCCCCTGTGTAATTGAAGAGAACATGTGATGTACAGCTGCATGCACTCACACATGCACACACAGAGTACACATATGAGATCCTACTTGTCAGATCGGCACGGAGGCAGAACTGGCAGCATCAAGAGCATGTCTGTAACTGACAGTTTAGTCTTGTTAGGCGAGTAGGAAGAGGACAGCTGATTTGAACGCTTGCTCACACAGAGTGTTCCCTTAGACCTCATGTACCGGACTGCTGCTGCATGCCTGCATTAATAAGCTGTGCAGCTGGTCTTAGATGAACCCAGAGATACATTGGTGTAAATCCAGGCATGGTCATGCTTTGTATAAATACACACACACAAACACACATAATGTACTATGTATGCTTGGCATGCAAGGAATATCAGCAGACCTGTGAAACCCTGAAGTTAAAGTCTCACGTTTTCCCAGAGGTTCTTTCTCAGTGTTCTGCTACACAAGCACACGTCTTGAACATATGGATGGATACAGTTAGGTATAATACCCTACATTTATTACATCTAGACTCTCATGCATGTCTTACACACATATTCCTTTTAGCAAGGAGATTGAAATTGTTTCCCATGAGTGAGCCCAAGACATATCTGAAGAACGCAAAGGAATCGCACACAAACACACACAAATATCTCCTCAGTCTTTAAAGCCTCAGTGTTGACAGACTTATTTACTCAATAGGACCTCAATCTATCTATATATATCCTTCTGTTGCATCCTTCCTTTTTCTCTAATTTTCCAGTTTTTATTTTGATCTATTTATGCCCACATTTAATTATTGATTCAGCTCCAGGCAACTCTTTATGATGTGTGAATGTGTGCCAATGTGTGTATTTGCACAATTTGAAGTAAAATGTGGAGAGCACGTTTGTGCGTTTGCACATGCACGTACAGTGCACACACATGCGTTGATAGGTGTGAAAGCATGCTGTGAAGCTCTGTCACCTTCCCTGAAGGAATACTGTATGTTTGATTGTGTGTCTCCAAATCTGCAGCTAGTGTTGAAATTCAAAAGAAATGTATTATTGTAGTCGGTGGTGGTTTCAGTCTTACAGCAGCTTCATGATTCACAGATGTAAAAATCCAAACAGATGAAGGTATTGGAGTGCTTGTAATGTTTTAATCATGTGTTTTTGGGGTTTTAAAGTGTGTTTGAGTTATTGAAGGATGTTTCTGGACATTTGTTGTGTCTTCGAATGCACGTCATGTGGCAAACATCTTTGGTTTCGTTTCCAATAAACGCCATTTCTTCCTGTTGTAAAGAGGATGTTGTTCCCCTCCTGCAGCAATTTCTTTGTATGAATTTCTTCTTTCGTTTACCTAAAAATGATTCCTCAAAAGAACAGATTTCCCAGTCATGATTATGTTTTGCAGTTAAAGCCCTATTTACTGTTGCTTTATAGGAAATACAGGACTTAAAAATACACAGTATCAATGCGCTTCGAAAAACATAATCAAGGGTCAAAGATGCAGGTAGATAATAAGTATAAGCTCAAATGTAATGAGATATTGAAGGTTAAAATATAAAATTGGTTTCATATAAATACTTCAAAATCAGTTTAAACGATTCTTAGAAGGAAACTGATATTTTCAAGTTGGTGACACAAGAAATGATTAAACTCCAGATTGGCAAACCTGTGAGCAGGTCTTTAATGTTCCTGTCAACTCTTTAGTAATTCAGATGTAATGATCACACAGCAACAAATGAGCAGCTGATCAAGGAAGGTCATTAGATTTGGGAACAGCGTCTTGAACACTTGTAGGTACTTGAAATTGGATGACAGTGAATGTGAACCACATCAAAGCTACGTGCTATTCAGGGCTCTGTCTACCATTGAAGAAACTGTGGTCATGTCCTCTGTATTATTTGGAGTCTATGACTAATTACAGTATTTTTAGATCCAGTATTTTTCCACCAGGATTCAGTATTTCTAAGTATTTGAGTGCCTGAGGGACTCATGACCTCAGTATTTTTTTTCATTAGTGAATTTTTAGTACATTAATTTATGCATAATGTCTGTATTATATCAACCCCCATCTTGCACTTTTGTAATGTATGTATATCTACAAAAACATGATTTATACATACATAACAAGAGACTTGTTTCTCTTATTTTTTAAATCTTGGCTCTGCTGCTATTTTCTTTCCCTGATGGTGTTCTCCAAAAGTGAGAACCTGCATGATTTTTCTGTCCATGTCCTCATCCATTAGTGAGAGTAATGATCCTGTAATGAGGAATCAAAAGGTGGGGAGTTCATGAGAGTACGAAAATGAAAAGAATCCAAACATGTTGGCCAAAAAGAGTCTGAACAAAACCATCTCATTAAATACTGGAAACTGAAAAGGACAACTCACAATCTTAAATACCTTTTCTTTCTCCTAAACCTTTACCAGAATGTTAACAAGAAATACAACATAATAAAATATGACTTCTGTCCTCTGCTGACATTGTTTGCTTGTCTTAGACCACCGCGATCCTCCTCTTGTAGAGCTGATCCATGCTGACCACACTGGACAAGAGAGAGAGAGAGAGACAGTCCTCCTTTTTAAATACGCAAATCCCCCACAACAACCTCTAAGCATCCTGGGAAACAAAATGTATAAGTGTTTGCAGCTCATTAAATTACAGGAAGCTCTATCATTAGCAGTGTCATTATCCAAAACATCATCAGCAGTCGTTCATGCTTTTCTCTGTGTGGCTTTGTTCTATCTGGATACATGATTTGTGGGAGCTGTGAAAAATCATCCTTCAAACAACCCTTAAAAACATGAAGAAATACAGATTTTTTTCCGGGGTTTGGTTTAAAATGTGATAATGGATCATTCATATACTGTATCTTTAAGCAACAATCCCTCCATAGCAAATATATGACTGATATAAGTGATAGTGATGTCGTGCTGTGTGTGTGTGTTTCAAGTCCTGGCTGGGTCTCTCACCACAATTGGATGGTTTTTAGGTATCTGATACAATCCATGTAGGCAGGTAGCAGCTGACAGAAAGCTACGTGTGTTTGTGTGTGTGTGTGTGTGTGTGTGTGTGTGTGTGTGTGTGTGTGTGTGTGTGTGTGTGTGTGTGTGTGTGTGTGTGTGTGTGTGTGTGTGTGTGTGTGTGTGTGTGTGTGTGTGTGTGTGTGTGTGTGTGTGTGTGTGTGTGTGTGTGTGTGTGTGTGCATCAGCGCAACTGACAAGCAGTTTGGGAAAGGTGTGTCGGTCTATGTTTTGTGTCTCCTTCAGTTGATTAAGACAGATGCTTTCTCCCTCTGAAATTTAATTTGGGCTACTTCAGCACTTCAGTCTCCTTTTTTCCTCTTCTTCTTTGCTTGTTCTTGCACTTTTTTCTCCCTCCCCTCTGTTAAATGATCATACGCTGCGGAAATTAGCTCCGACATTCAGTTCTGCACTAAGCGTGCGCACACACACGCACATCTGTGTGTGAGAACCTGAGATAGATATCAACAGCTCTGGGCAGCTGTCATATTGTCCTGCTGTGATTGTTGCAGAGGCTTGTCAATTTACAATATTCACTCTCCTCACTTCTCTCTCATGCTACCACTGTTTTATTGCACTATGCACTATTATGTGGAAAAACACTGTGTGACACATTAGGATACCCAGCTGGCATTGAGCTGAACCTTCTTTTAAATTTCTCACTCAACCCAGTCTTTTTTTAAACCAGTACAACATAAAAGCTAGTTGGCTGGTGCAGTAACTATATCTTTCTACACAGTAACTGAGGTGACCGGGAACAGCTTCAAAAAAGTTTCAAACAGATAATTAGGATGGAGAATTACATTGTAGCATACAAGCCCCAGAAGTTGAATTATAGTGCTCAAGCTTTCTGGACTAATCTTATGTCCATGTTGTTCCTCTTTTGGAAGTCTGTAACATGTTTCAAGCTACTCCAGTAACTGTGGAGAAGACTAAAATGGAGTTATGTGAGATGATATTGATGTATAACATGCTGGAAGAAACACAAGTGTGTTGGCTTGCAATAGGCTGAGGACCAGATTTTTTTGCTACCAGCATGGCTATAGCAATGGCAATGTTGGCTGGTTTGTTCGTTCACACTTTTATTGGTCCGAGAGGACGAATTATAATAACTTTGATGATCCTCTGACTTTTCTTCAAGGACCACTGTCAGGTCAAAAATTTAAATTGTCATGGACTTAGGTATTGGACTTTTCTTTTATAACCAAATCTCTGTAGAACATGGCATTAGCCTCACCTATACTTTGAGTTTAGTGCTAATTATTGTAGCAAATGTTAATTTGAGCATGTCACCTTGATAAAGTTAACATATACCTCAAAACTCTAATGTACCTAAGTCTCACAGAGCCGCGAGCGTGGGATGTCTTGTTGTCACAAGGGTGAGATACTGTAATTCAAAAACATTTTTCATACAATTTCACTTATTTTAGGAAGTTCTATAAACAATATTTGGAAAATCAAAGAAAGGCAGGCTTATTCTTTACTTGTTCAAAGGAAGAATAAAATTATGGAATCAATATTAGATTAAACAACTTGTGACTATCAATTTTAAGTAGTTCCAGGACCAGACTACAGGATATTGGCCAGGATATGGTCAAATCTAGCAGATGTTGGGTGCTGAGAATGAAAATGTGGAACATCAGTTAGTCATTTTTATCAATGAATCTACATTTAGGATGGCCTCAGTGGAAATGCTTGAAAGTTTTTCTCTCCTACTTCTGGTTTTTGCATTCATAATACTTAAAGCCTGTCTGTAGCTCATGCAGATCATGAAGCTCCCATTTTATGATTGGTTGTAGTTCAACTTAATGTGTATGTCAACTAAGTGATGGCAGGATCATCTCAGAAGACATTCTGCTGACTCAGATTCTAGTGTATAATGATGGTGATTGCAAACTCAAAACACGACTGTGAGAAAAAAACCCTTCCCTTCCTCTTTCTACCTGTCTCTCACTCTGTCTCTCTCTCTCTCTCGCTCCAAGGTCACTTGTCCCATGCAGCTGTGAGTGAGGGGGAGCACAGTAACCATGACAACTGCTCAACGGGCCCCACTCCGGATTGTTCGCCCCCCTCCCCTGACACAGCCCTGAAGAACATCGAAAGAGTAATCCGCCCACAGGTAAGCACACACATGCACACACACACACAGTCGAGTTCCCTTCACTAACCTTAACCAAACCTTAACATAACCCTTTAGTTACCTCAACTCTAAACCAAATCCTCACCCTAAAATTAAAGATTTACATTAAGGGAGGCGATACCCCATATTATGACTGTGTAAACAGATTTATGTCCCCACAACATGAGGAATACCTGGTGTAGACACGCACACACACACACACACACACACACAAACACGCACGCACTAATGAATGTGTTGCAAAGGCACCAGATGCATTATTGAACATCACGGTATCCACCTACAAGCAGTTTAAACACCTGCACCCACATACACACGCGCACACACACACACACACACACACACACAATGGTAAACATCTCTGTTTCTCATCTCAGCTGATTGTTGTCATCTGCTCTCTTCTCTCTGTCTCTTGCTGTTTCTGTTGCTCTGTCAATCACTCTCAAAGCACATTGGAGTTTGGAGTATCAAAGTATCTCATTATGTTGGTGAATTGAAACATTACATCCTGCTTACAGAAAGCCAAAAAAGCCTGGGTTTGAAAACCTGAATATGCAAACTAGGTTTCTGTCGAAAAAAAACCCAAAACGCTATAGCGTGAAAACACCTGTAAACACAAACAGTTAGCGTCCAGTTCAATGTCTGCTATTAGGGATGGAAATTTGATTACATTCCCATTGACATATTTAAAATAGCTCTCAATCTATTCACAGTCTATTCTTTATTTACTACAACTGCCACCAATTCTGTTTATTTGTGTGTTTTCAGTGTGTTCAGACACCACACCTCGCTACCTCCATCTCTATATACAGTGTATGGTATATTCTACATCTAAACCTGTCACTTCCTCTACTACCTTCTTAAAAACAAACCAGCTAATAGACAGCAAACATATTGTCCAGGAGGAAGTAAGTAGAGTAAAATAACACATACACTAAAATAGTGACATGAAACCACTGTGAAAACTTTAAAAAAGAGACGTCACACTCGGATTTTTCTTCTTTCTCCAACTTAAAAAGCAGCCGTCTTGTTGATTTTTCCACAACGTTCCCACCACAGTGTCTTAGAGCTATTGCAGCTCTTGAAAGAAGGATGGTGTGAGTATGTTCACATTAATTGCTGTGGAAAGGGCGCAAGTAGCTGCAGAGCTTGTTAATGAGTTGTTACAATGTGTGGGAGCTTCTTTTTGACTAATTATTGCAGTTACCTTACTTTTTCAAATACATCAACTGTTTATTAGTCAATGTCTTGATCAATCAAGATCAGTCAGCTTAACTTCTGGCAACCAATTATGTTTGGTATAGCAAAACAAAATAATGAGTAAATCCTCCCTGTATGAGAGTACAACACACTGCAGTAATAGCCTGAAAATAAACATTGCATATTCAAATTAGAAAGAATCAAAATCTTGTTAGCATGCAAGACTTAATTTTGTGAATCAATTCAGAGTGCTAGAAGCTAAAAATCTTGGTTCTTACATGAATCCATTTCCTACCGCCCCATCTCCCCTCTGTGTGGGAGGATCTTTTTCACATTGTTGCTCCAAAAAAATGCTGTAGATGTTAAAGCGAAAGTAAGGGTTTGACAGCTACTGTAAGGAGTAGGATATGTTTAGCATCACTTGTGGCTCTCATCTTCTGTGAGTGGAGATAAGATGGAAAACCCAATCCAGCCGACTGTTAATATTCAGTTTTGTCCTAGCAGCCTTAATCTAAGGTGGATTCATTATCAGAAATGACTCATGCATACTTGTGTGGAATCTAATAAAAATGCTGCTTTTGAATTATTTCAGGCAAGGTGCCTCTTGGGCTTCCAGTGAAGTATTAAAGAAATATGCAATAAACAGTATCAGTATAATTGTGTAAGAAGGAAAACCCTGTTATTTTATGAGTACATCTGAAATGCTCACGAAACTTCACTAAACTTCTCTCCTGTTAGTTGAGTTGTACAGAAACAACAGAATAGATTAATTGGATGGCACTGATCACAAATAACTCCAACACAACATTCAGCTAAATGAACCTCATTAGAGACTCGCAATTCATTTAGTTTTCTCACTGCTGTCATCGGGAAGGTAGTATCAGACACACGAGTGCAGCGCGAATGTTTCACACTTTGATAATTAAAGGCAGGTTTTTTTTAAGTGTGCAGAGAATGTGTGACAGAACACTGAAAAAAATATCCATCTTCACTGCTTATTTAGTCTAGTGATGAATCAAAAATGGTTTAATGAAACAGAAGCAGAAGTCTGACAGTAGTAGTAAATAAACTTGTCAAGTTTCTTTAATCAAGTATGCTTTTCTTATTGTGATAAAGACACTTGTTTACTTAGTAACTTGGTTGATAATGACTCTAAATGTCTCGCTAAGATGGACAGTTTCTGCAATTCCTCACAACTTTTAACTCCCTGAATATCCTTTACTCACCTCAACACTTTCTCTTCCTTCCTTTTTTCTTGCCTCACCTCCTCTCCCATCATCACCCCTCACCCCTCATCACAGGCCTATCTTTGGCATGTTAACGAATGTGCATGGAGGAATTTCATGTGGTGCCCAGCAGGCCTCTGCTTGGCTTGAAGCGCACATAATCAAGAAGCACTGGAGTTCAATTTTATAGCGCCTAATTAATTTTCTAGAATTCCTTTCATTCTTTTTAGTGCTCCCGCTGGCTATTTCATCAGTGTACTCTCTAAGCCAACACCCGGGCTCACACACACTCACAAACACATACATGACTGTTGCAGCATACAATGTGTACAAGAGTCTGGGCTTCTGTGGTCTTTCCTGTTTCAGTATTAGAATATTAATGTCCTGCTTTCAGCCGCCTGGAGGGGCTCTCCGGTAAATTTCACTTTTGCTTGTTAAGACAGTGATGTTGCCATCTCATGAGCAGTTATATAACTCTTTATCAGTGTATCAAGCAATAAAATATACTCAGGAGATCTCTTTAGCCCCTGGTATTAAGACTGCCAAGAACCATTGTAACATATACTTACTTACAAATTGGTGAATTATTTTACCATAAATTGTCATTTATGTTCTGTTTTTCCAATATTACTACTTATCCTTGCCTAGTTATCATATCTTATACCGTATTGGCCCAAATATAAGGTGATCCGGATCATAAAATGACCCTTTTCCAACACTTGTTTTACTTACATTAAAGTATAGTTTAATACTCTCCTACTAGGTTCTTGGAAGTGGTCAAAAATGATTTTCTCCTGCAGTTAGCATTTATAAGACTGCTTGTTTGTTTTTTTTTAGCTTCTTATCATCTGTGACAGTGGTATTTGGCAGCTCGACATTTTTCCGCTGTAGAAGACGCTTTGAACTTGTTTTCACTTATAATGAATTTATTTCCTCCATGGCAGAAAAACACTTTACACAAGACTTCATAAACTCCTGCAGGTTAAACTGGACTAATGAAACACTTTTATGGCTCACTGGCTCAAACACACTCACATTAAACAGACTTTAAGACCCTTGATAACCCAGCAACAGTAAAGGCAACACACAACCCATAATTCAACACAACCCATCATACACATTTTATCAGTTCAAAATGAATGGTGCTGTAATGATGCTGTAAACTGATGTAATTGATGCTGGATATAAGAAGACCCCACTTTTTCAGACGTATTTCCTGGACAAAAAAGAGCATCTTATATTCCGATCATACGGTAATTATCACAAAAGTACATAATGTAGCTCTGTGTTTCCTGTTTGTGTGCAAATAATATTTTACTCAGCTGCTTCCTCTCTAATGTCACATTGACATTGTATAGTAAATACGGCATTCCTGCTTATTATACTAGCAAACAGAAGGCTGAGCAAGCACTGCTCCTGTTTCCCCTAAATATGATTATATTCTGTTGTCGTGAAACATGAAAATAACCATCTCACTCTATAGGGATTCATTAAAAAGGGAAACTCAAAGATTAGCGGTGCAGTTCCATGAAGATGGCTAGATGATGGTCAAAAATTAAAGTAGTATTGGTCAAGATTGCCTGACTTTTAGGCTTTTAGTATGGGTCAAGCTTCAAAAATCAGGATTCTATGTTTCCCATAACTCAATAGTATCATTTGTTAAACCATCTCTGTCTAATAAATGTCTTTGAAACACCACACCCACATGTTTTGATTATAAATATGTAGTCTCCATACCTAATCTGTACCCCTTTGGGTTTTAAAACATTTCACAATGTGATTTTTAAAACCTTATTAACCATTGTCATCTTGATTATCATTTTTCCCACATTGACCACTTACTCTTGATAGCCAGCACTAAATCTGGAAACTAGGAGAAGAAAGTGAGCATGTAGATGTTTATGGTATGTGGCAAAATGTCGATGTCATGAACAAATGGTAATTCTGACTTTTTCCCATTGCAAATGGGCGAATTAAGTCATGAAATTACACTGGAAAGAGGGTGGAGTTATCTCATCCCATGTATACTGTGATTCTCATTGAATTTAAGTAAAGTAACAAATAAAGACTGATTTTAGACTCAGTGATTTGCTACTGTGGTTGATATTTTTTGCAGTGTGTTACTCTCTCTCCCCCCGTGACAAAGCTCCCCAAGGCTGTTGCTGTAAAAAAAAATTGTTCTGAAAATTCTGCGTTTTAGATTTGAGTTTAAAAGAAGTTATTCCACTCATGCAGCACTAATGCTGCTGCAGGATTAACCGCAAGCCAGTCGCTGATTTTAAAAAAAGAAACATGTGATCACTTTGTAAAAGCGTGAAGAGATCACAGCAGCTGTGTTGACTGCAATCCATTGGCTTAGTGTCTGGGTTTTTTAAATTTTATTTCTTTATCTCTTACATCTTGTCCAAACTGTCAGCTGGACATGTTAGATCTCCACAAGCTCTTGATCACACTCATGGGCAGATGAGACGTGAAAAATAGAAAGAATTGGGGAGAAGTCAAATGGATGAAAGAATGCAGAAAGAGGGAAAGCAAGAAGGAATGAAACGCACAATGCATCATGGGGTTATCAGTGCCGTTCCCACTGGCTCAGTGTCCTACTTTGCTGCTTGTGTGTATGTGTGTGTGTGTGTGTATGTGTGTGTGTGTGTTTGCACCCACAAAGGCTAAAGCTGGTATCTTAGACAATCACATGGTCACAGACGACGCAAGTACACACACTCTTCTCTTGTCTCTGTTATTACTTCTTCACTTCTTCTATCACAGTCTTACACTCGTGTATATTTCATGTATGTATTTTAAAACTTGGGTAGGAGAAAAATGTGTGTTTCATTTTGTTTAATCCAGATTAAAAGAATTAAAAAAGGTCTTTGAGTAAGTACCTTATAATAAGTAAGTATAATAAGTTACTTATAAGTAATAAGTGTTGTACAATTGCAGACAAATGGATTTTTTATTCTGTGACTCAAATTTAATGAATGAAACTGGAGCTGGAGTCGGCACAGCGGGGGTCCTGATGCAGAGCGTCCTGCTGAAATAGTTTAACCTGGCTCAACATTTGCTCTAATACGTTATATATAACACATAGTGCAAACTCACACTCCAGGCAGAAAATGTTATAGTATGACCTGTGTGTTATTGTGCTAACACCACTGTTCACAATGCAATCTCAAAGACAGAAGAGAAAGTTATTGCCACTCTCATTACTTTCCACAATCTCATAGTACTAGGCTGAGTTTTGACTTCTAATAGGCCTTTGTCTGTGCACAGCCCTTAAAAGTGTTTGTTTCAGGATTAAGATAAGAATTAAATTGACGTAAAGATTAGAGTAAGGGTTAGGCTGCAATCAGATTGAAATCAGCCCTGCATTAAAACACTATAAAAGGTTTATTTGCTGGGGCCCTATTTTTTAAGATACAGGTGAGACAATAAAATACGAACATTTGGAGTAACAGATGAATGTTTTTAAAGACTTCTCAAAAGCTAAATCACCACACAACAGTGTATAATACTAAGACAGGATTGAACAATTCTGGAAAGTGCAAATGTTTGTCTGTGTGGCCCAGTAACAGAGAAAAGCTTCCCTATTTCATTGTTTTCCCAGTGTGAAGGCCATAGTGGGGCCACACACACATGCATGTGGATTTTCAGTATAGTATGCATTGCACACATTCAGATCGTCTGTAAGACATGAGTACATCATTACATATGTATGAACACATGAAAGAATGCACACAATGATTGTCTGATAGAGCCGATTGCTTTCCTGACCACATACACACAGCCAGACACCTACTCTGAGGGCAGAGAAGATAACACAGGGTAAATGAATTCTGATGCTTCAAGGAGGCGTAGAGATGATAGATATTTTTCTCATATAGAGGTTGAGAGGATGCAGAGACACACTTGATGGTAAATGTACTGAATTTAAGGCAGCTGTTACATAGGAGATAGCAGCCGCCTAGAAGAGGTTTGAGAACAAGGCTTGGAACGAGGTCCTTGTTTAAAATCCCTCTCTAAAACCTTAAGAAAACTGACTTATACTCTAAACTCCTGAAATTACTGAGGTCAAGGTGCTTTTGAGCGAGTCATTTAAGGAGCATTATACTCAGTCTGGCCTCAATAAAAGAATTGATTTTAGTGTGTTTCTTGAAGAGATGATTTGTTTTTACCAACACACACTAGTGAACTTTAAAGATGAAATAACATCAGAGTAGAGCAATTTTGAGATGACAATATAATGAGAGTAAACAAACAAGATCACCACAGCAAAGACCGCCAGGCTCGACCAGCCCAAAGATAGCCTTTTAATCTACACGGCTAGGTTAAATCTCATTGGAAATCTGTAAGAGTTCAAAACAATAAAAGGGGAACAGCAGAGAGTACGAGATTTTTAAAGTTGCATTCAAGGACATAGCTGATGATTTTCTATATATTTTTTTATTATCAACAAATCTCATGTGCAGAGCCTCACCAATGATGAATCAGTCCTACTACTACAAAGCCGGATATGTCTTATCCCTTTGTGCCATAGACCACTGCTGTTGTCCAAAAAGTATTAAAAACACATCAGTGGGCAACACTGCTGCACTGGGTGACTGGTTCCTTGTCCTGAAAGAGTATGGGCACAGGTGTGTTTAGAAATGGCTCCAAAGACTCATAAAATCAATCACATTTGCAGTCTCCAGTGAGTAGTTCTGCGTACAGGTCAGGAGACACAGTGCATGCATTGGGAACATGGTTCTGTTTGCAGAGCTTCACTGGTGTTGTCGTGCTGCATATCACAACCTCTTGGCTTCATGCTAAAGTTATTTACAATGTACGATGTAGCACAAAGTCAACTGAATCAAATAATTCATGTAAGACTAATATAAAAGGGTTCATAGTATTACTGTATAAATCCTGCTGCGAGGCAACTCCTCAAACTCACAAATGTGACGTTTAAGCTACCTTCTAGCTTAAAAATGGCAAGTAAACAAGCAGCTGGTCAACAAGTCAAACATGCAAGAATCCAAACAAACACATTTTAATCTATTTTTCTTAGACGATGGTTGATCAAACTAGGACAAGAATGTAAGTAACTGAATACAAATTGACAAGTTGTGAAAAAGTTACATTCAGTGAATTTTTTGCCAACACATTATCCAAAAGAAAGTCATAAGCAGATGTAGCAGCGCATATCAAGTAGTGTAAAGTGTCGTAGTAGTGTCGGCAGAAACATAATCAACAATTTTGACAATCTTTTAATATCAAGCTTATTTATTTATTAAGCGAAAATGCAAAACCCTTTCAGTCTCCAGCCTTTCAGATGTACTTTTTCTGTTTGATGTTATCATTTCAAAATGAGTATCTTGCACTGCGGGCTCTCCTATAGGCCAAATAATATAATGAAACATCAATAGAATAACGGAAAATACAAGTAATTGTTTATTGCACCCCTACATGACGGCTTATTGGTGTGAGATAATCATAATTTAATCAGCATTGTAATATATTTCCTAGCATGCAACTTATTAAACCTGCAAAGAGCCAATTTCGCCAGAAAATCTTTAATAAAACAGGCACAAACAGAGATCACTAATCACTCCGGCGTGTAGAGCTCATTAATCTGCTCACACTCGTCAATCAGTTAGCCGCTGAGGCTGTGTTTGTGCCGGATACACACACGCTGTCATTGATGATCTCTCTCTGCTCCAGTCAGATAGTCTTCCAGTAAATATCCTCAAATCTGTGTATAACTACAGTACATGGACTATACAACTGTAATGAGTGTGACTCATTCATACCAGCTTGTTATCAAGCTTGTGTTGCAGGCTATACCAACGCCACACAGACACAATCACACACGTGCACACATAATCAATCAATCAATCATGACAGCTGTTTGGCTCAGGAAAAAGTGTCAAGAAGCAAAAAAGAGTGAAAATGGAGAAACCATAATGTGAAAAAAGATAAGTTGAGCTTCACTTACCTTGTTCAGCTCATTCTTATCACCACAGCTCTGGCAGCTACCTGCACTCTGAGCATTTTGCGGTGTTTGTATGTGAGTGGTTGTTAAAGAGAGTTGATTTTTCCAGCCAGCCTGTGGCCTCAGAGGAGAGACACGGGTCATGCACTGCTAATTGAATGGACTCAAGCTAATGCTAAAAGCTCTCCGGTGAGAGTTACACATCTGAGCTGTTTCCTGGTATTTCCCACTCGTATTAAAAGGATTTTGTAGCATTTAGATTATTTAAATAAATCATGCAGTTCATTCCCTTCATTAGTTGTGAGTCAAGCCTTCACTGGTATTTGTATAATTGTTAAATCTGCTTTATTGCTCTATATGGGACAAAACACAACAAAAGTGAATTACTTTCAGTTCAAACTGAGCTTAAGTGAAGTTTAGTCTCTCCGAATTACAGAGTGGAGAGATAGCAGATAATGGGTGAGAGTAAAAAAAAAAAAAGGTTTGTGTGTGAAAGTAATAACCAAAAACAGGCTGTCTGCTATGAGGTTGCAATCTTGAAAATGACATTTAACTGAATCCAGGATACAGACGCCACAACAAGTGATTTAGGTGATGATGTGAACTGCTGTTTGCTGTATATTCTAAGTAATGCATGATTCTACAAGTTTTCAAGCTCAGTTGTATTCAGAAAAAGACGTATGTGGATTATTTAGCATAAATGTGACAATGTGACCACAATGTGACCATGCTTGTCCAGTCAAGCATATGTAAGGCTTGTGTTCTTGATAAGTCATTTACTGTACAACCTGACACAGAAAATGCCACTTGAAGGCTAGCTTTTGTAAGACATAAGAAGTTTGTAAGTTTATAAGAAGTGCAGTTTTAGAAAAATACAGAAATGTAGAAAATGTGCATGATACGTCTCCTTTAATTGAGAAGACTAAAATTGAAGAGATTATCCCTTGGAACATTATTTAACACTAGATTTTTCTTTTAAACAACTCAAGCATAAAAACTGTCTGACTATGATACTAATAAGTGCATCTACTGTACACCACATTTATGAATCATTGAAAGACAGATTATATTAACATTTTATAACAGTTAACAAAAAGGCCATTAAGAATGTCTTTAATCCAGCATGCCAGAGGGATGACAGCACCAAATAGCTGAACTTTGTTGTTTGTGGACAGGGAATGCACAGTTTAGAAGGGACACTATATATGTTAATGTTGCTCAAACTGTGTCAGTACCTGAGAGGGTCACCACCGTTGACTTTCTGCTGGAAGAGAAAGTTGCTAGCTGATCAAAAGAAAAATACAGAACAAATACGAGAGAGGGGAAGCCAGAATATATGAGAAGAGAACAGTAAAGCCAAATCATGAGCTGAATTGTATGCTACTTTAAAGAGTTGCTGTTAGGAGTTTCTTTTTGGATGTGAGGAAAAAAAGGGGTTTCGATGTTTACTCCTTTTATTTTTCCACTCTCTTGTTCTTTTTCCCCTCTGGTGAAAATGTGTCGTCTGCTCTGCTCTTCTGAGCTTTTTCTGCCTTTGTGTATTTACTTCTTCTGTGGATGTGTGAGGCGACTGGCATAATGACATGAAAAGGATGAGATTGCAAAATAAATAAAAACACTGTCAAAACAAAGCGTGCATTGCTCCATATCCTGCATTATTGACTGGCAACAAAAGAGTAGTTGCTCCAACAACTGAAAATATCAATTAGAAACCATTATGATAATTACCTTTCAGTTTCCTGCTCGTGTTAAATTGCAGATTTAGCCAGTTAAAATTAGTTAGCCAGTAGACAAATCAAGACATGGCAGAATTTTTTTCATTCTTTTAAATTAATTTATTTAATTTATTTATTTTGCTTATGCAGTTTCATTCATTAACAGCAGACACCCTCGTTTCTGAACTCTATCTGATCTGGGAGTCATGATAATTTTATGATAATTGATAATCATGTTATTCATAAATCTGCACTCAATTCCTAAGTTTCACACAGAAATGAGCAATTTTGAATGCATGCAGGCAAACTCAAACTGCAAAGAAAATTGATCTCACCTCGTCTCAACTGAGGAATGACATTTTTAGCTAATGGGTGCGTCATTTATCAGCACCCAAGCACACACACACACACACACACACACACACACACACACACATATTAGTAAAGTGTTAAACAGCATGTCTTCCCTCGGGGATGCTGTGTCAGGCAGGAAAAAAGGTTTCTGCCGTAGTTTAGTCAGGCATAGAGGACCTGCCCGCCTCTGCGTGTGTGTGTGTGTTTGTGTGTGTACATCTGTGTGTCTTTGCTCATTAATCCCCTTCCAATCGGCCATGACATGTTCATTAGCCTGCCTCCCATTTGCATTGTGAACGCTAAGCCTCAACCAGAGCTACAGTATGTGTGTGTTTTGTTGTATTTGTCAATGTGCGTGTGTGTTAATGTGCATGTGCTAACTCCTAATAAGCACAACTCCAGAGAGAAGACGCCTTTAGTTTGTTAGAAAGAAGCAGAAGTCAAACACACAGAGACAAAGCAGAGATAAGTGCTGCAATAAAGAGATGGTTAAACGATGAATAGAGGAAGATGAAATTGCAGAGTTGAAGTTGAAGTCATTAAACACTGGTTGGTTTGTAAAAGAAGACGCACGCACACGCAGCGTCAACCTCCCACTTTGAAACACCACAGAGTCACATCACAGCAGTTCCATCATTCGGGGTTGATCGCTGTTTCCTCTCATTTATTTTGGGTCCTTTTTTGTTGTTTGTTAAGCCTGTGGTGAAATAAACACTGCAGGCTCTGTATTCATGCAGGCACATTTTGGTTTGGTATGATTTTCTCTTAGTCTGTGTTTCTTACTTCTTACACAGGTCAAAAGTAATTTTTAAAAATAATAGATTTTTATTTTAAAAACAACAACAACAAAAAAACTATAATTTGTGACAGCCAGCTTTTGTAATGTACCTTCTCCTCCTGCCGAGTCAGGGTGATTCCCTTGTTGGTTTCATACATCGCCTTTATTCCCCGTCGGCTTTCTGGGCTGTTGTGATCTTGTCTGGTTGATGCATTGGTCCTTTAAACATCCCTTGTGCCTGTGGGTTGCTGCTGCTGTGGTGTAATTCCCCACTGACCATCTCTGCACAGAAAAAAAAGGTTGATCTTGCCGCATTCCAGTTTGCTGCTGTGGTATCTGTGCTTCCCTCTGTGCTCCTCCATGCATGACTATTAAACATGAATTATTGTTGAAAATACGAATGTGTTGAAAAATTGTGGGTTAGAAAATGTCTTGGTGTGACTTCTGTTTGTTCACTAATTGGCAGGAAAAAATACAACAGGCCTAAGTGACCTCGAAAGGTTTGCTTTTTGTATTTTTCAGTGGATTATTCCTCTAATAGAATTTGTTTTTCTCTATTATGAAAGAGGTGTTTCCACAGCATTCATTGTTTCACATTCAATGTAAAAATGTGAGGTCGTCCCATTTCTTTCTTCATTTCCCATAATGCTAATGTTCCTCCCTTCGTCTCTCCTAAATCCTGCTTCCCTTCTGACTTTCCTTTCTCTTTATTTCTTGTTATGACATGACCCTTTTCCTTTTTTTTTTTACGCTACTTTACACATTTCCTCCCTTCTTTCATCCTCCCCTATCAAACCTCCATCCTTTCCAGCTTGAAATGATTACCTTTTCCTGTCATTTCCTTCTTCTTTTCTGTGTTCTTTCGTTTTTCTTTATGCCTTAATTCTCACACCCTGTGTCATTTCACCTTCACTGTTTTTCATTTTTCCTTGTACAATGCTCTTAATGTTTAATGCCCTTCCCTTGCTCAGCCTACTTTCTTGCTCCTGTTTATCTTTTGTTTTTCATTTCAGTTTAGCTCAGTTGATCTGAAGAGTCTTCAAAGCCAAATTTGAGAGCGCTGTGCATAGAAAGGAGTTTTCTCTCCTCCTCTGCTTTCATTTCCTTTCATATTTTATCCCCTTATCTCTTTCTCTCAGTAGCATTGTTCCTTGAGTCACACATAAGTAAGCAAAGGTCTCGTGAAGGTTGTCCTGTCATGTGTCTGTCTCTCGGTATTTCAGGATGTTATTTTGGCTTTATGGTTCACTGTATTGATACACTTTGCCTACATCCTCTTGGTTGTGCACACACATGCTCGTGCATACACACACCAGCAGTTTTTTGACTGCCTGTGCTGTTTGTGAAGCATAGCAGCAGGTTGTTGAGTTCTGTAAATGCCTCATTATGTAAGATGTGTTTACCTGATGTCAGTCTACAGTTTCATTTGTCTCCTGCCTCGCTTTGTCTCTCTGTCTCACTCTCTCACTTAGCTGCAAGTAATTATCATCTATCTTTCTCTTTCTGTCCATATATCTATTTACCTGTGTACCTCTCCTTCTTTTTCTTACTTGTATCTGACATTACATAAATCAAAAAGACATCTGCATCAGTGAGGTGTCAGAAGTAATGAGTCATACTCAGAGGCATGAGCATACAAAAATATGTGTTTTGTCACTTTGGCAGACACTGCATTCCTTCCCTGGAGACTCACCCCAACCTTAACCACAGCCACCACATGCTGAATCCCAAGCTAATCTTAAATTAAAGAGTCTTAATCCTAAAATGTAATGGTTTACTTTGTGAGGATCATCTTTTATGTCCTCAAATAATGTGACTGTGTGATTGGATTTAGTGTCATCAATTAAAGTATACACAAACAACACAGTCTTGCTATTTGTCTGTATTGTTTAAGGTAGATCAAGTTAAAAAAAATAAAAAATGGCAGCATGGCAAATAGCTATACCTAAATAAAGTCAATAAAGTGCCCTGAAACAAAGAAGCAAAGTGAATTAAATTATATAAACTAAAAGTTAAAAAGTGATTTTACTTTTAAAAAGGTTTATGCCTATAGCACTTAAAATTGGTCACTTGGAAGATTTGAATAATGATTGAGTATGACAATGAAACAAAATTATCAGCTGCAACTGATTGTTTTCATGACCATTAATCAGTTCATCTTTGTTGATTAACCTTTAAGACTATAATATGACTGAAAATATTTTTTTTTTAAAGAAAAAAAAAACACCACAATTTTCCAGAGCAAAAATGATCATCGTTTTCATCATCCTTTCTTTTGACCCTAATCAACAGTATAATATGTACATGCGACTAAGTCTGTAAAAGTGGAATCACAACATACTGATTGTATGTAGTAAAAGAAGAACCATGAAATTGTTACTGCTGATTTGGTCTATTTCTGATTAAAAGCTATGTATCTGGGTTTGGTTTTACGTTATTTTTAATGTATAACATTAAAATATATTAATGTCACATGAAAGGAAAAGCAAACAATTGAAAAAACAGATAAACACACAATACTATCAGTTGGATAAACAGAAATCTCAGTGAACGTTTTAATCATGACACTAACAGTCTTCCCTGTCCTCCTCCTGCCTTCTATCCAGCCCAAGCAGCGTACCTCTCTGTCCTCGTCCCTGGACGTCCAGAGGCCGGTCAACCACAGCTGCGAGCCCAGTGAGGTGAGCTCGTCCCTCGGCTACGCCAGCTTCAGCACCAGCCCCCCTGCCAGCCCTCCCCTCAGCCCCAACCAGGAGGACTCTGCAGGCTCCAACGACGACTGTCAGCTCACAGGTAAGACTCATGAAGTATGGATTGGGCTATTGCTGCTATTCCCGAACCTACTGGTGTATCTGGCAAGGTGAAGATAATCAGGTCATGCACATTAGGCCATGAGGAGTTAGCATGCTAGTTAGTTCGGTCATTAATGGGACAATAAGATCATACTCTTCAATCAAGTGACATATTTGTATTATTAACTCCTATCTTGTGACTGTCTACCAAACCACATGTTTCTTTTAAGAGTACTGTTGAGATCGGTTATTATTGGTCAATGGTACAAATTGTCTGTTTAAATCAATTTAACTCAAAGTTGAACTTGATTTAATTCATCCCTTGTAGGAAATCCACTGATCACAGCAATGTCAGTGAACTAAAAATAATGCTCTTGTGATGTGGTTTTTGAGGTGTATCAAGTGCTATTAAATGCCAAATGCAGTTGGCTTTCAGATGAGACATTTTAATGGTTTTATAAAGTGATAAGTATTCTGATTCTTGTTCAATTTCACCTACCTGATATCTACCTGATATCTTAAAAACTAGGCTCCAACACATCAGTAAAAGATTCTCTGTTAGTACTGTGGGGAGTCTATTTTACTGTCAGAACAGATGAAACACTGTTGGCTTCATCTAATGACATCCACCCCTGCTGAATTTAAAAGTTTCTCCTGCAAGGAGCGCCCCGGTAGCTGAGTTGTTATTGCACATGCCACGACTGCAACATCTCAGGTTCAATTCCAGCCAGGGTCTTTTGTTGCATGTATGCACCATCTCTCATACCATGTCTGTCTCTTCACTTCCCATTGTCAAATAAAAAAAAGGCAAAAATGCCAAAAAAAAACCCAAGTTTTTCCCTCTAAAAGTAATATTCTAGGAGGTGTTTTAACATAAGCATCTCATAAGCAGGACAGTTGCATCATAAACCTTCACATATGCATTTTTCAGTATTTGTATTTATGCTTGCATTATAAAAAAGGAATAGAAACACTAAATAATGCAAACATGTTCATATGAATTTTAATCTCACTGTGCGTTTACTTAAGAATTTGACTGGTTTTTTTTATCATGGATCTAAAAATAACCACAAATGGGTCCTTTTGAGTCTCTGTTTGCCAAGATTTTACACTCACAAATACAACAAATAACTGTACTTCTGATTTAGTACTGAACTGTATGAAGACAGATAAAAGCATTAGAATAATTACATCATTTTCTATGTAAAATGAACTTGAATTTTATTGGAATTATTACGTTTTTCTATCTACTGAAACGCTGTAGAAGGGCCTATAGGAGCTCTAGGTGTCCCCAAACTGCTCTTTTGAACCACTGATTCTCTGCTTGTAGCTCCTTAACTTTTATTTCTATCATTTCCTACCCACTCGCTTCTTCTTTTACCACAGAAATCAGATTCCTTGTTGTCATGGCAAAGTGGCGACATAAGTGATAGTTAGTTAGCGGCGTGGTTGTGAATACTTCCTTCTCTCACCTGGGTTTCAGTCCAACTGTCCCTCACACCCGCTGCTATCTGGCACCGAAAGTAGAGGCATAGCAGGGGAAGTCGATCAGGCGGGAGGCATTTTGTGTGTGTGTGTGTGTGTGTGTGTGTGTGTGTGTGTGTGTGTGTGTGTGTGATTCTGTTTCATGCAGGAGCAGTTCAGAGGCCCAGCTAGACTTTGATCTGTGTAGTGCCTCAAACGAAAAACACATTCATTACCAGTCCACAGGTGTGAGCAGACACACACACATAGACACACACACACACACACATAGACACATGCAGATGTAAAACTGAATGAGCTATCTTCATGTACTATTCCCATTGAAGCATTGCCGTAGTGTTAATGTAAGAGTGTGTTGCAGGCCTGACGCTGATGTCTTCTAAGGACAAACACTAAGGAGGAATATTGATCACAGTGCTGGACAGCTCTCCTTTTTACGTTTAACACATTAGCTGACTTATATCAAAGAAAATAGTGATACATTGTGGAGACATAAGATGATAATGACCCACAAGAAGGAGTTCCTGCTTTGATATGAATGCTGATGTTAATGCAGTTGGTGACTGAGATTTGATCAATGCTGGTACCAATAGTGGAACCTGTGATGTGTTTTCATACTGATGTTACTTTGACTCAAGGTCCATCCATCATGCTGTTCTGTGCATGAAGGCCACTTTGACTCTCAGAAAATCCATAACACAAAAAGATGTACGTCATGTTTTTCAATTAAGATACCAGCGGTACTCCTTCACACTGAGATGCTGTTACACATATGCACTTATCTGTATTTCATGTCCCCTTTCTTCACTTTCCCCTAATCTGTCCAACGTAACAATATGAACATGCCATTTTAGGGAAAATGTTTATTCCACAGTAGCCAAACTAAAATCAAATGTATAATATTAGAATACCAACAGCTGCACCAACTGTCCGGAAATGGGTCTGCATTTAAATACCCCTCCCCTGTGATCAGTTGATCATTTGCAAAATATTTTAAAAGATAGAAATATTTTTTAAATGGTGCCTGATGAAGAGTCAAGACTGCTAAAAGACCAGTGTGCAATGATTGATAATAAATAATCACAATAAGAATAAAATTAAGAATTAGAAACCCATATATATATATATATATATATATATATATATATATATATATATATATATATATATATATATAAATGATATACAGATGAAATTGTAAAAGTAAAAATGACCCAATGTGCAAATATATATATATATAAAATTGACACAAATTTATTTTCATTATTTAAAATCTGTTTATTGGGTTTGTTTTGGTATAATATGTAGTACAAGAAGTATAACTACAGTTAAATATAGGAGAAATTAAAAAATGTTCTTGAGACAGTGAAAAGAAACAAAGGGGAAAGGATGTTATTGCTGTTGTTTGCAACAACAGATCATGAACCTTCTTAAAATAGTCAATAAAAAGTTGCCAAATCAAATAAAACGTACAGAAAACTTTCAGAGTTGTTATATCACATCATTATAACAGGGCAATATTCCCATGCACCTAGTTTAATAACATTAGTCACATGTTGACAGTGTTACTAAGAAAGATCATATTGCTTATTTGACAAGATATGTCACATTAAAAAGCTATACGATAGCCTTTTTAACACACTACAGTGCAGATGCGTACTTGATACTGTGATAAATGTTCAGTCAGCTGTTGGTTAATTACAATCTTGCAAAGCTCATTTTTTCTTTTCCTGGTAGAGTGAAAGCTTAAATTATGAGCAGCTTTGCCTGCTAGTAGAAGAATAACAGCAACAATTTGCAAATCAGTCTTTTTTCTCACTTTCTTTGGATTTGGTTAAACTCCACTGATGGACACGCTGTGCTTTTATTCCTTGACAAATTTGAAAAGTTCCCATTATATTTGCTTCACAACAGATATGGCTGTTGATGCAAACACACTTCTACTGTCCCTCACTCTGCTTTGATGAGTTATAATAATTGAGTTTGACTCTCTGCCAAACAAGGTAAAAGGTTCAAATTATAATACCTGTTTACTACACTTATAGAAACACATTATATAAGCACTCAGAACACATTATGAATACAAATTATAATGTATTCTAAATATATGTACCTCTCTGTGTCTCTATATGTGTCTCTTCCTCGTTCCCCTCGCCTGAAGCTCCAAACACCAGGAATAGATTGGCACCCATTTATTTTTCCATTTAATTTTTCTCTATTTTCTCCCTCCTCCTTCTTCTTCTGCTACTCTCCTCATCCCTCCTGCTTCTCTCTACTTATTAGCTTTATAAGGCCCATTGTGGGGTTTCCATGGTAACAAGTGGCTTACAGAGAAAGAGAGAGAGAATGAGAGAAAAGAGGGAGTATATATGTATGTGGGTACAGAAGGCAAAGAGTCACAGAATTCAAAGGATGCCAGTGAAAAAGAGAGTGGGTGAGTGAGGGAGAGAGAGAGAGAATGAGAGTCTAACGTTTCAGGAGGGGGAGGTAGCGGGGTGAGGGGGGGTGACGAGCAAAAATCTGAAAAATGGAGAGAATGAAATGTGAGATTTCAGGGGGATGGAGAGAGAAATGAGGACAAGAGAGTGAAGGAAACTCGTTTTTTCTCCCCCTGCACACCATAAAAGGTCCTTCCTTCCTTCCTCTCCACATCTGTCTCTCTCCTTCTTATTCCTCTCTTTCTCCTTAAAAAAAAAATCCTGAACCGTTCTTCAACACCAACCTTACATTTATACAATAAATCTCCGGCCCTGCAGCAAAGTATGCAGGTGTCAGCCACCTGCGTGGGCAGTTGGATAAAAAGCCTATTTATAACCAATCCATCACTGGTTCTGCTGTTGATGCTACGGAACTACGGTTTACGTAATGTTGGACATCACTGGTGAAGATATTCCCTCTGTGCCCTCGGTGCAGAGTGCCAAGTACAATGCAGTGTTATGTAAAAGCAGTGCAACTGTCGACGCAGTTGTCCTCCATGAATTATGCAGTGCTTCCTGCGACAAGTCAGTAACAAACAGGCACAAATCCTCAGGTCCGTATTTATTCATCTGGAAGCTGCTTAGTTTCTGGAACACTTCACAGCTTTTTATACGCACCATAATGTAAATACTTGTACTGCTTCTGCTCGTGATGTACAAATACTGCAGTAGAATTGGATTTTGCACTCATTATTATGTTGTTTTTAATGTAATTTCAAGGGAAACACCTGTATTTGTCTTTGTCTAGTGATCAGTATTGCTCTTGATAACATTTAAAGCTGCACTGATCAATATTTCTGCATACAATATACAATGGGGGAATTGATGTGTAGTAAAAGGAGTCCCTCATAGTGATGAATCTACAGAGAATAATCACCCGACTCTACAGTGCCCCTTCACTCTATGTAATATGTAACATTTGAGCCTCCTTTAGCTCATTGTTTTAGTTTTACTGTCCATTACGTTAAATTTCTAGAAGAAAATGCAGCAAAAAAGCTCTAAAACCCCACAGTACACTGCCGGCCAATCACAAAACAATGGGCAGACAAAGTTAGTGCCTAGCAGGTGAACACAGTGGAGTATTTAGCAGCTAAAGAGGACCGATGCAGAGCTTGAATTAGACCTAATAATGAACTTAGATATATCAGATGGACAGAAACACAACTGTAAATGAAAGCTAGTGTTGCTTTGTGTGTGTTTGGTGTGTGGATAGGCAATTGTTTGCTGACACATTCACTATATCAACTTTATAAGATGATAATGTGCTGATATTGCCTTGCTTGTATCACTGCGCACCAGTGGCCAATAATTTATACTGCATTAACCCGTAGCTTGTTGAGATTTGGTATGATGGACTCTTAACAGGAACAGCTTTCATAAACATAAAATATTCTCAAACCCTTGTCTTTGAGTTCAACTGAAACAAAAGTACTGTACTCCTCTGGACATCAAAACTGCTGTTGCAGCAAACTGCACAGAGGAATTAGCTACAGCAGGAGTTTCTCTTTATGTACAGTAGCAGTCGATGAAAACTGCATAATGTGTATCTTTTGGTATTATTTTTGCACTGTTAAAGCTTGAAACATGAAGCATATTCTTGTGTTCGCAGCTAACACTCTCTCACTTTATCGATGTAAACAAGCTAAATAGAAGTCTCACATTAATGAAGGAAAACCAGCGAGCACACACAATTTTTTATTACAATCAAGACAACCTGCTTAGCCTCACTTTATTAACTACTCTTCATATATAAAATGCAGTTTTTCCCCAGCTTACCATGAGAAATATGAAATGACTGAAGTGTGTCTAGTACAGTTGTGAAAAACATGACTACATACTGTCTCCAGCAGCCACAGAGGGGCTGAATGATCGATGAGCTCTAACAGTTAATGAGCCGTAAATGGCAAAGTGATCAACAGCTCAGTGCGACTCAGGCTGTGTGTTTACTTGAAAGAGTTAAGTTCATTAAACCTCTGTTGCTTAATTCGGTCCTTTGTTCTCAAATATCACACACATACACTCACCAGCACACTCTTCTGCACGAATGCACAAATGGGTCTGTCAGCCTGCTGTGCTCGATCATTAAGTCATGCTCAAAGTCAGCAGTGCTTTTGTTTGCAGCTTTAATTTGATACTGATGCACACACACTCACACACACACACACTCTCATACACACACATACACACACTCACACACACTCATACACACACACACACACACACGCAGAAAGCTTTTTTCTTGATTTTTCTATCCAATTGACACTTCAGCTCTGACCTTTCTTGTCTTTGTTATGAACAATTACATTTGAAGCCATTTCCCTTCTTTTGTGTCCGTGCCATAGTATGAAGCTTAATGTAATGAACCTGCCATAAGTGGCCATTGATATTGTCCATTAACGTATTTAATTATGATCATAGCTTAACAGAAACACACGCAGGCTCATGAAAATGGTTTTCCTTTTTGAAGCAGTCGGCAGCATTTCTGTCTGTAGACCTGCTCTCAACCTTCACAAAATTACTTTTCAAAAGGAATTTTCTTCACTTTTCTACCCTGGTTGAAAGTGTTGAATGCGTGCCCCTTGGAGAAGGCAGATGTGATGATATTATAGCCATCGTCTCACCACTTTTTCACTCGGGGTCAAAAGAGGATCTGTTAAGCTTAAAAGCTGTTTAGACTGATCACCTCTAACTGCAGCCTCAAAATTACCTGAGCTGGATCAACACCTCGCTGACTCAGAGAGGTCTCATCTCTTTAGACATTAGCAGTCTTTGTAGTAAAGTGTCGTCTCCAACTTGTTCACCCCCCGAGAGGTGTAGCACTAATTAACAGCACCCTAGACAGCCGGATGGTTTTGGTTACTCTTTCTCTCTGCTTGTTTTTATGTAGTTTTCACCTCATTGGTTGTGTTAACAGGATAGGTTGAGGAGTTTGTGAGCACCTTGAGTTTAATACGGAGGTCTTGTTTTGTTCTTTTAGCCATGCTTGATGCGTGGCTCGAGGGATGGAAGTGGCAGTTGGTTCGTCATCTTCTTTGGTGTAAACCTGTTGATGGATTGCCAAAAAAATGCCTGCATTCATGGTCCCCAGAGGATTTTTCAGATGACTTTTCAACTAAAACCACCAGAATGTGGACATTTGTGACTTTTAGTGAAATGTCTCCCTAACTATAAGATAGATTGCCATAATATCTGCCACAAACATTCATATCTCCACTCTGCCATCCTCACAAAGCTGGTAGCATGGCTTTGCTATCTTGTTTTTGCATCTATGTGCTTGTATTATTCTTTTGTGCTCTAATTCAGTTTCTAAGTAGTAAGCCTATTGGAAATAAAGCACAACAAAATCAGCAAAGTGGATAAATGCTATTAATGGTTTATTCTTTTATTCTTAAAGGTAGCCATCAACCTAACCTCTCCTCCTCCTCCCTCTGCCCTCCACTTTCTTTCTGTCTCGCTCAGCATCATTGTATTTTTGTTTTAAATCCCCTTCTCTCCTTTGTGGTTTTGTTTTGGATGAGAGGACCTGAGGTAATGGTGAGTCATGTTTGGAAGCTCTGAAAAAAAAAGAAGAGAGGCTCACACAGACCCTCGGACTCGGTTCAAAATAACAAAACAGGGAGTGACAGAATTCAGTGAGATGCACAGAGGGGCTCATCCTGCTGTTGATCACATTCAGCGGCAGTGATGATGAGATTATAGGACCTGATTGGACAGAATATTGCAGCTTTATAAGGCATGAGTGTGTAATACCGTGGTTTATATATATACATAATTTTATTTATTTATTTTTCTATATACCACCTATGCAGTTTTGGTATAAAACACATTTTTAATTGCGTTATATATTAAAGTAACAGATTATATGTGGGCTGAAGGGGTCGTACTAACTGATTGTGGCTTTGATTGTCTTGGACAGCAGTATTAAGTTGTTATATTGGTAAAAAGGCTCACATTACTTTATGTATGATTATAGAGTGGCAGTGTAAACAGTTACATTCACACTGACTTTGTAAAAATTGGGTTTCATCATGAGTTAATGAAACCATAGAGGTAAATTTAAAATGTATACTCTCCCTGAGCAGACGTAAATCATTCCTTAATAACTGGTGTCATGGAAAAATGGTTGGACAGATGCAAAAGAGGATTGATAGAAGAGGTGTTTTTATTTCAATATTATATATCATATATACTAGGGCGCTGTGATAGGCTGAGTATTGTATTCTCCAGTTACTTGGATTAGAGGGGTAAAACATCACAACTGCAGTAAAGACGGCTAATCTGAACAAAATGGTGAGCCTAAATATAATGACTAAATATGAAGTAAACGTGAATGAAATCATGTGAAGTAAAATATGGATAGCATAATGCACTGATTTATCTTTTAACTTAGAAATCCACTAAAGTTGCACGCTGAATAAAATCTGCCTTTAATGATGTGATTTGTATAGATTTGTCTGCTGTTATGACTCAATAATTTTAGTTCTTTGTTTCTAATTAGCCTGTCTCCATCTTGGTTAATGAAGTGTAAAAACGCCAGGGTCAATTATGGAAATTGGTCCAGGATGCTCTATCTCTCAAAGAGTCTGGTGTTTTGGATTTCATAAATGTGTTATGTGTTGTCTGCAAACAAAACCAAAGCAAAGAAAAAAATAATAAAAATGCCCCATACATAGTTTATACACGCTTACTAATACTACTTCTACACACATATTTCTCACACATACAACCACATACACACAGCTAATCAGTGCTGACCTCATATAACATCATTTCAGTGCCGTTAGTGATCGACTGCCGTCACTCTCGACTTCAAGGATACTTGAAAAATGGGTTACCGCGGGAGATGAGCCAGTTGCCGTGGCAATATAATCTGTGTACTCAAATCTATCTACCAGACATGAAGCAATGCTCTCAACGGGGAGTCCTCTCTCTCTCAGCCTCCTATGGGAGAGAGTTAATACTGACCCGTTTGCACCTGTTAGTATAATGTTAGCTGTGGTCACAGACCTGAGCTGAGCTTTCAGCCTGTGCACTGACTCACAAATTGAAAAAAACACAACCAAGCTTAATAACTTATTTTACTTATAAGGAAGGCGACTACTGATATGCTGATTGACAAAAGATGCATTTAACCAGCAGTCTCTAACCTAGCTCCAAACATTTGCAGCCTATTACTGGTTGCATATGTTTAGAAGCTGCTAACAGCAACCAAAGACTATACTTCCCTTTCTGAATTGTTTACATTTTTACTGGGCTAAAGATGCTGTGTTGAGGTTGTTTATCTTGAGACAAACACAACGTATCCAAATACCAAGCAGTTTCTGAGCTGAGATGCTACACATGCCACAACTGGGCTAAAGATGCAAAACCATCAAGGATTTCACAGGAATTAATCAAAGATGACAAAAAATAAATGTATTATGTTTTATTGTGATGTTCTTTATTATATTGTTCATCATCTCATGACCTCTTAGACTTTTTTTTATGACCCCTTGTGAGGTCTGGAACCCCAGATTGGAAAACACTTACTGGGACCAATGGGGGCTTAATATCACATCCTGGATATAATTAAAATGATTTCTTACATCTAGTTAGGAGTACTTCTCTACCTTTAACTAATGATTGTGACATTTCCAACAGCACTTGAAGGATGCATTTCTTCATCTCTCACATGCAATTCATTAACATTCAATCAATCAACAATCCTGACTTCAAATCATTTTCTGTCATCATTAATCTGAGCAGTGGACCCAGCAGAGTCCTGCAGTACCATCTTAATGTGGATTTGTTAGAATAGCCCTACACTTACCTATAGCATTAGCTCGGCGCCTGAGGCTCAGCGAGCTGATAATGATTTATCTAGGCCTGTGGAGCTTAGGAAATAGGGCTCAGTCTTTAATCTCAGGGATGACTGACAGCTCAGATATTACTCTGTACTTTTTAATAACAGTCAGTGCGCTGCCACAAGAGACGGAGCTATGAACACAGCGCTATCAGATGTTTGGATCATCTCCCTGCCCCTCCTGCTACCACATACACACACACAGATATTTTGTGTAGTATTTGTAGTGTTTGTGCGTCTGTCTGTATACACATTCAGGTTATTCAAGTAATTTACCACATTACCACAAAAGTGACAGTAACAATGAAGATGCAACAATAATTTTTGTCATGTCTATTTCAGGGTTCAGTTTTGTTGCATTTATTGTCATTTAATGATGTTTTAGGCTATCAAATATTTAAGTGGTTTAAGTATATTGGGGTTTTAAAACACTGCTGTATGGATTGGGTGGCTTTGCTACAACAGAATCAGCCTTACTCATTTCTTTTCCCTCCTTTTTTGACACATAACCTACAGCTCTGTATCCCCACTCTTTCATTTCTCTCCCTCCTGTTCCCTTCTGTCATTCAATCCTTCATTCTGTCACTCCCTTATTTCTCTAGCCACTTTCACAAGCCTCTCATTCGCTTCTCAGGCTCTCTCTCTCTGCCTGTCATTCACTCTTATACGTTTCCCGCCCGCCCCCTCACTTTCCCTCAGCCTTGTTGCCATTCGTCAGCCTTTTCTTCTGCTTTGCAGTTTTGCAACAGTATGCATCTTCATAACTCATTTGCCCTTCCACTTAAACGTTCCATTCAGTCAGATAGCCTCCTTCACCCCCTTTATCACTTTGCTTTGTCCTTCCTTGCACCCTTGTCCACTCCCTGTCTCTACCTCGCTCTTAGTATCTCACTGTCCACCTTTGCACTCCCCTCCTCCATCGACCATCAACCTCTTGCCCAATGTTTTCCCTCTCTCTGTCCATCCTGGAGACCGGTGTTGGTGACCACCGGTGCAGGAAATACCTATTAATGAGCAATTAAATACCTGTCTTTCAATTATTCTGCATGTGCGAGAGGCAAGAAAGGGATATGTATTCACCCTGGATGAGCATGTCTATATTTTGCTCTCTGCAGCTGCTTCTCCCCTCACTGTTTCCATTTGATTTTTTTGCTTTTCTTATCTACCCATTCTTATCTTTCACTGGATTTAGATATGAAGGTCTTCCCTTACAATAGAAATGCACTATTCTCCACCTGGAAATGTAATCGTACCTCTTTAAAGGGATCACCGGCAAGAGTATAAAAATTCAATTTGAAAGAGCATTTAATTTATCAGCCAATATGAGCTGTTAAAAAAGCAAAGCTGTGTCTCAACTCACGATGATGTCCTGGTTCTAAGCAGTAGTCTTCAGTATGCGTACTAAAATTGCTTAATTTGTGTGCTGTTGATAGACTATTATCTCACAATGCAATGAAAGAGGAAAGAGAAGAGCAGCGGCTGCAAAACATTAACTGAAATTGCAGATAGAGGTGAGACAGCTTCAGGAATATCGTAGAAAACAAACAAACAGAAGAATGAGTGTTTAGTCTTTGGATAAACATGTTGCTTTCTCTTTGTTAACAGTTGAATTAATATTTTTCTTGATATCCCTCAACACATGTGCAGTAATGACCCTTTTCATGGCAGATATTTGGATATGTCGTAGCAGGAAACCCACAGGTGTAACTAATAATGTTATTTAATCAGTTAATTATTATTAATTATGCCTGCATGCCATTTAGGTGCATCAATTCCACGGTCCGCAAGTTTTGCATGCTGGGTTACTGACATACTGCAGCTTACTGGGGTACCTGAATGGAGCAGATCCATTGTTAATGTTGTGCACATATTCTGTGCACATATTCTGTAATGCATATTAATAGAGTAGATAATATACATTGCACGCATTCATTTTCTATAAATAGATATAGTGTTAAGGTACACTGAATAAAAATTCAATTTCAGATCTATTTTTGCCTGCCTGTGTTCCACTTCCACTGATAGGTGGGTGGATGTATACAGTTGAAGGTTTTGCCTCCTGCAGTTTATCGATTTGAAGAGGTGATGACTTCACACAGCTTTGCATCAGTAAGTCAATCAATAAAATGAATTGTCAGTGAGTGATCATGCCTGCCTTTATTGGGAGGCATTCATGATGAGACCAATCGATCTTAAATTATAAAGGAGTTAATATAGTTTTTATAGTTTATTTCTATATTGTTGAACAGAGCAGTCACATTCATTGGTGTTGAGGTTGTTTATCTTGAGACAAACACAACGTATCCAAATACCAACCAGTTTCTGAGCTGAGATGCTACACATGCCACAACTTGTGTGCGTGTTTTTGCACACTACTTTCGCAATAAATGCACCTAAGCAAGAAGCAAAACATGCAGGTATGCAGAGTGATGCAGAAGCTTTTTCACCATCTGATATTCAGACATTTACTGCATATCAGCAACAGCAGAGTGCTGCTTTAACTGTGTATAGTACACACAGTATGAATGTTGCTTAGTTTGAGCTGATATTGCCTTGGATGCCCAGGTAAGAGACACTTCACACACACAAATAGAAGACTGTAGGCTCAAGATTGGATAGATAATGAAGGTTAAAACAACACACAGAGGAAGACTATTGATTGTTTGCAGGGAAAGAAAAAGAGACATGTTCTGCCTGAGCTTAGCCAAATTAAGTGTCTGCAGAGTTATGTATCCTTTAATTTAGCTGTCACACCATCAGTATGCTCATCAACTCATCTGATTTTAGGTTTTACATCTATGTCTTTATCTGAAATATGTTTAGGTATATAACTTCTTCTTTCTCTTCTAACCTTTTGCACTTGTCACAGACGTCGCCACGCTGCTTCTGTAATGCTGCTTTTCTCGTTTTTTTTGTCCAGACAAACACACAAACACACCTGCTGATTTGATTGCCGTGCTTATCAGCTGTACACTTTTTTCCCTCGCTCCCCCGAAGGCCAGAGACACTCAGCCGCCCGAAACTGGGAGAGATGCTGGCACTGGGGCTCTTTGTTGCCATAGCGACCGACAGGCTCACCTGTTGCCAATGGTTCTCATCTTTTTTAAAAAGAGTAGAAGCATAGAGAGGGTGATTAAGGATTGCAAAAGAAATGCATGGCAGGGCTAAGAGTCGTACCATACAGGAAAAGCTGAATTCATGTACCAAAAATATAACATTGTGACTTAATGGTGCCTTCAAGTTGCAGTCACAATGTAGGAATTATTTGTGTTAGCCGAATTTACTACTACTACCTAGCTTTAAATATCTTCAGAATGTCTGCTTGTATGATTGATCTTTTTTTTTTAATAACTGCAGCATAATTGATGTAATAACTCATAAAACTTATGTATTGACATGTTTTCATTGCCTTGGATATTGATTATGATAAGCACAATTACTGTGTAGACAATATAGACTACAACAGCAATTAAGATATTAAGAGCAGAGGACAAAGGTTGACAAACTGAGCAATTAAGATGATTTTTTAATGCCTGTTTATCCCGTTAAATGTTGAGGAGGAGGTAATTTGAACTTTCAGCTTGTGTAGGAAATATTGACCGTTTAGTCCACGTTCCCTTTGAGGATGAGTCATGTTTTTAAGTCTCATTACCTGTAGACAGTTAATGTGTCTGTTTCGTACTATTAAAAAGTATAATGGCAGGCAGTATGTGTGATATTCACATGCCAGTTGCAATGAATTGGCTTTCTATTCGAGGACCGAAGTTAATATTCCACTTTCCATCACTTTCGTTACTCCAGGAGAGGAGAGGAGCTCAAGCATCTCTTACTTTAATCACTGTTAATGATTCCAGTCAGTCACTCTTGCAGGGTTCTTCAGACTTCCATTTTCTTATAACAGTCTGATCAGTAACTTCTTTTTCCCTGAGATAGTTAGGGAGAGTGAAAACACAAAGCTTTGATGCACAAATTAAAAAAAACAAAACAAAACATATCTCGCTAGGTAGCTCAGTTATTGTCAGTCAAACTACAAGTTAGTTATCTAGCTTTTTTTTGTGTGTGCCTCCGACCTCCCCATCTACACATGTTGGAGGAGAGAGGGAGGAGGAAAGAGGGACGAGGGCTTCCTTTTTTTTCAAAGGGTAGCCTATTATTTGCCCATTGAGCTGATTTTTAGGGGCATTCACTAAACTCTAACATAATGTATAATTATTGCTTTATATTGTCAAATAAACACTCAATTTGCAGAACAAAGAGGTGTTTTATTTGAAGAATAACAAGAGAGAACAAAAAAAAAAGTTTATGAGCATTCAAGGCCAATTTTGCTTCAAGCTCTGTTAATTTCTGACCAAGCTTCTTTCATGCCGCTGCCACACTTTCTCTTTTTATGCTCTATTGTCTGCTGTTGTTCTCCTCTACATTAAAGAAAATAAAAAGGACCCACATCTGTCTGAACCTGCTTCTGTATGGCTACTTTAAATTAAAACTGCAGGTTTATCGTATATAGCCTTAATCTTGAGATTCTAATTGCAAATATAATTTCAATTTAACAGCTATTAACTGCTATTACGCTTAATACACTGTACTTTTGATGGCCTAAACTAAACCTGAAATTATGTAACTGTGGCAGCTGAGCAGTGTGGTCAGTGCAAATTTTCTTATTCACGTTATGATCCACTCCCAGGTTACACCAAACATCTATAGTAAAAAACGTATCTGAAGTCATGTTTCCCCTATATATTTAGTTAATATTTAGGAGGTTTGGTCTCGGGGTGTATGTTCAGCAACACACATGCTACTGAATGATCACAGCAATATTATAGGAACACTACCGGCAGCAGAGTGTTTGTTTGACCCTCTCGACTGTACGCGACAACATGTTGCTACTTGTCACTTTGATCATGAAGATGACACTACTCTATAGTGCATATAGGCTACAATATAGTATAGAACTGAGTGTTTATAGTATATAGTTGAAATCATATTATAGATCCAAGACAAAACTGATAGAAAGGCAGGACTGAGAGAAAAATGTGCCATTACAAATCTATGTGCTACTTCAGCACCAAGGACAGCACCATAGATTATCAATAAACAGCATTGAGACTTCTGATATTTCAGAGCCATGGTCAAGGCCATAGATTCTAACTAGCACAACCTTCAGTCAGATAAAGGATCGGAGAGTCAGGCAGACTAGACTAACATTAAACTAAACAATTGCCTACTGTTGATAGCTAACACAGGCTGACAACAGAGACTGTGTGGGTGGTGGGGGGTGGGGGGGGTGGCTGGCAACTGGACTATGTAGTCAGATGACAACATTGTAAATTCAGTGTGTGGGGCAGAGTGGATACATGCAATTATCCAAGTGACAGTTTTGATTACAAGGACTGTAGAGTTTGCATATGTATCAGTGTGACACTGTTTGTTTCTATTTGTTCAAGTGACTTTGTGATTGTGCGACTGTTGGATCTCTGTGTGTTAGATACTTATCAGTGGTGAGATTGTTTACATGGTCTAGCTCACAGTCTTAACATACAGTGACAGGAAACAGAGAGAGAGAGAGAGAGAGAGAGACAGAGAAAACTGAAACACAGTATCAGAGTAGCCTCTCAGGTGTGTGCATGGGATATTTTATGATTTTGTGTTTTTTTACCTACTGCTGGATTATCATGTGTGGCATTTAATGACCTAAATTGTAAATGTTGCACTTTGCATCAGAGCTAACCATGCTGTTGTGTTTTAGAAAATACTTGATTTTTTTTTCTCTTCTGCTCCAGACAGTTATTGATTTTCCTTTATTTCCATACGGTATGAAAATCAATTAGCAGAACTTGCTCTAGTTGTGTACTCATCATTTTTTGCCTGTTAAATTATAAATATGAGGTGAGGCCGGGCAGACTTCTCAAATCAATCTGCCCACAGAAGATAAGGCTGCTGTTATTCTATTTTCTTATTTTTGAGAAATCCTGTGAAATGCACTTACCTTGACTGTGGCACAAAGTCAACTGGTTCCCACTGAATCTTTAAAAAATATCACAAATATACAGTTATATATGCTTTCTTTTGTAAAAGTAGTTTCACAAGAAGATTCAGTAATATCCTAAAACAGCAGAGCACTTTTTTGGCAAATGTCACATTATACGAAGCAGTAAGGGTACATGGCATTATTTCAAAAAAGAAATAAATAAATAAAAAACTACAGTGTTGACGCTCATGAAGGAACATATGACCCAGTGCAAGAGTGTGGCTCATTGATTTACTTTTTTATAGTTCTCAGACAACAATGGAGGAATAAGCTTTGAATATATAAATGCTTGTCAGTAAGATAAATGTTGTTTTTGTCTTCTCATGGGATTCTTTATCATAAAGATATAGTATCACCAGCCACATGGTTTAAACTGCATTTCCACATGAATAAATTGCATACGGTGTGTATGCAATGGTTACTTAGAACAGCAGGAAAATTACACCAAAAAGTCTTAAACTATACAGCACAAATTTGAAATTATAAGCTCTTTCTCTGGCTATCTCTCCTGCTTATTTTTTTATCTCTACTAATCATCCAAACTTCACGAATTTGGCATTTAGTGTTAGTCACACAGTGTTTATTTGTGAAACTATGAATAAACAGGAGAGGAGAGGTACACCCTGAATGTCACTGCAACATAATATTTGCTACAGTCTCGTATGGAGTTTGAATGTGGTGCTGCTTTGATGGCGTGCAATGAATAATAACAGTAATATAATAACAAGTAATGCGCCTCTTGTTTTGCATCATGTATCGTGAGTACATCTTTTTAACATGCAAGACAAATTTGTGACCTCAGGTGTAACATTTTTGCAGATGTGAACATAAGTATACACAAACTGACAGGCGAGTAGTCAAGCAGACACACACACACACACACACAGAGGTGCATCTACAATTACACACTCTTTTGTGGAGAATCAAAAGAAGCTTTCACGGCTTCTCTCTCACCCCACTGCACACAGACAGTGAGTGGGCTTCTGAAAGCATCCCCTTCAAAAAAAAAAACCCAGTCAATGGTGAAAATACGTCTGCCCCAATGAGTTCATGCATTCATGCACAAGTTCAGACACACATACACACTTTTACACCCAGACAGTGAAGGAGAAGAGGTGTAAGATCCAAGTCAGGAGTTTCTTTTATTTCTCACATCTTCTTTACAGGGAAGCAGAAGATGTATTGCCTCGTTCTTATCTTCCTATTTGCAGCTCTGGCTATTTTTTATTTATTTTTTTGCAATATTTGTTTGGTTTTTTTTTGCCGATTGCTTTTCTCTCTCTCTGTCTTTTCTGTTGTTTATTTAGCATTTTGCTGCATAAATTGTGTGCTTTTTTGTGCAGGGAGTGTAACTGTCTGATCTCTGTCTTATTTTGGTAAATTCTTTAGTGTGTATGATTGCTGTGACAGGACAATTTTATGCAAATCCGTCACATATAGCTTATCTGTGTGATTCATTGTTAATCAGTCAATGCACTTTTTTTGTGTGTGTGTATTCTTTACAGACGACGGGCCATACCAACGGGACCCGCCTCCTCCTCCTCCTCCTCCCTGCTCTTCCTCCACATCAAACGCTCTGCTGGAGGACCGCAGGAAGAGCCACATCCCAGAGGAGTTTGCAGGCCTCCTTCATGGGTCATCCCCAGCTTGTGAAACCCCTGATACGCCTTATCATCTTTACAGCCCCAAATCTCGTAAATATGCCTCTCCGGAAGTCCAGAGCAGCCTGCTGCAGACCCCAGAGTTCAACATTGTGATTGGAGGAGGACCCACTCAGGTCTTCTCCAGGACAGGGAGCGATTCGTCACCTCAGAAAACCATCAACGACCCCCAAAAGCCGCAAGTGGTGTACCGGACTATCTTCCACACCAGAGTCAACCAAGACCAGGCCAGACCCCGGAACTGTGAGCAGGTGGATTCACAACGTGGCTGGTCTACACTGGGCCGCCCACCCTCCTACTCCTCCTCTGGCAAAAACGGTGAGGTACCAGAGTCACGAGGGGTCCAGACAGGAAGCGGGCCCAAGGACAGTTCATCGAGCGCTGGCTACGAAGAGAGGGCGTGCACACTGGGGAGGATGAGGTCTATGCCCCGCAGTGTGTTGGACCTGCAGCTGACCAAGTCTCTGTCCAAGTCTGATTCTAACCTGGTAGCTGTGTCTCCTATACAGGTATGTTATTTCTCACTGATTTTATTACGCTAATCTAAAATGACTCATTCTGGGGCGCCCCAGGATCCTCTACCAAATAACTGTAGTGCGCATAATTGGATTTCCAGCTTCAGACCTTTTATTGCACATCATACCCCTCTCTCTACCCATGATACCTGTCTTTGCATCTTCAACTTTCAAATGAATGCAAAACTGTCAAAAAAGACTAAACATCGAGCATGATTTTTTAAATAAATCCCAGCAAGGGTGAATTAAAACTTTAACAGTCTTTTTTTCTCTGATACTGTCAGCTCTTCTGAGACATATCTGTAAGAGCCAAAGGACAACATTAAAGTGTCTTTTATTGAAAGCTCCCTTTTTATAAAAGTTTAGGTCAGCATTAAGATCTTATTAGATATTGTAAATATTTAGTTACATAAGTTATGCAGTCATGGCGGTAGCTTGCATCTTGCTGTATCATGCAGTGTGACTTCAGAAACAGTTCAGAAACCAATCCAACCAATTAGATAACTCACTCATCTGGGCCACAGTGCTCCCTGCAGTGCAGCACATTTTATGAGACTCCTTTAATACATAGTAAATAAATCATAAAGCTAAATACATAGTCTGTTTGATGAAAAATGCTTCATTATGGATGAAACTTTGATGAGCACTGATTGGATTTGGTTATTCTTAACAGTTTTAGAGTTCAGTCGTCCGTGTTTTTAAGGTTGAAATATTGCAACCTTTGTATTTAATTGTTTGTAATTTATTCATGCTTGAAAACAAGATGGTTGTTTTTTCTTCTTGTCCAGGAGGAGCACAGTTGGGGGTCTGGATCTCGGGGTCAGGGGCCTGGAAGTCCGAGCCCAGGAGAAGGAGCCAGCCCAGGGGGAAGACTGGAGAGGACACCCTCCTTCACTGCTGAGTGGGAAGAGGTAAAAAGAGGATTTCCTTGGCGTGTACAGCCTATTACCAGGCATTTAGGATAAATGTAGATATTCAAGAGGGAGAAAAGTGGCCAATTTTACAGATAGCTAGAAGTAAATGCATCATCTATTCTCCAGTCTAGTTAATCAGTCAATTTACTGCGACACTACATGTATTTTCAGAGAAAGATTGATTAAAACCAGCACACTTTTTAAAGTGAACTGTCTCTGCAGGGTTCAGTCGAATCTTCTGCACCCATAGCAAGAAAGCTGCTTGTTTTTCCTCCCTTTGAAATGCCCTTGGCAACTACGGTGCGGAATGAACTTGTGTGCTAATATAACTTGCTTCAACATAGATTTTCTTCTGTAACCAGCATTGGAGCTGCAGGGAAGACTCAAGGAAGGTATCAGAGAGAAAGCAGGTTCTGTTGTGGAAGGTAGAGAGCGGAGGTCGAGGGTGGTGTGTGTTTTGGTCTCGGTCTGTTTATGCCTGAGGCTTCTTCGATATTAAAGGGTCTCTGACACAGATGTGATCCACTGACTGGACACCACTGTTGGATCTTGCCCCTTTATAAACACTTGGGGTCACAGACACATTAGCTTCTCCTCACTGCTCATCGCTCACAGACAAAACATCCTTTTACAAACCGATGCTTCCACGTGCATAGAACCTCTCACTAGACTAGCGTGTGTAAATAAAGAATTAAATACCATTTTCCACATCACTTCTTTGGAGGAAAATGCACAGTATGTTCCATCACATATAATTAATTAGTCTCCCTAGTTTTAAAGTAATGCTATTGCATGTTAGTTAAAGTACATTGTGCATGCCTGTCCACATTTGCATGTACATGTTCATTAGTTCTTCAATGCAGCTCATAACTTGCTGATGGTGATGAATTACCATATGGAATTTCCTATAATTCTCAGCAATTAAGGTGACCTTTCCTGTTTAATTGCATGCTAAGGGAGGATGAGTTAAGATGGCTACAGGGAATCTGTGGAGTGATGTATGGGGAGTTCACAGGAAAGAAATAACAGAGTTGCTTCATTTGCAGCGCATGCTTAAGAAAGAGTTGCGTTATTAGCAAGAGACGAGTCATGAGGGATGCCCCACAACAGTCAATGATCTCAAGATATCCATACTCATTAGTGCTGCTGGCTTGAAGAGATAGTTCAGTGTGTTACAAATGTGTACTTTAATCTGGTTTTACCTCAAAAATTGCAGAAGTGTTGAGATTGTTTGGAAGGTAATTACCAGCTTGTAGTTAAATGCTACTATAATCATACAGAACTTTTTTTTTTTCCAGAAGAGAGGTGTTTAATCCTAGAAACTATAGCCATCAAGCTAAAACTGTGTGATCATCTGACTGCTCATGTTGTTTTTTTTCCTGTCTGACTTCCTGTTGCTGTTTTCCCAGATTTCAATTACTTTGTTGAGGGTAATATTATCATAATCAATAGAAATTATGGACAAAACAATGAAAATAGGCCCTAGCTATAAGAAACAGTTACTATGATGAATGCCGCAAAGAAGCTTTTTTTTTTTTCCCACATGGGAATAACAGAAAATAGTGTAAGCACAACATTCATTGACAAGTGTCAAGCAGACACAGAGCATAATTAACATTGATCTGGAGTTGTATTTGTGTCCCCTAGAAGAATGTAAGGCAAATAATCATTCCACCAGGTCCTGAAAAGAATATACGCTAAATGCGCCGCTATTGAATGTTTGTTGCTGGGCAGAGAGTATATTCATATATACTGTACTTTATATACATTTTGCTGCAAACAAGGCGTATGAGAGTCATAAGACTGAACCAAGTTTCAAGCTGTAAAACCAAAAGCTTAAAGAGCTCTATAATACTGAGTGGAACTGCAGTCACTTGGTTCTTCACTACGAGTTACTTTTACACAGTCATTTAATCTATTATTAATATTAAAATGAGTTTTTTTAAAAGTACAGCTTTAAATCATCTTTATCATATTTTTGTTGATTCATTTACAGTGAAAGTTTAGCTTTTTGATTCTTTATGCTCAATAGATGTTTGTGACTTAATGCTTTGAGCTCATTGACAGATGCAGAACTTGCTGCCTGTTTGCCAAAGATCAGGCCACCTTCATGGTCCATCAGTTTGTGAACAGTGTATGCCTTCATCAGACCCTCCCCTTTAAATAGGCCAGGTTTGAGTGACCCTTGATGAGCCAACGTTCTAGACAGTTGGATGGATGTGCAGGTTGTATAGTTCAGTGATTAGCAGCAGGTCCACAGTCGGGGATGACCAGTCGACAGCCAGCAGACAGACACTAATGATGCCGCTGTAGCTTCCTCCAATCCAGTCTTCCTCTTCCTTCATCTCTGCTCTGTCTTTGTGTTTCCTGCTAACACATCTTATTCTCCCTCCGCACCTCCACGCTTTTTCAATTCTCAGGTGGGAATGACTGACATTGAGCGCACTGGCTGGTGTAATGATCATGTTTGGTGACACTTGAATCCAGAAACGGGGGTTAGCCTTATTACTGGGAAATGACTTTCCCTTGCACACGCTGTAAGTCTCTATAATAACCTCTCTCTGTCTCCCATTTGTTCAGATCGACAAGATTATGAGCTCTATTGGGGCAGGAATAAGCAGCGGACTGGACATCAAGAAGGACACATCAGGTATAATACACAGGTGTATTTGAGTGTGTGTGTGTGTGTGTGTGTGTGTTCGGGAAGGAGAGAGAAACCACATATGCTACTAGAGTGAAACTAAAAAATATTCCCAGTTTATCTCAAATTATCATTTTGGGAACACTGTGGCATCAGAATAACCAGAGAAATGAGCAGGTTGTTTACACCAGTTCTACACATGAGGATCTTTGGCAGAAAGAATGAATAGATCTACACTATTAAGCCATACTATGGGAATCATCACTCATCGTTTGACACATAACAGCAACTCAGTCAGGATACAACTTAAAAAAAATCTGATTCTTACAAGCAAGCTATACAAGCTATGCAAACACTATACAAATATAAGTATATATAAAATCTAGGAAAAAAACATACTTATATCTCCATATTTTTTGTCCTGTCTGATTTTGTTGTAGTTAATGCTGAAACAATTAGTCAATAAACCAAATAGGGGATAAACAGAAAGTTATAGTGCAACAATTTTGATATTCAATTAATTGTTTAAATTATTTTTCATGCAAAAATCCTCTGATTCCAGCTCATGAAATATGAAGAGATGCTCCTTTTCTCTTTGATATCTTTGTAAATTGAATATCTGTGTGTTTTTAGACTGCTGGTCACACAAAACAACACATTTCAATATGTCAACTGGGGCTCTGGAGAACAGTGGGCATTTAGTTTGACATTTTATAAACCAAACCAAACTAATCCAGAGAGTAATATGCAGATTTATCCATCCTGAAAATAATTGTTGGTCGTAGCACGTGTCATAGTCATGTCCTGTTTCCCCAAATCTCTGTAGTTAATTTGGTGAGTAAATTAAAAATGATTAGCAATAGGAATGAACTAAGATCCAAGTTAGACTAAACTGGAAGTTTCTTTGGTTTTGTGTCTGTGTGTGTGTGTGTGTGTGTGTGTGTGTGTGTGTGTGTGTGTGTGTGTGTGTGTGTGTGTGTGTGTGTGTGTGTGTGTGTGTGTGTGTGTGTGTGTGTGTGTGTGTGTGTGTGTGTGTGTGATAATTTTTCTGTGTGAGATCATCCATGACTCAAAATAAGGTATATCTTCCCATTCTTGCACACACCAGTCCCTGTTTTTCTTACCAGTTTCTTCACCTGCGTACCTTTTCATCTCTATTTACTGCATTCATACCCCTTTCACTCTGTTAATTCCCCCCATCCTCCACCTCCCGATCATCCCCTCCCGTCCCTTCTCCACTCTCTCTTTTCATCTGTGAATGCAAAGCCCCTGCTAACCATGGTTACCACAGGGAGAAATCCTATTTGTGCCAAACCATCTCTGCTCCCTACTAGTGCAAACACAGCCATGCCACACCGCACCACATCACACCACACCACACCACATACAGACAAACACACACATATAGAAAGGGATGCATGCATACACTAAGTGTGGAGTGTGAGTGGGAGGGAGAGAAGGTGGGAGGGAGCGTGGCTTGCAGACAAAAGACGCTGGAGCTGTTGTGATGGCTATTATCAGCAGAGCAAGCCAGATATATGCAGAGAGGCAGAGAGAGCAGGGTGACGATCGACACCCTGAGAGAAGATAGAGACAGGAGGTAGACAGAGGAAAGTGAGGGAGAGAGCGAGGCAGAGAGATAGAGGGAGAGAGAGAGCGAGAGAGTGAGGAGACGAGGGAGGAAAGGAGCGCTCAGAGAAATGAGAGAGAGAGAGGGAGAGAGAGGGAGAGAGAGGAGGCTGCAGAAGCATACAGATGAGAGTGGGAGTACTTGATAAAGAGAAATCTACAGTACAGGCAGCTTTCGCTCTTTTTCTCTCTCTCTCTCTCACACACACACACACACTCACATACAAACACACACACGCTCAGGGGAGCAGCCAAGCGAGCGCAACAGCTGAAAAAGAAAGCGGCTGCTGTGCGCTGCAAACACACAAGGACAGTCAGTCGCTCTTGCTTGCGGATCTATACCTCCAGTCTTATCGAACACCCATCTCTAACAGGATTTTACCCCCAGGACGGAAGCTCTTTTTTCTGGATACAACTTCATTCTTCTCCTCCTTCTGATCTTCCCTCTGGCTGGACTCAGAGAAAGCAGCATCTGGCTGCCTTAACCCAAGTCAACCGTTTACCTGCTTGCACCTTTGCATGCTGACCCCCCTCTCCATCCTCACCATGCCTCTAGACTAGCCTTCTTTCCTCCTCCTCCTTCCCTTCACCTTATTTTGCCCCCCCCTCCCCCTTCCTTCCCCATTTCCCCCCTTCTCCCCTTCATTTTCCTTTTGCTGCCTTGCCAAAAGACTCTTCAAAAGCATGGCGGGCTCCTTTGACAGCCACTTTGCCCGCCATAACATGATGTGGCAGTGCCAGCTGTCTCAGCCGGACTGCCGCTGCTACCGCGTGGACGGCTACTCCCTACTGAAGCGTTTGCCCCTCCACCCCCTCATAGGTCCCCGCTGCCCGATGCAGTCCGTGGGTCAATGGCTCGACTCCATCGGCCTGGTCCAGTATGAGAACCACCTGCTGGCCAATGGATTTGACAACGTCCAGTTCATGGTGAGTGTTTCACAAGTGTGTGTGTGGTGAAAGAGGAGGGGGGCAGGAGATGTGTTGATGCTGAGAGTTTTAGGACGTGGAACATGCTTCTTTTTTTTAACCTTCCTTGATCTTTTTCTCATGTGGTGTCCGGTCTTTTTCAAGTTTTCACTCTCTCCGTGTTTTTCCCACCTTCCTTTAAGCTCACCATGCTCATCCTGCACCCCTAAGGTGTAGCTCAGTTTGTTTGTTTTTTATTTTTCACTTTGATCTCTTTCGATTATTGGATTTCCTCCTCTCTGTATCATGTTCTCTGTCCATCTCTCTCTCTCCCATTCTTCCTTCCAATCATCGCTGCCTCTCCCCACTGATGCCATGTGAGGTCCTCCTACGCACACAAGTCCTACGCCACATCTCCACCACAGCAAAAATCTAGCTCCAGCACCAAGCTGCACACATGTTCATACTGCACTGAAGACGCTTGTTGAAATCACGCTTGTAATCTACCATATACTTGTGCATGCACACACATAAAAATGCTGTGCAACCACCTGTAGCCTGTGGGTCATGATGCAACCTGATTCTCTTCTCTTTCATCTGATGATCCCTTCATCTCCAGTGACGTAGGAAGAGAACCTCACCAGGACATTTTGCATTCAGAAATACTTTTTGATGTTGGTATGAGGGTGTGTGCGTGTGTATGGTACTGAGACAGGTTTTTTAAGTGTTACAGAGACTGACACTCACAGGCAGAGAGAGTAAGCGAGCAATAAAGTAGGAATGGGGATAATAGAAGGAAAGCGGAAGAGATGCAATGAAGCCAAATCAAGAGAAAGTGCTGCAGAGGCAGAAAGACAAGAGGCAAAGCAGAGGGCTGCTGACTGGATGAGTTTATCTGAGTTGCAGATTGTCGCCGTTGGGGAAAAAAACCTCATATCTCCAAAATGGGAACTTTTTCACATTACAATACTTTATTTTATTTTATTTTTTTTGGTTGCAATCAGGTTTTATTTTAGTCAGACTTATTTATGTGGCACCTAATGATCTTTGTCTAGGCCAAAGTGATATGATTACATTGCATGTTATGTCTGACAGAAAGTCCAAAACCCAAAGACATTCAATTTACAATTATATAAAGCAGACAGAAACAGACAATCCTCACATTTTGGAAGCTGGAACTACAGTATGTTTGCAGCTTTTTGGACACAAAATGACTTCAATCATTATTTGATTATCAAAATAGTTGGTGATTCATTTTCTGTTTTAACTAACTGTCTTTTCAGCTCTAAATTCTTCTCCCATCCAGTAAAAAGGAGAGGAGACGGCTACTGTAAAAGATGTTCCGTCTTGATATTTAGTCAACTAACAGCGTATGCAGGCATCTGTATAGGTGTGTGTGCGTGTTAGTGTTTGTGCATCCCAGTCCTCCACTCAGTATGACCTGCATTTGTTCCTTTGGTTACCCTGGCAACAGGAGGAAATCACAGAATGTGTCTGTTTCTCTCTTTGTGTGCATCTCCCACACGTGGCCAGTGTGTTTCTGTGTGTTTTCCTCACACTTCTCATGCCTCGTCAAGCATTTAATACAAATTTGTTAGCTGCCTTTGGAGCAGAAATTGTCATTAGTGGTGTAGGTGTCAATGAGACACTCTTCCTCCTCGTGGCTTTCCTTTTGTACATTTCTCTTTCTTTTTCTCTCTTATTTTTCTTCTCCCTTATTTTTCTTTTTTGTATATAAAGTAGCCTCTTTTAATTAAATCTTTATAGGCAAAATATTTTAATAGGAAACATGTTGCCAGAGCATATACACAATCAAGCTAAATAATACATGCAAAGAATATATTAAGTAAGAAGTGATACATTGAATGAAAAAGCTGCCATAATTACTGATAAAGTGAGAAGAGTAAGTTTTCTGTTGATTAAAGTATCCTTCAGACTGTCTGCTAGTGCTACCAGCATCCAGTAAATGTTAGTTATCCTTATATATAGAGAGATTACAAATGGCTTTATTACCAGCATGTCAAATAACATATTGATGTAAATGACAGAGGATTGTTTTTACCATAAGCTGTGCTATGCAAGGTTAATACCCAAAATATATATATATTTTCCAGCTAAATCAGGAAGTATAAGGTTCCAACAACAACAGAAAATGTATTACAACTCTTTGGATAGTTGAATAATCCTTTTAGTCATTTTTAAGCAAGTCTGCCAAACATTTGTTGGTCGCTGCTTCTCCAATGTGAGGGGATCTGAAGCCTTTCTGTCACACATGACGGTAAACTGAATATCTCTGGACTCTGGGCTGTCAGACAAAACAAGACATTTGAAGATGTCCCTGTTGGCTATTTTGACATTTAATAAACAAAACGATTGATCAATAATGAAAACAATCCTTAGTGGCAGCTAGTACTGTTTTCTATACTGTACCTATGGTGAGTCATATTTCTGATCAATAGATAGTATAAGGACAATTGTTAACCTTTGACAACACACTGGTGAAGTCAAACTAGCCAAAAACCTTTGATGATAAAGCCTGGTGTAGAGAAGAGGAGCTATGTTAATGGGCTCTCAAATGTCTCTTACCGTCTTCTGTCGGTAAAGGAAACATAAAGCTCTCCTAAAAACACACATTTTGTGGAAGTCTTATAAAAAGGCTTTTGAGGTTTGCTGTGTGTTTACATCATATCTGTGGTTCTGCAGTGGCAGACGAGTAAATGAGTAGATGTAGGTGTGTGTTGATTGCAGCATCTGTGCATCCAGGCAACCGTTAACGTCACACATCCACTCTTCACATAATCAGTGTTTCTTTCGCTCAAAAATGTCCCTGGCTGAACCCTCCATTCATTTACACCCTTTCCTCTTACACTGGCACTCACTCAAACACCCACATGCCATCATATCAGTGTACCAATGTATTTTACTCTCATTTGCACCTCATTTATAGATGTGAAAGTTCTGGCTGTACTTCTGAGAGACTTGGGGATTCTCTGCTTTTCCTGGTCTTGCCCCTCGTCGGAAAAAATGTTTCTCAAAAGCTCCGTTGTCTCCGCAGAAATGCCTTTAGATACAATTAGTATTGTAAAGAGCTGAGATGAAACAGCCTTGGAACCATCACGACAACTTCAAAGCCCCTTTTGTAAGTGCCTCTCTCTGGGTCGCTCTCCGTTTTAAGTTTTTCTGGCGTCCGTCTTGCTTAGTTAAGCAGAGTTTCCACCTCTTTTTGTTGTGAACAGGAAGACGGTTAATGTTTTCCAACCTTGGGAAAACTCAGTGGCTCCCACAAATTGATATTAATGCAGTTGAGGCTCAGGCTTCAGGGATTACATTGGTATTGGTATGCAGCGCTCCTTTTTATTGTTGGCTTTGGATACTTCAAGGAGAGGTTTAGGGTCAAATTAATTTCAGCTCCACTCAATATGAGAAATCAAGTTAAACGGCAGACACAAACTGAAAATAAAAGCCTTTTTTCTTTTTATTTCAAGGCCGGTTCAAGTGCATCTGTAGAACTGATTGGTTTGCAAATGAATTTGACCCCAAGTCTGATCCTTTTGAGCGTATGATGGCAAAAAGGCATTGTGTAGCGTGCATACATATGCGTAAACATGGACCATGCAATCTACCATCAGCATTTGCCACTAATGGGGCCCATTAGAATGGGCGTGTCTGGTCACCTTAACCAGCAAGTAGAGGACAAGAACCACTAGACTGATGGACAAGTAGCAAAGGGGTGGAGCCGTTGTTATGGAGACGGCATTTAATGTGAAGGACAGTTGATGGAGTCTAATCATAGCCATTTTGAATGACTGTACATACTTGTATAATGTAAGTGAGAAAGAGAGAGTGGAGCTGAACAAAGAAAGTAGATTGATGTGAGTAACAAAGTAAGATTTCATTGTCAGTGTTTAGTGTGTATTCTCAAAGGCCAACTGATATTATATTGCACATTTTAATGCTGCAGCTTTGGTCTTATGAATTTCTGTAAAAGGAAGAAAAAGACGAAGAAGGGTTTTTTGTTTTTTATCATGCCCCCTGTCTTTTTTTTTTACTTTGGAGAGATGGACTAGCTGTTTCCCCCTTCTTCTAGACTTTAAGAAACAATAATCCTATATACTGCAAGGAAACAACAATATTATGAATGAAACATACATGTCAATTTCCATATTTCGTTGGTTCAAAGGCGGAAGCTCTAATCCTTCTCATAAAGACATGTATTATTCAAACCACCACCGATTTGGAGGCCCCTGTTTGAAGAGCAACTTAAGTCACTGCTTTTTCACATATGCAAAGAAAAAAAAATAGATAAGTCAAACGGCAACAGGTTTGTAAAGAAACCAAAACAAATTTAAATTATTGACTAAAAGTACAATTGAGGACGGAGAGGAGACGGTTTGAATAGCAAGTGAGAGCGAGGCAACGATATAATGAGAAAAGAGGACATCTTCTTTGATAGCAGAGCAATGGGGAACAGCAGAGGAATGAGAGAGAAGCCGAGGGATGAACACAGGGCATGAAGAGATACAATAGGCCGAGCATGATTTGTAGTACTTGCCTATGCCTGTTGGCGCTGATAACGGCCTCCACTACCATCATTAAATATCAGTTTTAGCTCCATCCCTATTCTTGTCTTAACCCCCCGATGTTGGCTATGAATTTTAATTTCTGTGTTCAGAGAGCTTGTGATCCTCCATGGTGCTCTTCTTAAGCTGTGTGGTCATAGTATCACAAGCTAACCACGAGCCATAGCAACTGTATCAACATTACGGATGCTAAACACCTTCCATCACCAGCATGACGCATTATTAGTGTTCATACCATTGAAGCATGCCAAGTGTTTAGGAACTTCTCATCCATATACATGGCACAATAACTTTTTGTATTTCCAGCAAACAAAATAAACAATATGAGCCTCCCAGTAAATAAGAGAAAATGAATGAATTATTTGTGTTATTATTACTCATTTATCCTGATTCTACTGATCCATCATGCACACTTGAAAATGGGAGACAGAACAAAACAGGACAAAAAAAAAGTTTGTAGAGAGAAAGAAGACACATTTAAGAAATCCATCTCTTTCTATCAGGAGCCCAACAGGGAGCAATTAGTCATGCCTTTGTAACCCCCCACAATCTACTCCGCGCCGACTCTGAGAGTCATTACTCCACTGTGAAGTTGTGGCATGGTAACTCCAATGCCGGCTCTGCTCTGCACTCTATTAATCAGCCTGGGAGCTGATCTATGAACTGCACTCTTCTCACAGAGGTCTCGGCGTGCAGGTTGGTGAGGAGAATGTGAAAAGAATAAGTTTAGCCACCGGATGAGCCCAATCAGCTGCTGCCACCTCAGGAAGCCTAGCCACTACAAGGGACAGACTAGTGGAGCCCTGGAGACAAAGCTATACCAATAAGCCTGCAGCAACATCACTCACTGACTCTGGGCTTTTTTTCCCTCAAAGTTTGTAGAGTTTTTAAACTTCCATTCATCAAGGTAAAGTTTAGAGAACCCACTGAGGGTGCTATTATAGAAACATGGAATTAACTGAGAGTCCAAATTAATAAATCTGTGCGCACAGATGAATTAACTGAGAGGTGAATCATGAATTGAAATTAAACATGCAAAACTTCCAATATGGGCCTATGACACTGATAATAAATATAGGTGGTTTGGATAGAAGGTATAAGGTAACATTATTTCTTCATACACAATAAATGAAAATGATTAACAAAGAAAAACATTGATAAAAACTTTTCTATGTATCCAGTATGTTGCACATAATACGTCGGACATTGAGAGCTCTTTATAAGACACTGTCCTAGTTGATTGTCAGTGCATAATTTGTATATGAGGATAAAATGTGGCCTGGGGAGGTCTTTTGAGTTATTATTAACAACTGTGACTCACTCATCTTTAATCTTGTAAACGCAGTGTTGTGTATCCTTGCCTGACAGATGTAAACCTACATTGTTAAATCCACGTTGATGAGCTAGCAGTCGTCTTCTTGCCTTTTGTTGGCACATCACTATGTTTCTATGTCACCAGCAGCAGGGAAGTTGTATTTTATTGTATCGCTGGCTCCCACAGCACAACTTCCTGTGAATGTGGGTTATAATATAGTATAAGTTCCCCTACTTTTCAGACTTGTTATTAGTCTGTGATGTTATTTAGCTGGTATGGCGATTACATGTTGTATTACATTACTTATTTTATTTATTTATTTATTTTTAACATAATTATAATTCCCTTCTTCTCCATATTCACAGTCTGGCTTCAAAATTACCTTAAACTGCGCGCTCAGTTTAACAATGAACTCTCATGGCTTGTTAATTAGTTCATATGGTTTATTGATGCAAGCACACAGATTGCTAAATTGAGTGTATGGTTTTAGTAATTAATACTAAGAGTTCCACACCAGTGGGTTGTTTTTTTTGTACCACATGACTTCTTCCTTTGTAAAGTTGTCAGACAGTGCACAAGTGATGTAATGAGTGCTACTCATGAACGTTTACTCACAATTTTCAGAGGTTTCAAGACAAACTGTAAATTTGGGTTACGAACCCTTACCTTTTCATTGTAATTCCTGCAGTGCTTCCACATTACCTGATTAAATGGATATTTCCCTCCACTTTTCTTCTACTGTATGTCTGATATTTCAGTTACTTGTCAGATCTGGGCCTACCTGCAGCACTTAGGTAAAATGTAAAAATCCAGTAATTGATTGTGTAATAATTATCATCACCCAAGATAATATTTCATTCTTATGGATGTCTTGATGGAGATGTAATGGAAAGTACAAGCAGAGATAATTGGAAGATGTAGGACACAGTGAAATAATAGGTATTCCTGCATAAGTTGAATACTCAGTTTTTATCTTTCCTATAAATTCCCAGCTGAATGAGACACTATAGTTATAGTTATTTTACATCTTTCTATCACACAGAAGATTTAGACTATTAGATATTAGATATGTTGGCATATTTTGCATGCATGCTTGCAGCACATCGGTGGTGTAAAAGAAGTGACGCCACCTGAGCAGAGATTTCTCTGGCGAATGATCTTCAGGATCTTGGTGGGAACACTAAACGACAACTATCTCCTAGCCAAAATTAAAATGTCACAGCCGTGGAGCTGAATGTCTTTCCGAGGTCACAGTGACCCCCCCCAGAGTCAACGTCTGGACAACAGTGAAATGGAGGAAGGAAAAAAGCAGATGGGTATCTACCTGCTTTCTTTCTCCTCGTCTGTTGGGTGTTTACCACAGTTAGTTTGACAGAAAAGAGATGTAGAGGGGCTGACAAGTGTAATCCTTCAGTCCTACACCAGAGACTGCCTCCAGGCTATGTCACACAGTCTCTCTCCTTCTATTTCTTTATCATCATTTTGGTAATAACCTCGCTTTTACTTTTCACGTCTGTCAGATGACCCTATTTTTGATGGCATCTCTGGCTGAGTTGGCCTTTCTCCCAGCTGTCAACAAACACCACATCTTTTCCCATCCCTCCCTGCATTCCTCCTTTCCTCTAATTATCCATTTGCACGAAGACTCCGTCTCTCTGTCTCTCTAGAGGGGGGATCACTGATATGTCTTTTAAGGTTTTTCATTGGATAATTTACAAGTGAAACTGTATGATACCCATAAAGGCGTGTGTGTGTGTGTGTGTGCGCCAGACTCAATAATATAAATATACTTTATTTTATTGTGTTGGTTGGAGCTTTGCCACTGATGTTTCATTACTTGTCTTTTCTTACTTGTGTCTTCTATCATGCTCTCACTGAGATTGTTGTTAATATTAAAGCCAATCATCAGGAAGTACAAACAATTCTTCTTTAATTCACTGACCACACCTGTGGTTTTGCAGCTTTTAACGTGTTTACTACCACTCACATATAACTTTACATCACACTTAAACATTTTGCATAACTACGCAGCTATATTTTAGGAATTTTAATGTATTTTTTCACTGTTCAACAATGCTAAGCAGTTTGTATTCCTCTCTGTACAATGTAAACATATATTATGACTCTTGTTTGACTTCTGTAATCCATCAAAGAAAACCTTGTGAATTGACATTATTGTTACAAGGTAACAAAGTGTTGCTTTAAAATCGATCTGCACATAAAGTACATTGCCATGCAATAATACTGAAATGTATTACAGACTTTAAGCTTCACGAGTCTGCAACATTTGCATCAGCAGAAAGGCTGACTCTGTTGATGTGTTGTTTTGTCTTTGTGACAACATTAAAACTAAATATCACCACTGTATTTCAATTGTACTAAACAATTCCCATTAAAGTTGTGTTACAGCCATTACTCGTTGCATTGTCTGTTTTTGCCGGAGAAATGCTACATGAATGCTAACATTTACTGTTGTTTTTTTTGCTCTGCAGGGCAGCAATGTGGTGGAGGACCAGGACCTGCTGGAAATTGGGATTCTCAACTCAGCCCACAGACAACGCCTCCTGCAGGCAATACGGCTGCTGCCTAGGGTCAGTACTGCAGCTAATCAAGCAATCAAATTACAGCGGAGCATACATTCAGAAAGTCTGAGCTTTGTAATCTCTGGAGTGTCAGACTCATGCATATTACATACATTCATGGTCAATCTTTCACTTGCAGCTGCAGCCAATTTCATTTGTGTAGTATAGAACTCGGCAAATCTCCTGCTCCATCTGTATTCCCGTGTGATATAACTCTCTCTGTGGGTGGTTGGGTTTCTCGCCGCATGTTATTCTGAATACTTGAACAAACCGCCAAGGAGTTGTGGAATTCAGAAGAAAATGTACTAAGCCACATTACTGTAGATCACAGCTTCCAAACCACATCAACTTACATGATGCATGAAAATGCTAAATCCACACCGTCCTGCATCTGTGAAATTCACACACACAAATTCATATGAAACACTTTGAACTCTAGAAAAGGGCTTCTGCTCAGTCCCTCAATAAAAAAAAATACTTTAAAAGTGCCAGAATAATCAGTATTGGAGTAATTCACTTTTGGAATAAAAAAACTTAAAGGCTTGTACAGTAGGAAAGTTTGGTGTCAGGGAGTATGATCAAAGGTGTGGGACTGTTTGAGAGAGCAAAAAAAAAAAAAAAAAAGAGTCCAGTAGAGAGGATAGACTGTGAGCTCAGAGATAAGCAGGTTTCATAGAGACACCCTGAAAACTTTGATCTCCAGTCAGCACTTCCCTCCTCTCATCTGCACTAAACTTTCCAAAACACTGTATCTTTAAATTTTGCCCTCTCAAACTCACATATGCACTAACATACATAAGTGAAAACTCCCCTTCCGGTGGATAGTGTGAGATATGCATGTTTGAAGCTCCATAAGCTCTCTGAAGCAGCTTTAACTGTCAAAATACAAGTGAATGAATTATTAATTATCAGCTTCACATGAAGCAGTTCACCCAAGGCAATAACCTCACTGCTGCTGCCGTCCTCTTCTGTCCTTTCCCAAAAGTTAGGATGATCAAGAAGCACATGATCTTGAGCATCAGTATTAATACTGTGAGCAACATTTGCTCATTATATGTAGCTTTTCCACTTCTTTCCTACTCATCCTTGCTGAACTGGAGAAGGTATTTGACATGAATCTTTAATGATCACCATGTAGAAATCAGGCTATTGCAGCAGAATATGGAAGGTAAAATTGAAGAAATTAATTACATAGAGTATAAATAGAGTTTATGCAACTGTAGAGTTATGTAAGAAATAGGTATGTAGGCTGTATTATACTGTAGTTGGCATATGTACAGTGTGTGGATACCAGCTGTTCTTTGATCCAAAGCTCCAGGTCAAAGATGGTGTAGCATATGGGCAGAAGAACAGCTAAACAAATCAAATGTTTGCTCACAGTATTTGTATTTATGGAGAAAGAGGAACACATTAATGTCATGCAACATCTCAAGAGATTTCGGGAAGCACTTTGAGTCTTTGAAAGAAATGCAGACAAGTAATAAGCAGTTAAAAATACAAAACGTTGTCCTTCCTTTCTGTACCCAAGGTGCGGCCTGTCGGTTATGATGGCAACAACCCCACGTCGGTGGCAGAGTGGTTGGAGTCACTGGAGCTCGGTGACTACACCAAGTCCTTCCTCATCAATGGTTACACCTCCATGGAGCTGGTCAAGAAGATCTGGGAGATTGAACTCATTAACGTGAGTCTTATTTCCTTTTCCTTTTTCCTGTCTGTACACTGCTGAATAATATATGTAGTAAAGAATAAGGTTGGCAGCATTCTATCATTGTCAACAAATTCCATAAAAAGACCAAAACCAGCAAAGAATCCTAACAATTATTGTCTGTGCAGTCACAGTCAGATGTATCATATTCCTCTGTGTCATAGAGCTCTATTGTTGTTGAAAAACACATCAAAGAACCACGCTGTTGCATACACCGTCCTGCTGCTGAATACTCACTAGTGTACAAAATCTGTATTCATCCACTGCTAAAAATAGTCCCCCAAAAATGCTACTTCTACTCCTATTTGAGTAATATTCACTTCAAAACTACAGTGCTGTAGCTGTTAATAAATATGTATTAGTACTTTTTTTTAAATGAAAATATATATGATATTTGTGACTTGTTTAAAAGATCTTTAGGTTGAACCAGCGGGGAGAAGGTTGCTGCTGGCAGGAAAGGGATGTTAGAAAGTATTGCCAGGTTTTGGTCTTTTTCATGGGATTTGTTGACAACAAGAAAATATAGAATAACATCAGTTTTACCCTCAAACAAAACAATTCATCATAAAACAAGACAGATTTCTGCAAATGGTACAGATTTCACTTTTAGAATGATTTTTTTGCCAAGTGGTGCTGTCTTGATACAAACTTAGTAATCCCTCTTGTGTCGACACACAGTGTTAGCTCTTACTTTGAGGGAATTTGTGTGACAAAGTCAAATTGTTCCCTCACACAAGCAGATTAACTCAATCTGTAGGCAGAGAGGAAAACATGTTTTTAGATTAGATGATTGCCTACAATAGATAACAGTCAGAGGCTGCAGCCTTGTAAAGCTGAATGCTTGTTCGTGTCCTCATATTTCACCTTTGTGACAGAATGAGTTTGTATCTCCTACTCAACACATTGCACTACAGACCCACATGTCAGTATACACATGATCTTTGTCCTTTGGCTTTGTATCCAAAGCAAGGTAAAAGTCGATGTGAAAGTTCCCTCAGTGGGAAGGATGCCGAGGTCATACTGTGCAGAATGCCCATCAGGCTTTTCTTCTCATTACTGAGCAATGCGTGCAGGGAATACAAATCTGAAGGAGGGTTATTTTTGCTGTTACATCATTACTTTACTGCTTCTTTTTTTGGGTTCATGTGTCATAAGAGCTCTTCGTCTTGCTGTACTAGTTTATGATTTGAAATTTGCAGTAATAAAGAATAAATAGCGTTTTTTTCCCCTGATTGAATTCCCTCTTACTGTAAATATCATTCATGGTTGATGATAACAAGGTTTGACATGTTAGCTCCTATGTTGTCACAAGTAGTGCAGGTTTATGATTCAATTTTTACCAACATAAAATCTGCACTAGAGATGGGATTTGCTGCAGCCTGATCTCATCGGAGTGATGTGCTTCTTTGATGCTCGGAGTGTAACGAAATCATGCTCGATTGCAGAGGGCGCCTGTCTGGCTGATTTCAATGAGAGAGAGGGAGAGAGAGAGGAAGAGAGCAGAGAGAGAGAAGGGGTGTTTTTCCTACCCAGCGGAGGATAAAGTGATAAAGTGATGAGTGATCAGCTGGAGGAGGTGGAGAGGGAGTTATATAAGCATGTGGGATGCAAGATGTTTCACAGCGCTGGGGATACCGCCCACATGCTGCACTTGAGTGTGTGTATGGGTTTGTGTTTCTGGATGCATATGTGAGACAGAAAATGTGTGAATGCATGCATACAGTATGTTTTATATATGTGTTTGAAGGTATGACTTTTAAAACATAAGCCGACCTATATATCCATCTTCTTTCCTTTTTGGACATTCCAAGAGCCTTAAATTATGTAATATGCATATGTCACACATATAATATATACCACCTGAATGATTTTATGTAGACTTGCTTGCATGGAAAACATACATATTTTTGTTTATATACTGAGAAGAATTGGCCTTCTGTGTGGGAAAGACCAGCTGCAGTGCAGACATCAGCCACTAGAGGCTGCACAAGTACACTATATACTTTTGGTCTGGGGCAAGTTTTCATGATTTAGGCCCTTTATTTCCAGATAAGGGTTTTAATGCTACAGCATTCTGTCATATTTGATGATATTCTCTGGCCAACTTTTTGGCAATAGTTTGGGAATGCCATTTTCCTGTGTCAACATGACAATGCACTTATGCACAACATGAGGTCCATAAATAAATGTATGTTTGAGTTTGAGTTTGATGTGGAAGAACTGTACTTTATGGGTTACTTGTTTTCATATAATGACATAACATTTAACTGTTAACTCAAAGGAAGTTTCCTGGAAACAAAATTGTAATGTGTGGTACTAATTTTAGGAAAAAACAGAGGTGGTACACAAATAATTAATTACAACTAATTGCTAGAGTAACCTTGATGGATCACCAGCCATTTAACTACCAGAGCAGCCCTCAAAGTACTAAAGCATACTGCAGAAAAACATTAAAAGAAACTATCAAAGGAAACCTTTGCTGCAGGCTATATTTACTTAAAGCAGAGCTATTCTGCTTTCAAATTTACATTAAAATTTCTATGCAAGCTTTCATGTAAGTTGTGTAAGTATGCAGTACATATCTGTATTGGGTAACATTTAAGAAAAATATAGTAAAAAAAAAAAGAATGCAGGCCAGACACCGTCAGCAGTTACATGTACTCTATACTTTAGCATACCCTAACATATAAATATTATATGAGGCAAGAACTGTACAACAAACTAGCTGTAAGTTAACTCTAATAACTCTACTTACAGTGTTTTTTATAGTGAGAGAATATGAACAGTGCTGTATGTACAGTCTGCTTCAATTTCCATATGAAAAAATATGTTGTTGTTGTGCAGTGTTTGTTACACTATAACATTTGTACAATAAGCTGATGTAGTATGTCAACACAATTAATAAAAATTAAATCAGGTTCTCTGAGCTTTATCTCTGTTATGACCTATAATTAGTACCAAATTACATTGTTTTTTTTCCAAGAAATTATCCAGGAAGCTCATTAGGAAATTACCCGCAGCATTATCCTGGACTGGCCTGCACAGAGTCATAACCCAGACTCCCAGTGGGGCCAGTTAAAGCTTCACATCAATGCCCGCAGTTTTTGAATGTGATTTTTAACAATCGCATGTGAGTATAATGTCCAGGTTTCCACCTACTTTTTTGCATTTTCTGTGAATCAATTAATCGAAGCATGTTGTTTATTTTCTAGATTGTGTGTAAGTGCATGTGAAAAAGTGTGTCTGTGTTGTGCAAGCTGTCCTCCAATGACTGCAGTACACTGTCACTTAAGTCTCTGGGGTGATTGAGAGGTCACTGCTGCACCTGAGAGCAAAGTGTGTGTTGAGAGAGATAGTGTTGTGGGCAGATGCAGTAAAGGGCAGGTACATGTAAGACAGAAAGGGAAAATGAGTCTTTGAGTTTGGCCGCTGCTTTTATGTAATCACTGGATAATCGCTATGGGCAACAAATCTGTGGTGTCCAGGGAGACAAGGGAGGAGCGTTAAGCATTGTTGGAGCATTTTATAAATAGACAGATACAAGTGTGTGTGTGTGTGTGTGTGGTTATAGGTGTGTGTGTGTGTCCTTTTGATTGGGCACATATGTGCTGGCCTGCTGTTGTGGGATTAAAGCAGTATTCTCAAAACACCTTTTAATCCTGCCTGCCCCCCTCCACACACACACACACACACACACACACACACACACACACACACACACACACACACACACACACACACACACACAGTGGGACAATATACTGCAGAGAGAGAAAAAGCAGGTGCAGCTCTCTCCCTCACTGCAGTGGATGTGTGTAGTTGTGCCCCTTCAGAGTTTGTATCAACAGAGTAGATTGACTCATCTGAGTCACACCTGGTCCAGGTTAACTGTTACATTAAGTCAGTATGAAGGATATTAATGGATCATCTCTGTTTATCACAACTTTGGTCTTGTGTTTGTAGTTTTGACAAATGTTTCTCTCAGTTAGACTAACAGTCTAATCTTCATCTTCCCAAAAATGTACAAGAATGTAAAACCAGAGGCAAATTTTCTATAAGATTATTTTCTTCTCAATTTATTATTACAATATATATTCATTAAACATACTTTAATCACCCTTATGTAGTTTGATGGGATAATAAACTTCCTGTTGTAAACATTTATTAGTTTAATAACTTCCTGGTTCAATTTTGACCAATCTATAGTTATAAACTCACACAAATTTCTTGTGAAATGAAGGCTTAAGCTAATACAAATTATCTAACCACTTTATTTGGAGGTGAAACAGAAAGTGAGTGCGCCCAAAATATCTGTTAGCATTTATGGATATTTAGTTGGGTCATTATTTTAGCGTCAACCTTTGCATCCTCTTCTCAATAAAACTTTTTAAAGCATTCAGAGTGTCCTGAATTCCCACATCTTGACAAATAAGTTGCTGACAGAAGTTTTGTAAAGAGAAAAAAAAATCGTCCTTTAACATGTGTTTAGAGCTTAGTCACCATCAGTGTCAGTCAGTGTACTGTATATAATGTACAAGTAATGTTGAGATGATTTAATTATTTTAAGAAGTCATGTATGGTGGAATTGAAATCGAAAGACCTAAAATGAAAACTCATTAAATCAAACTTTCCTACACTGAATCATTACATTTAAAATGAATAATTAATAGGCATTCATTATTAAAAATGGTTGAGTAAGTGCGCACACACTGCTTTAATTGGAGTTTGAACTAATCACGTTCCATTGAATGTTCTGTGCTAATTTGCCTTCACCTATATACTGTGGCACTGAAATGATTAGAAGATTGATTAGTTGATCACCAACAAAGTATTGACCACTTGGAGAACTTGTTAATGTTTCAGTGTTTGGTGTCTATAGTTTATTGTCATCACCTGATGAGTATGTGCTTGCAAGCCTTCCATTCAGACCATTGCAAATAGATCTCTGTGTGTGTGGCAGCAGTTTTTGAATATCTTTGTCTTTGGGGAGCTGCCATTTAAGCTGCTTTGAGCCCTTAATTTCCCCCTGAACCCAAACTAATTTAAAGGGTTGTGTCAGGTACTTGAGCCTGTAATAATTGCAAGACATTATTACTTTCTCAGCCTGCTTTTAATATCACAACTTTCTTGGTAAAAATCTGTCAGCTGTCTCAAGAATAATTTACTGTGATAATCTTTGGTTTGACGAGGCTTCGGGTCACAACCTGGGCTGTGGGGAAAGTGCTTGTTGTGAGCTGGATTCAGACTGACACCTTGACTTTGAAAAGCTTTTCTACATTAATGGCTCAGCTGTAATTACTTTGACAATCAGTGTCAGTTTTCGAATATAGGAGAAGTTTGAAAAAACTGTTTCTGTATTTTTTAAGTTCAACACCAATATAAATATTTTCAATATGTTATCAGTAATAAAGATGATAAAACTTATATATTTAAGTTTTTTATGTGCCAGTTATCTCTTTTATCCACTTATAGATTAACGGACCCTCAAAATACATATTCATTTCCCTGCAGTGCATTGAGCTCCAGACACATCCTGTAAAAATCCACAGGGTGGCGCTCCTGCCTCTCAGTTTAGTCCGACCACCTTCTATTCAGGCAGAAAAGTACAAAACAACTGCGTCAAGGCTGCAAATTGCTCTTGTTTCAAGTGAGTCCTCGGGGAGCCCAGAGCGAAGCAATTAGAAATGGATTTCGTTTTGGAAAGCCACAATCACGAAGGTGGAGTGCAGATAGTTTCTGGTCCCCGAAGAACAATTCCCTTAATGTTTTCTAGATAAGTGGACCCGGATATCACAGAGACGGCTGTGATAAGTTTGTGTGTTTGTGAGTATGGGTTGTGTGTCCTTGGTTATCTGTATGTATGTACGCATTTGAAGTGAAGATGCAACTGATTGAAGGTCAGGGAGGAAACTGAAGATGAAAATAAAAGAAAGTCCTGAGTCTTGCATAAATACCTGTTCACCTAGATCAGATGTTCCCAACTTTTTGTTTTGGTTGTGACCTCTTAATATGAATCAGTGTCATTGCTGCCCTTTGTGATGGGTTGCATGTATGTAAGTTGTAAGCAGTTCAGAGGTTGGGAACCACTGCTCTATGTGAGAGAGTACACTCGGGTTTGGGGCTTTGAACGCAATGTAGAAGGAGTTGATAATAAAGATCAAGTTTTCTATCACAGTATATGAAAAACTTAATAATTAAAGAGTTTATTCATAAACATCCAAACATAAAATTATGTTGTGTGTTTCACTAATAGAGAGTATGAGCAAAGGGTTACATTTTATAGAAACCTGTTAAAATATTCAGCGTTTTAGCAGCCCACTTTTGGATTCTGGGTCAATTTTAAATGAAGCAAGCTCAGTTATAACGACAATAAATTCTGAACTTCGTCCCTACGTCTCATAAATAAGGCTAAAATAATTCAAACTAATGGTCACAACATAAAGCTCTGTCACTGTAAAATTATCCAGGAGAAATGAGTGTTTCTAGGGTCATTAAGGATGTCATATGGTTAAATGAGAAACTTCATACCAGTTAATTGTGTTAAATATTTGACAAATCCAGGTGAATCACTGGAAATTACATGTGTGTGTTATGTAGTTATGTGAGAAGCTTGTTGAAGCTCGTCAAGGTGGAGCTCATTTTACACTGTTGGGTGGGTAAATTTGCAACATAGCATGTTTTTTATGTTATGTTTTGTAAATGAAATCTTAATCTCTACAGTGGCAAGCTGTCAGATAAATATAGTGGGGTAAAATCTACAGTACACCCCACTGAAATGTGGTAATTTATCTGATCATCTTGGAGGGGTCACGACCGTTGGGGTTGGCCACCACTAACCAAAAACAACCTAGTGCAGCTGATCGCTGTTTAATGTATCATTGTGCCCATCCCTTACATGTGAAGGCCTGTTAGTGTGTGTTCTTTGTGTGGGTGTGCAAGTGGGTGTATGTGTGTGTGTGATTCACCTACAGGGCCCGACTTGTCTCTGCATTCCCCTCTATTATTACAACATGCCTTTTCAGGAGGTATAAGCACACAGAAATGGGAATGTGTTCTGAAAACCTTGAAATGACTAACTGTGTGTGTGTGTGTGTGTGTGTGTGTGTGTGTGTGTGTGTGTGTGTGTGCGCGCGCGTTTAACTGTATGAGCGGTCCAAAATATATTGAGGACAGTCATGAGAGTTCAGCCTTTCTTCTACTGCTTGTACTCTGTTGCCATGACGGCTACTAGTTACCATAGAGACTAGAGATATGTGCACTTGGTATAAATGAATTGAAATGTATTTGTGTGTACGTGCGTGATGTGTGAACTCAATCCTTTTCCCAACACTATTCCAAACACTCTGAATCTGTGTGTGTGTATGTGTATGTGTGTGTGTATGTGTGTGTGTGTGTGTGTGTGTGTGTGTGTGTGTGTGTGTCATTTTCCTGTGTTTATTACCTTCTTTGTCACCTCTCCAAATGGACAGATTGTCTCACATCCCAGCACCAGATGGTTCCTGCCTTCGTTAGACACTACAGGATTAAACCCTATATAATATACGATAGTACCTACACACTCACACACACACACACATGTATGAAGTAACAGAGTACCACATGCATCCACAGTTCTGTTAGTTTATCTGATCACATATTCACGAGTTCTCCCAACTAAAAGACGTCTTCATGTGTGTTAAACGTATGTGATTTCGACTGTGGATGTGTGTCTGACATGTCCAAAAATGCATGGATACTCTACTTTCACATACAGTACGTGTGAAAAGGGAGTGAGTAGTAGCTGCTGTTAATTTTCGTGTGGGTGGATTTGCCTCAGGACTGCAGTGTACTTCACTGTCCCTGCTCACTGATATTGCACTCCTGCAGCCTTATTTGGCGATTGCACTTCCTGTTGTAGCGCTCACCGTGCCGGGGGTTGGTGTAGGAGGTATCAGGGGAGAGAATGTGTGTGACACCCCTGAGCACACCCTGAACTTATGACTCCGTAGTACTGCTGTAGCAGCTGCTTCATTTGTTAAGTCTATGGATTAATCCCTCCTCCTCAGGTGTTCATGTTTACTGATAGAGATGGGGTGGATATGTGTTAATGGCTAATGCCATTAATGTATTGATTCATGTTAATTCCGTTTTCTTCAGAACTACATTAATAGTTGGATGAATTCATCAGTTTCCCTTTTGGTTTTACTCAAACGTGTGCTTACTTGTGAAAACGTAGAATTTCAGCTGTCAGGGAAGTTAAAGAGCTTTCTGTAATTTGAACGCACTCCACTGAGTCAGGAATACTGAGGCTAATTTACATGTCATAGGTTTTTAGATGCTTTAAAATAGTAAACTTGGTTAAATATGAACATAATAAGGGTGTGGATTTAATAGTTCCCTTACATTTTTCCTCAAATTTGTGGTTACCGAGGCCCAATGATGTAGTGGTTGAGACCTCCCTTGCTATTTCCACATGTACCCACAAACCAACAGTAATTCCTGTGTCCCTGTCAGCCATGGTTGACTTGTTCATTCTGGACAATGGTAACTGCATAGTGGATCAAGTAGCTTTTAGGTAGAGATTCAAATACGTTGGTAAAATGTCCCTTTAATGGTATATTTACTAAATTGTTATATAATTGTTGTTGTTTAGTAGTGTTTTTATAGAGATGACACGACATGGAGTCACACACTAGCTGGTTTTATTCCACTGGATCACTTAAGTAGACTCTTGTGAAGACACAAATAGTCCAAATGACGCTGAGCTTTGTGGGTTGAATTTCATTTATGTGACACTTGCAGTCACACGCAGGCGAATATAAACTCTCATACATAAACACATGCACATGCTCAATATAAAACACCAAGCATGTACACACACACACACACGCACACACACACACACAAGCTCTAGTTGTGTCCTCCAGATCAGATGTCAGACGTATTTGATTACTTACCCAGATAAGGATGATTAGTGTCTCCTGGACATATTCATGTAATATAAGCCAGCTCATTGATGACGTTGCACTGTAGTCAATGAGGCCCAAAGGAACATAGCAAAAGATTGATTATGATAAGATAAATGAGCATTTCTCTGCTCTGAGGCATTTCCTTAAATGTCTTTTTTAAACAGTATTGCGGAAAGGAGGATTAATTTTTAAAAGTATATGAAAGTATAACTCATAAGCATCTAATATTATGCTATGTCACTAATGGCAAATGGAAGCTAACAGAAACCTGTTGCAGTATTAAGCATTTTAAAGCAGCTCACTTTTAGATTCTAGGTCAATTTTAGATGACGTTTTGCAGCCAAATATAACAACAATGCGTTATATAGTTGCTACATCTCTAATTCAAGTCTTTAACTGCAGCAGCATCATGTGAGACTCATTGGTGTTGGACTGTATTTAGAGCTTTTATAGCCAACAAAACTGACTCATACTTCTCAAACAAGAAAGTTAAAATCCTTCAAACTGATGCCCACAAAATAATGTAATAGCATTGTTAAATTATCCGGGAGACTCGTGTGTTTCTAGGATCACCAAGGATATCATTCAAGGAACAGTAAGGCTTATTCATTTTTTATTGAGAGTAAGATCGATAGCAGTCACATGTTTGGACGATGAATATGAAGCTATGACCAGCAGCCGCTTAGCTTAGCATAAAGACTGGAAACAGAGAGAAACTGCTAGCCTGGCACTGTCCAAAGGTAACAAAGGAGATAACATGTGTTAATTAGAGGTCTTTGAAGGCACATTTTGTTACCTGAAAGTAATATAAAAGTGCATTAAGGAAATGAATGTATTTCCCAAAATTTCAAACTATTCCTTTTTAAACGAAATTTAGAAATGGGAATACACACTGGGGAATAATTACTTTTGGCACCTGCAACTCCTCCCAATTTGCAACTTTTTCTTTCTTTTTTGTGTGGTAATTTTGTGAGTTGATTTCTACATTGCGCTCATATTATGACGATACTGGCATTGCTGAACTGGTTTAACTCACAGCACACAAAAATACACATTTACACTCCATGTGTGCCAGCATGTCTCTGTACGGGCCCAGCGTCTCCATAGTGACGAGATGGAGAGGAGGAGGGGGTAATGTAAACTAGGTAGAGAGAGGGGAGAGCGCAGAGAGAGAGAGAGCGTGTGTAGAGGGAGCGAGAGAGGGAGGGAGAGAGAGAGGGAGAGCGAGTGCTCAGGCAGAGACATGTAGGAGATGTAGTCTGGCTGCCGCAAGCTGAAGAAAGAGGAGGAGTTGGTGTGCGCTGGAAATCTGCAGAGTGTGAGGGTGAGAAAGAGAGGAGACAAAAGCTGGTGGTGAGGAGGCGAGGAGTAAAGCTAAGAAAGCGTGGCTGAAGGGAGGAGAGAAGAAGCAGAGGATAGATACAATTGTCTTGAAAAGCAATAGAAAAAGAAAAAAACCCCACCAAGAGCGAAAGAGGAGAATGCATGGAAAGAAGACACAGAGGAGGAGACAGAAGAGAGCAAACTGAAGACAACTCATTTGGAATAAGTCCCGTCTTGAGGAGAGGCAGGTAAGCCAATGAGAAACAGAGGAGGGAAGGAGTGATGGAGAAGATGAAATATCTGTAAAAAAAGAAAAAAAGAAATGAATAAAAAAAATGAGGAAGAGAAAGAATAGACATGATGATGAGCATTGTTCCGTTTTTTCTTCTCTTGCTGTTGTTTTAAGCATATTTCAGCTCTATGCTCAGTGACGCTGAGATGATTACAACATAAAACACTGCTGACTAGGCTAATTTACTACGTGTGTAACTGTGTGTGTGCGTGTGTGCACATGTGTGTGTAGTGCAGGAGTCGGTGATGAATGTTTTTGTGCATCTAGTGTGTAGGAGTCTGTCCTCGAGCCACTTGAGAGAATGAGATCAGCGTTGAGGCACTAAAGCATGGATTGTGCTTTGATAAAACACAAGTTTGCGTTGGACTCTCGCTGACATCGATACAAGCGTGTGTTTGTTTTCCGTTTTTCTTGAACATTACACAACCCCACCTGTGCCAACATCCGCAGGTTAGACCAAGTTCTCAGGTTTGTACATGTCAAATGATCAGACTCTGGTTCCAGATTGAGTCAAGTGAAGCAGAGGGGAAAAAAGCTGTTACTACTGCAGTTTAAATCCACTCAAATACAGCTACTGCCCTAATTTGTGTCCTATCCTCATTTGCATACTCTTAAAAGATGGCGAGAGAAGTGAAATCTGGGACAAGACTCAGAAAGAAACCAGTAGTTATATTGAAGGATGTTGTGACGCTTTAAGTTAGTTTGGAAGAGTGCTGACTGCCCAACACAGGGTACATATTTAACTGATAATCACTATGTATGACAGAAACTGTAAACCATTTTTTACCACCTGGAAAGCAACGCCGCTGTCAAATGACATGTTATTTTCACTCAGGTTTTAGCTGAAGTCTGGCTGAATTCATCTTACTTGCCCAAAAGTGACCCAAGAATCAATCAAGCTTTCATAAGTTACTATTTTTAAGCCTTTGTGGGCATTATTTTCCTTGAAAATGACACGGGGACATAAGGCAACAGAGTGAGAAATAAAGATAAAGTAAGTCAGACTGTATGAGGAAGGAATGAGACAGGTCCCAGCAAGAAGGCAGCAGAGAAAAGTATTTTTCTTCTTCCGGCTGTTGGAAGAACAGGCTGGAATGACAGAAAGACTGAGTTTAAAATCCTGCCAGATGCTCTTTACCTCAGACGTTGGTCAATCAATCATAATCCAGCCTCCTGTTCATCGAATCATCACCACAGCGAGTTATTACAATAGATTCCCCTCCGGTGACCGGCATTAGTCAGTTTGCAGCCCCAGAGAAACCACAGCGTGATGAATGATGCTTCCCGGACAAAAGCTTTTAACATAACGGGGGTATTGATGCAACCTGTTTAACTTAAAAGCTTAAAAGCACTACCAGTTTGATAACTTAACCATTTCTTGCTTTCCTCCAGTGATTCATGGCATTAACATTTCATGCCCTTCAGTCATCTATATGAGGAGGGGAGACTTTATTTTCAAAGTGTTGACATCTTATTTTAGAAATAAACTGCGTCATTCAGCAGGAGCGGTTGGCAGACTTCTATTTATCTACACAGAATATAGATCAGCACATCTTGTTTTTGTCCTTGTTGGCAGGTTAAGTAATGTGGCCGAGGTTTAACTTCTTGAGTTGAGTCTAGAAGTTTATGTGGACATGTGTGTCATGTGTGAAACATATGAGTGGTGTCTTAAATAACCCTACAGTGAGAAGGGTGTAGCTGCTTGTTCCAGGTTTGCTCTATTAATAGCAATACAGCTTTGACCACACTATTGGACGCTTTTGATATTTGGCTACATTTACACTGCTATTCTAATGCAACTTGGTCCAGGTTTTTTGCTATGTCTGATGCAAGTTCAAACTTAGAAAGTGCAGATTTACACATCACTAAATTGGTGATGTACCAAACAAACTAGATAAGGCTTAGAGATGAGTTTTAACTGTTTGTCGCTATATTGAACCAACTGACAGTGCTGCCCTGACACATGATGCAAAAGCTGCTAAATAATAATGTAAACTTCGAAGATTTAACATTAATCACTCTATATACACCTCAGATTACAAGATGTCATACTAATAATGTCAGGTAGGTTACCAAAATCTGATCTTTTGTAGTAGTAACTACATCAACAAAGGATTGGCAGTTAAGTTCACCCTAAAACTGTCATTTTTGGAAGATATACTACACATATAGCAACATATCTGATCTAAAGAGATTACCATCTAACATCACTGGATACCCCTGCATGCTCCTTTACTTGGACTGACTGCTGGAAACAAGTAGCCTACTTCAGTTTCTTAACTCAGCCACTCACAGGGAATCATGAAGCAGCTCACAGCATGATCCCGTCCAAAGCTGTCCCTCAGTCGAGAGTTCACAGCTTAACATATGGCTTCTACAAGTGGCCTATTAACCTGATCTTGTATCTGTAGCTTCTCCCTTGCTCCCCCCCAAAATAGTTAATGTACTGTATGTGACACGCTACGCTGACTCTGACCGAGAACAGCTGTTGTATGCGAGCCTACCTCTGCAACGTACAAAACAACATCAACATCATTTGACTGCGTTGAACCCCTACTGTGTTATGTCATATGCACACATCACACAAGCTGCATGCCTCGCATGCAAGTGATAAACATTATTATCGGGAACCTAATTTAAACATCAAGACGTGTTGTGATGAAATAATGTTCTCTCATGTTATCTGGTTTTGTTTTAGCCAAATGTTTAAAATGTGAATCCATCTGTGAGTTTAAATCAATGTTCATTCTTCTCATTCTACAGTTCAGTGTATGCAAAAACTAGAGGTTGATAAACTCTTTGAAGCACACAGAATACTGCACAATCATAAAAACACACACACACACACCCGTTTACCTAGGTCATTTTTGGGGAAATTACACAGTTACCTTCATTTCCTGGAGACTTATCCTAACCACTACTTGCCTAAACCTAATCTTTACTTAACAACTGACCCAAAAATCTGCTGGGAACACTGCTTTTGTCCTCAATTGTACAAGTCCCCAATTAACTGAGCTTTAGTCTGATAATTGTCCCCGGATGTAGCCTATGACAGACACACACATACATGCATGCTAATTCACACAGCCTGGTGCCTAAGGAGAGCTTGTGCTCCTCTGCAGTGTGAAAATCGGTTCCATCTTGGGGCTTTGAAGTATTTATTAACCCAGAAAAATATAATACACCATTTCCTCTCTCATCTTACTGGGAATTCAATTCATGAGCTCCCCTGTGTGTGGTAAAATGTGTGTGTGTGTGTGTGTGTGTGTGTGTGTGTATGAGTGAGTGAATGTATTCGTAGAAGGAGAGCTTTGAAAGATCTTGTTTCAACCTTGATCCTGCAGCATTTGGCTGTGCACGCACACACACACACACACACACACACACACACACACACACACACACACACACACACACACACACACACACACACACACACACACACACACACACACACACACACACACACACACACACACAGTGTGCTTCCAGTCATAGTTACAGTTCTCTTGCTATTAATGGAGATACATCTGTCTCCATGTAGGCGGGCTTATTAACGCTTCACTCTCATTGGCTGCCTGTTCTCATAGCACTGAAATGAGCCTTCCTATTGGTTCCTCTTGGACATCATTTCAACACATCAACCTTAACTGCAACTCCCCTCCGCTCTCTCTGGTTGCTGGGCAACCAGTGGTCTCTGGTTTCCCTCCAGTGCCCCCAACCTCAATGTGGTGTGTGTATAAATGTGTGTGTGTGTGTGTGTGTGTGTGTGTGTGTGTGTGTGTGTGTGTGTGTGTGTGTGTGTGTGTGTGTGTGTGTGTGTGTGTGTGTGTGTGTGTGTGTGTGTGTGTGTGTGTGTGTGTGTGTGTGTGTGTGAGAAGCTGTGGATTTAAACAGAGCAGAGAGAGGATGCTGAAGCCAGGACATTGCTGGGATGAACCCAGCAGAGCTTTCGCTTTCTTTCTTTTTGAGGGACATAGGTTGTGTTTTTGAGTGCGTGTGTGTGTAATCTATTGATAGCCTAGGCAAATCGATACTAATCATTCTAGTTGAAAAGCTCCACCTCTAAACAACACACACATTAGGTGACGGTTGGAGGATGGAGGGAAGAGAGAACGAGGGAGAGAAAAGGTAGCTGACTGTGATTAAGTATTCAGGGTTTGAAAAACGTCAATAATCAGGGTGAAAAATGAGCCAAGCATTGTTGCTGTAAATATCTGCGCCTTCACACACACTGAGCACATTATCCACATATCCTCAATGCCTTTCTACTGTATAATAGACCTTATTGATCAAGATAGAAGCTAGTTTTGACTTCTACCCTCTTTTATATCCCTTCTTAGCCAACAGATCTAGCGCTGCAGCTCAGCCACAATTATTGGCTGACGTTAACCTTCCCATTTCCGTTTCTTGCACAAAGCCATTTAATATGACTGTAGTAATCTCACTACTCAACCAGGAGTGTTTCTACCACACCCACCCAGGAAACTTCTTCTTCTGACTAGCCATCAGACAAATCTAGACGGTTTTTAAAGCCTTATCTGCACTGCTAGGTATGCAAGTCTAGTGGAGAATACAAATTTTCCTAACCAAGAAAAATTCATTATTATTGTTTTTTTTGGTAATTATTCATTAGTTTAGATATGATCAGAATCAGCCTGTAGAAATCCAACATGTGGAATATGTGGGTTACTGTAGAACATAAATTCCTCCTTGTGTCTTTTAACCCCCCGAATTCCTGTAATTATTACGAAAGACACAACCTCTGTGTCCTCGATGGTAACTACGCCCCTGTGCTCAACCTCTACGATTGAACTGAGACAGACACGGGTTATTTTCTGATCAATAGAACAGTTCGATTGACCTGTAATATATTCTGACCCAGGCAATTTAAGTAACCTTATGCCAGTGATTCTTTGATCCGCAAAAATCGATACTGGGATTCTTCAGAGGGTTGGGGGAGCAGAGTTGAACACCAGTCGTGCTACTAGGCGACGACGCCTGCGGGGCATGCAGAGGTCTGTGATATCACAGAAGTCACGACCTCATAGTATACAGGGGAGAAGGTGATTGGTTATATTGACATGAGCCTGGAGGAGGTAGACTCACATGGCGAAAGCTCACAAACAAAGAGAGACCAATCACGTGCAGTTGCCAAGGCTGAAGAGAAGAAGGTGTTTAATGTGTGACTGCAGAACTTCATCTTTTATCACTGATACTCTCACACAATTTATTCTCTCTCTAACTGTCTTTTCTTTTTCATCTGGATCCAGCGAAAGGGGCGCTGAGTGAAAATAAGGACAGAGTGGTTGGGAATGGAGGGATGTTGTGCGAAAGCAGATGACGAGAGGTAATTTGAGGTCAAGGGAATATGGTCAAAATGAAAAGGGATACGAGGGCGATGATGGAGGCGGTTAGGTGAGTCAATGTACAATTAACTGGAGCAGAGAGTCTGATGAAAGAGTTTTTTACTCCCTTCCTTCTCCATCATTAAAACTACGTGCTAGTTTGAGCACAGACAGTGACTGGACTGTTGGTTCCCTTGCTGGGTTTTCTGCTCCAGTGAGCCGACCAGCTTCCAGCCTCCCCTCCAGTAGGCAACAGAGAAAAGGCTTTTTGTCTCCGACGTCCTGAATGAGAGAGAGGTCGTTGTTAATGTCCCAAATCACTGACAATTTCCACTGACCCCTCATTGTCAAACAGTTTTCTTTACAAAATGTTATTTCTTATCATAAACCCAATGTTACTATGTGTTCCTTTTGTGTGTAAAGAGGTCAGTGTGTTGTTATTTTCTTTTACGTTTAAACACATTTTAGGATCTTGAAAGCAGCGTCTATGACAAGCGAAATTTATCTCGAACCCACTGGGAGTTGTTTTGCTTTGGCCCTCATTACTAAATTAAAAAGCTTGAAGGTGAAACAACTGACGTGAGTACACAAACACAAATATTTAACTGGCAAAGAATCAGATAATTCGCAGTTTAATTCTTGTGAGTAAGGTGACAGCAGGCGACGCTGCGTCCTTCAGGCAACAGAGAGGAGATGGCTGTGAGAAAGCACCACTCCCGTTAACCGTATGTGTGGCGGCTAATCCGTTAATCAAGCCTGTTCAATCTGGGCTAACGGGACTGTTAACAGGATTAGCGCATCGATCGGCAAACACAGACACACACACACACACAGGACACAAACGTAGCAGCCCAGCCAGACACTGGAGGCAAGCAGTGCCCCAAATCACCTCATACTACGGTAATAAAATCAAGACCAGAGGGTGAGTAACCCTCATTGGATGCTCTGGCTGCTCAGTGGCACCACTGTTACACTGCAGTATGTTCACAGAGAAAGACAGAAACAGATGGATAGAGGATGAAAAGTCATTTACAGACACATCAGATCATTGTCACATGTCAGAAAAAAGGATTTTGAAACAGCATGTGAGCAAACTAAAGTCACTATGATCTGTTGGATTTGGTACAGTATTAATACCAATCATACCAATATTGGATATGTCAGTCATCAATCCATTCATTAAGATACCAGTAATGTTGAATACATTTTAAATTAGTATCAAGTTTTTTTTGCAAAAATCACTGTTCAGACTGCTTTCACTGTTAAGTTGCCTACTTTCTGAAACCAGGGCCTAATGTTGATATCTTTATTATTTATTATTATTATTATTATTATTATTATTATTATTATTATTATTATTATTATTATTATCTTACTGATCTCAACTCCAAACTATCAAAACTTTGATATGATATTCTTCTACTGCACTGTACTGTATCTAAAAATCACTGTTCCACCTGTGGGATGTTAGCACTATGTAGAATTTTTTGACAGAATGAATATGAACATCTAATATGTATGTAATGTATTGATGGACTTTCATCTTTATGATGATTGTTGCAATTTGTAAACGCCCCCCCCCCCCCCCAAAAAAAAAAAACAAACAAAAAAAAAACGATTCAAGGTACTTAAAAAAAAACCTTTATGTCCAAATTCACCAAGCGTCTAGCAATCAACTGTAGTCTATTCATATTTAGGCAAACTTGCAGGATATTTTAAACAAACCCCATGATAACACCAAAACCAACAGTTAACTGATCCTAATAATAAGTGTTGTTTTGTACTGAGTGACATGGTCCTTCATTATGAGGAACTTGGGCACTGTAGTTAATTGCCAACATAAACCATCCAAATGTGCATTAATTTGCAGCGGAAAATAGTCCCAAACAAATGCACTTTTAACTACTGTCAATAACATTTGCTTAAAACAACAGTGCTCTGCCTTTTTATGATTTTTTTTTCAAGGGTAACTACATATATGTGACCTGTTTATAAAGTTATACATATATCTTTAGTAGGAGCCAATGGGCCTAGGACTGAAGGCCACAGACAGAGTGGGAAAATCTTTAAAGTATTGAGGGATGAACTGACACATTGTTGGTGTTCGTCTTTTTATTGGATTAATTGCCAGTAAGATAGTTATCACTAAAGAGATATACAGATAAAACTGGTTAAATTAGGTTGAAATCGCCATGTCAGCATCCGTCAAATGTTTGCTGCACCTGCACAACACCTGCATAGACAGAAATGTCCATGTCCGTTCAGAAATTTTTCTTTTCTTTTTTTTCTTTTTTTTTTGCAGCTGACGGTGTGTAAGTGCTTTTGACACCTAGTGGAAGAGCGTTGCCTAATCAAGGTTATATCATCATAGCTCACTTGATTTCAATAGAGTTAAGTTTAAATGAATGCGTGGTGAGTGCAATAGCGGTGAATGGTGGGAGAGGAAAGGGGTGCAAAGGAGTGTATGCAGTGGTAGCTCAACACTTCCCTTGTCAGTATATACAGCTGCTATGAATATAATTTACATGCAAATGGGGCGATGCTGCAGTCAAGCATCACAGAGTGTGAGTGTGTTTTAACAATAATGGTCGGGTTGCATTCAAATTCTCATCCATTCAGGGATAACAATATAATCTTCTTCCCCAGGCTTTAAAACAGCTGTTTGAGCTGTTTGTGTGTGTGAGTACACATCCACGTGCATGTGAATTTTTTTTTTCCTCTTTTTTTTTGGGATGAGTATGTGTGGGTGACTGCTGCTGCGGCTCCGTGTTGCCATGGTGACAGTTGAACTTCAGGATGAGGTTGAGGCTTCTACCGTAGTTGAAGTAGGTGCTGTTGCATAAGGCACAGTGTAACACACACACACACACACACACACACACACAGATGCACACTCAGATACACTAGGAGCGAGGCGATTACTGTGCTCTTTCTGGAATATGTGTGTTTGTATGTGATGAAACAGCAATGTGAGGACTGGTGTCACGCTACGGCCCCTCAGGAGACAGACGGAAGTAAGAGACTGAATATTTTATAACCTTTACTGCATAGTGAGGAAAATCATCTGGGCCTCACATACTGTATAGTTGAGTTTTAGGTCCTGAATTCTTTTTTTTTTCTTACAACAAATCAATTCAACTAATCTTAAGTACAAAATTATCACCTGTTTGCAATCTAACCCTTTTGAACTTTTTAAAAACTGCACTGTGAACAGCGCTGTTTGAGATCAATAGTTCAAACAAGTGTAATTTTGTTTTAGTGGTGGAAGAATGCAACATATTCTCATTTCATTGTTTTCAAGTTTTCTTTTATTAGAAAAGTTATTGCTTGGTAACTGTTTTAAAAAGTTTAAACATTTTAGTGAGCCAATGTAATTTTTGGTATTATGAAACAGAGAAAAATAGAGGACGAGACGCTGTAGTATCACTGACACAGTGTCCAGCCAGTGCAGTTATGAGTCATGTATAAATTATGGCTATTTTTGTCTTATAATAAGTCAAATTGCAGGTGAAGCTGTGTCACTTGGTTGGAATCCAATTACTATTTTCAGGAATGTCTCTAATCAAATGCAATATTGTGCTTACCGGTGGAGCAATAACATCACTGTTGTCTCTCATTTCTTAGATAAACTCTTAACTGCATTGGAAAACTAGCATTTTTAAAAGTTATAAGTCTGATAATGAGAAAAAGAAATTATATTCATTATATTGATACTTGTCATTAGAAAAGAACATTTTGGAAAGTTGTATGATTAAGACAAAATCATTAATGTACATATATTCATTCATGTAGAAATAAGGTACAGTATATTCCACTGTAGATCAAGAATAACTGCTGCAAAGTACATAGCAAATGATGTTTTTACTGAGAGGGAGAGAATGATTGAGACAAAGTGAGAAAAAGCATATTAGGAAAAAAGTAGGTCTTCAAGCAATTTTTCGAGACAGAAAATCACATGATGTTAATGCGCCAAATTCAGCCAGCCAGTGTCATCTTAACTCAAGTACAGAGACAGACTGAGGGAGAAAGAGGGAGAGGGAGATGTCAGGGTAGTATCTCTGACATTGTGCGTCCATAAAGGACAGTGTGGGAGAGAGAGAGAGAGAAAGTGAGCTGTGAAAACCAGAGAGGATGAGGGAAGGGAAAGATGAGTGAGTAAAAAATTGGTGGAGGGAGCATCGGGCAGCCATAATACGCCAATTAGTTCCACTACCCGTTAGTCCCAGCTCTGCTCTTGGTTTCCCTTTGATCCATCTAATTTTAACAATTATAATACATTGTTTCCATGCAGAGAAGAACAGCCTAGGATGGAGTTTAACCCATTGGTAGCTGTTTTTCTTAACATGTCTCACTATTCAAACTGTCCTGTTTCCTTAATTACTGTATGACTGAAATATCTAATGGAAACTTTGAGAGTGGGCACTTCTGGGCTTGCTTGATACATTATGCATTGATTATTTACATGCACTTTTGCATATATACACTTTTTATTATGCATGGGAAATGGTTTATTTATGTTCTGTTTGTGTGTTTAGGTTTATGCACGCAAACATGAAACCAAAGTGCTCTTCCTACACCACTGTGCCCATTGTACGTTTTTATTTTTATGTTTCTGCAGCAGATGTAGGGCTGTAATTGCTGCAGTAGATGATGAAGTGTGTGTGTGTGTGTGTGTGTGTGTGTGTGTGTGTGTGTGTGTGTGTGTGTGTGTGTGTGTGTGTGTGTGTGTGTGTGTTTGTGTCTGTCTGTCTGTAAGTTGCGCTGACTCAAAGCAAGACTGTTAGGAGAATCATTACACTCGCAGCAAGGCCTCAGATTGAGGCTAATTACCACCTTTTGCCCTGAGGACACGCACATAACACACTCACAAACACACATTTTCTCACACTCGAACATACCTTTATTGGAAGACCTTCAGTGGCAGCCCCTTAAAACCAGGCAGGAGTTTGTTGTTCTGCTGGTGCCAGAAGGTGCAAACAACATCCCTGCAGAAGGCTGCCATGTTCCAGCTCATCTCTTTAGAAAAGCCAGTAACTGGCACAGTCAGTGGATGCCTGGTTACCAGAGAAAGAATGAATGCTTTCATACAAATCCAAGTGTGTATGTGTGTTTTTGTCTGTTTGTGCCTGTGTAATGAGTGCCTGGGGAAAATCAATACAATCTCATATTGTTTAATTTGCATTTCATGGCTGTCAGTGCAAAAACTCTCGGCAAAGTCTCAGTGCTCAGTAACAATGTTTATTACGTACCTGAAAATATGATGGTAGTTGTGGCTTGTGTTGGAATCTGAGGGTCTTTGGGTTATAGTGTATTAATCTCAGAGCTGTTTGAAGTGTTTATGGTAAATCCATATCAACTCTTTGGTCTGAATTCTGGTAATTAATGTGATTGATATTTTCAGATATTATTATTATTTCTTCACTTTCTAGAGGTAGACGAGAGGATAGATGCCACGTTCTCTGTTGTCTATGTGCTAACTTGAATGAAACTAGAGCTGTTAGCTTAGCATCAAGGCTAGTATCAGTATCATTATTATAATTTTTGTTTGTGTGCAGATTAAACAAATGAGGTTCAATGTGTTAATTACTGACTGAAAGAACTTTGGAGGAACTAGAGAGGCTAGCTGTTTTCCTGCTTTCACTTAATACTAAGTCAAGCTAATCTCCTCACAGCTACTTGGCAGAAAGAAAGCATATTTTACAAAATGTCAAACTTGTAATTTTAAGTTAGTGCTGGCATTTTTAATGATTAGCTTTTTTGTTTTAGCTGTTTCAAGACTGTTATGCCCAAAGCAAGTCTCAAGCTTCTTTAAAATTGGATCCCATGTTTTTGTATCCTTCAGTTAAGACTAAACAGTTAAGTCTTTCCGATCTGACAATTAAAATGACTTTGCATTTTCTTTTCAAAGCTTTGTTAAGTGTTTTTCAGGTAAAGAACACCACGCCTGTTCAATGCCCAATATTCAAGATATGTCGCTAGGCAATACTTACCTTTCGCAAGCTATTTACTTTATAATGTTTCGTGTTACTATGTCTAAACCTGAGCTTTCAACCTTCATGTTGAGTCTTTAGGCTGTCAAGTCCAAGTCCTCATATGTGAGAATTAAGTTTGGCTCAAATCTAATTCTCAAGTCTGCAGCTCTAATAAATTCATCTTATTGAGATACTTTTCTGCCTCGAGGAATAATAATTTGATATTAATTTGGCTGAAAGAAAAGATCAGAGTCGTAAATTAGAATAGAATTACCAACTAATTTAATCAGTCTTTCCATGCCCGCCTCTTGATTATATGTCTCTCTGCGTGTGTGTGTGTGTGTGTCTCATACAGGCACCGGTATGCGTGTTTTACGTTGGAGGCAGAGTACACTCTCTATGATCTTGTTCAAGTACTAGCACAACTAACAGCCTGAACACAGCTGTCCGAAACATGTCGGTTATGTAATAATAATAATAATAGTAATAATGGCATGATGTATGCATTTGCTCAGGGGCATTGTATATTATTATGCGCTCATTAGTACTTCCCTGAGTCCTCTGCAGTGCACTCCAGTGTTTTTCTCTGTAAAACTCCTTTTCTGAATAGTGCTATTATCCTCCATTTAAGGCTGATGATGATGATGATGATGATGATGATGATGGTGATAATCTGTTACCTTTCTGCAGTTTTTTGGAAGTTGCTGATATAATCTAGTATTATTCAGTCTGAAAGCCTTTGAACACTCGCTCTCTATAAAAGCTGTTTTATGCAAATGAGAATAAGAGTCATCACTTTTTTTGCTAGCGCAGTAACTCTTGACCCAGCATTTCTTATGAATTCACATTATAGCATACTCATTGCATTCTGTAATGTAGGGATGTGGCTAATGAGCCAATACTTGCAAACAAATTGTTTATTATTGAAAAAAAGAGTGAAAAATGCCTATTACAATTTCCCAGAGTCATAGCTGACATCTTAAGCATGTTTTATTGTCTGATCAACAGTCCAAAACCAACAGAAATTCAATTTAAAATGATATAAAATAGAGAAAAGCAGCAAATCTCCACATTTCAGAAGCTGCAACCAGTACTGTAACTTAATGGTTAATATTTTGTGTTTATACAGGTATTGAAGATCAGTCTTATTGGACACAGAAAACGGATCCTGGCCTCGTTGGGGGACCGGCTACACGAAGACACCCCACAAAAACCTCCACGGGCCATCTCCCTACGGGTGAGTGAGTCTGTGTGATTGGACTGTGTGTTGTATGAACCATGATAACGCTAGGTAATATCTGAATTACTGTGGATTCATCAGACAGAGGTAAAAAAAGAAAGAAAAAAAAGGCACTTGGTCCATTCCCAGATGGCTGCGTATTTCTCTGAGGGAACTACAGCCTCCCCACCGCTGCTGTTACCACCCAACTGATTACCCAAATCTCTCAGGCAGGCACAAAATGGCTGACCCACTGCAGTTTCATCCCTGCCGGCATGTCCTGGATACTAATCACAAAGAACTGGCTTTCCCTCTCCCATCGGGGCTACGCTCTAATGTCTTTATAATAGTCTCTTGCTCTTTGTGCTTTGAGTCAGGGGAGGCCCTCTGCTTCTCAGGCTTGGTTACACTGTCCACTGTGTCTCAATATGTTCATGTGAGAATTGTAGTTTCGTAATGAGCCTCAAAATGAGTGAAAAAAGTCATCACTGGGGTCAAAAAATTAATAAGATTATGGGAAAAGTGTTATTTCATTCAATATACTGTTTCCCAGGACCAACAGTGACATCTTCCAGTTGCTTGATTTCTCTAACCAGCTGTCCAAAACAACAAAATATGCAGTTCTGTAAAGCTATAAAACAAAGAGGAGAAGCAAATCTTCACTTCTGAGAAGCTTGAGCCAGTGAACGTTTGTCATTTCTGCTTGATAAAGGATTTATCAATTACCAAAGTCGTTTCACAATCAATTAATCAACTAGTCTTCCAAGAGATGCCCCTGGCTTACATTTTAAGAAAAGCAGGATTGTTCTGTATGGCTCAACAAAGGGTTAAATGACGTGTTCACAGAGCAGAGGATTGTGCTTACGCTACAGTACACTGAGTGTGACGGGACAAGTGGGTGAAAGACCATAACACGGCTCAGGCTGAAAACTGAGATACAAAGTTATAACACTTCAGCTCCCACAATCCAGAGGAAAATGAAAAAAATCATCAGAAAAAAACATGTAATCAACTGAAAGTGGTTAAACTCTCAGGAGAAATAAGGTTGTATTCAGACGTAATCATGCGCTAGTCCTGTGCATATAGGCTGCGGGGGCTTGGCCGCAGTGACGCTGTACCAGCCTGCAGCGAGATAGTTGATTCTGAGTCAACTTTTGGAGAAACGCAACCCGACGTCATGATGCGGTGGCCAATCACAGCCCACTATCAGACTGAAATGAGCTGTTAAACCTTGCCATGAGGGAGTACAAAGACATTACTAGGAGGAGGGGAGAACATTTCTCTTTCTTTGGTGACATTAAAAGTAAAGTTTGGCTTTACAGTCATCTTCTCGAACTCAATTTAAAAAAGATGAAAGAAAAAGAGAGGCAGAGTAAGAGCAGCTGTGCAAGCTGGAGAATGAGGATCAAGAGAGGGAGCGCTGGTAGCGAGAATGCCGGTGAATCAGATCAATAAAACGTTATTTTCTGATTGTTTCACAGTGGTTATGTTGCAGAGCACAAACATGCCCACATCTCCACACCCCTGTGGCTATGCACCGCACTGCCTGATTCGGTCTGAATACAACCTAACTCACCTTCCAGCGTATATAAGAGTATTACACCATAAAAACATATGACGGCCCTGATTCTTCTGTGAATTTTAGTCTCTGCCCAGCTTGACAAAACATTTTCCATTTGAAGAATTTAGCTGAGGATTACACTTAAAGTGACTCGCACTGAGCAGGCACGGCTTTAGTGTCGTGCTTTAAGGGCTCTGTGATGGACCGCTGAGACCTTCAGGTAACAGGACAGGCTCTAGTTCTCCAATTTTACAAAACTATTTTAGATATGAGTACACAGCAGTGTGGCAACACCATAGCTGAATAATAAAATGTGACAGTGCACAGTGAATGCAATTGCCCTACTTATTGTACTTGTAGCAGTGACACAGCACATTATGAAATTATGTCTCCCCCCCCTCACCCTGTCTGTCCCAGGAGCCCGGTGGGAACCACACTCCTCCCCAGCTCAGCCCGTCGGTCGGCCAAGCAGCGTACACGGCGGGGGTCCCGGGTGGATCTCTGGACGTGCAGCACCTCATCATGCAGGCGGACGCCCGGCGCAGGCAGCGCAGCAATGACAACTACTTCGAGGACGTGCCGCGATCCAAGCTGGAGCGACAGATGGCCCAAGTCAGCATGGTGAGGAAGGGAGGAGAGGATGGATGGATGAATGGAGGCAGGGAGAGGAAGAGAGAGAGAGAGAGAGATGGACTTTCTGGAGATTATTATGAATGGTCATAGTCCCAAATATACACCAGACTGTCTGAATATTTGAAGGATGAGTCGTGATATTCTTCTCATTGTCAAAAAATGTGATGAGAAGACCAAAAAATGGAAACAAATCAATCTTACTAATAAATATTTACTCATGTTTAAATGTTTGCTAAAAGCTACAATGCGCAGCTATACCACCAGACTTTAATCCTATCCTTTAATAGCAAATGTGCTCTTTGAAGTTTTCTCTTTGCTGTAATCCACTCATAATAAAAAAGACACTTAAATCTCATTTCAGAAATACTTCAAAACTGTGTCCTATAATCTCACTAATTGCCAGCAGTAATTAAAGGGCCAGTGTGTAGAATTTAGTGGCATCTAGTGAAACGAACTTGTCAGAAATAGAGCATAATATTCACAAGTATGTTTTAATTAGTTTATATTCACCTAAAAATAAGAATTGTTGTGTTTCGTTACCTAAGAATGAGCCCTTTATATCCACAAAGGGAGCAGGTCCTCTTCCACGGAGCCCACCATGTTGCAGTGCCATGTTTCTACAGTAGCCCAGAACAGACAAACCAAGCACCAGCCCAAGAAAGTGCTTTTCATGGCCACCATAGATCGGAAGGGTAGCAAGAGGGTTATTCAGTTGGTTGCAATCTGCAACCTCACTGCTAGATGCCACTTAATCCTGCACACTGGTCGTTTAACTAAAAAGGCTTCAAGCGGTATCACATTTCTAATCAGGGAAAACATCTTAATAAATAAATGAAATAACTCAGCAATTAACTGCTGATCTCTAACAGATATAAGATGTAAGCCAACAGTGTTTTATCTGCCTGTTTGCTTGTTGGAAATCCAACATTAATAATCTGCAGCAGGCAGACCATCTGACACCAGCAGCCATCTTGGCTGTTTAGAGCTCCTATAAATTTTTACAAATAAGGAAACATGAAATTTATGCCTGAAACTTTGTGCTATAAAATGTTAAAATATGCAAACTGCAATTAACTAGATGAAGTGCAACAGTTATTTTGCTGTAGTTGCAATCAGATATCATTTCTTGCTTTGTGAAATATGTCCTGTAATCTGTCATACGGGAGGATCTCGCCATAGTAGAAAAATATGTGTTTTCATCTTAAATTAAAATTATTTAATAGTCTCTATAGGTTTGCATAAACAAAGCATACAATTCAGAATAAGCCTCTCATCTTTACAGCCAATTGTAATTTCATCCAAACGCAAAATTAGAACTTTATGACTTCCAATCAAAAGCACAATGACTCAGACACACACACATTTAAACATGTGCATGAGGCAGCAGCTGTGTTTTGATTCACCATGATTAGGGTCTTTTTGTGTTTCCATGTGAATCACAGAGCTTATCAGTGCAGACCAACACGCACTTACGGTTACACCGGTGAATCTCTCAAGTGTGCGCCCGTGAGAGTGAGAGTGAGTGTGTGTGTGTGTGTGTGTGTGTGTGTGTGTGTGTGTGTGTGTGTGTGTGTGTGTGTGTGTGTGTGTGTGTGTGTGTGTGTGTGTGTGTGTGTGTGTGTCACAGCGGATCCCCATTTTCTGGAAATAACACTGTTAAGGTGGCACTGACGAGTCAGCTTTACCAGAATAGAAGGCAAACAATTAGAGAAGAGAGGAGAAGATCTTTATTTTCTGTTTCATCGCCCTTCCTCTCTGACTGTCACCACACGTTATGGCACGTTTCTCCTTCTTTTCCTCTCATGTCTTCCTATGGCTCATCAGTCACCTTCTGTTCATTTTAAATCCTTTTTTTTTTCTATTTTTTTTTAAACAAACCCAAGTGTACAAGTGAAATAGCTAACTTTTTTCTAGATGCATCTTTGGCCCGTGAGGCAAAATATTAGCACGATTTCCAGCTGAGCACCTCACCAGGGTCAAAGAAAGTGGTAAAAGCTGGTTTAATATTGTTAAGCTAGTGTAGTTTAGCATGAATTTGGCTGATACCGGTTTCTAAAGGCTTATCCCGGGGCTGTTTATCCAACATCTTTGCATCTGATTATAAGATTTCACCTCCACAGTCCCACCGCAACTTTCTGACGGGGATTTAACACACAAGCAATCAGATATGGAAATGCACATAAACACACACACAAGAGACCACTTCACACACACAAAATCTGGCACAAGAAACTCATCTGGTTTCATTTTTCAAAGCATGAAAGACCATAAAACAAGCTTAATTATTATCCGCAGACATTTGAGAAGTATGCAGATGGGATTTGGGTATTTCCTTTGTTTAAAAGGTGAAAGCTTACTGGGTGAAAGAGTGGTGAGCAGCAGAAAAGAGTTCTAAAGTGGCCGAAAGTATGAGAACATTTAGAGGCCAAGCATAATTCATCCAAGTTTAATTTCCTCTTGGATGTTCTCTGAAGCGTGTCCTTTGAAGGCATGTTCATGTTCAGTCAGGAAAGCTGTTGCATTACAAACTTACATACACGTTTATCAGGCCAACAAGTCATGTCACCATGGGATACGCAGAAATGAGCCTTAATGTAATGCCCTGTCTTGTAATCTGTTGTGATCCTATCTCTGTCCTGACGTGCCATTGGTTGTTGTTTCAGGCAGGCGAGTGGTGCGAGCCAATCACGTTGCGTCCCCCCAACGAGGCCACCTCGTCCACCCCGGTGCAGTATTGGCAGCATCACCCTGAGAAGCTCATCTTTCAGTCCTGTGACTACGAAGCATATGTGAGTCCACCAGCTTCATTTGTGTTTGTGTTTGGCATGGTCGGTCATAGGTTACTTTTGGGGACAAATTTCAGATTTAGAACCACTTAATTGGGGACAGCTTGTCCAACTACGGATAAAAGTTGTGTCCACAATTTGGAAAAAGCTGATTTTTGGGTCAGTGATTATGGTTAGGGTTAGGATAAGTTACTTTCATTATTGATTAATATGCTTATAATTATATAATTAACTCAATTAAATCATTTAATTGTTTGGTCCATAAAATGTCAGAAAAGTCCAAACTCGTGCAACCAAAACATATTCAGTTTACGATCATGGAGGACCAAGAAAACCAGCAAATATTCATATCTGACAATCTGGACCCAGTGAACTTTTGGCTTTTTTTTTGGCTTATTATGTATTTATTTCCTATCAATCGACTCATTGGTAAATCGGCTCATCGTTTCAGCTCTATTTGCATGTCATCAGTACACAGCGAAGGTAATAATAGTAAAGATCAATGACGCTGAACTCAACCTTTCAGTGAATATTGCGCTTGGTTATTCTCAGTACTTTGGTAAATTTAGATCTTTGCAAGTTACATAAAGGATGTTACATGTCCATGTTACCACGGATACAGCCTTGCACTTCTTTGTATTTTTTTATACAGTATGCACGGCAACTAGACTGCAGTGATTATCTACTCGGAGCAGGTAAAACACTGCAGAAAGCGGATGATGCTGGAGCCCATTGGCTCTCAGAAACACAGAGAATTAGGGAAATGGGTATCTCAGAAATACATACTGGGATTGGTGGTGCAAATATGAAAACGTGAAGTAAATGTACGTTTGATCATTAGGTAAGAGAGTGTGGGATAAAGAATGAAAATATAGTCGGTGAGGGATTGAAAATTCAAGTTTGAACAAACAGGATGATATGCTGAAATCAAATATCAAAGAAACCAAGAAGATGGGATAGAAGCGGTGAATAAAAGATCCCAAGAGCGCTTTCTTCCCTCAGTTAAAAATCTCCCTTTCTTCATTTTTTTCACTTCAGAAGATTGATAGCAAAAGCGTGGACCATTAGGCTTCTGACAGATGTACAACTATAAAGGCAGCGTGTTTGGGCAGATAGGGGGAACACACGACGGACTGAGCCACCACCGGGGGGGAAAAATGTGGTGGTGGTGCTTTCATGGAGCCATTTATGACAACATCTCTAACATCTCGCTGTCCCAGGACAACTGGCTCCAGAAAGCAGAGAACATGAGATAAATGAGCAGGAGCCACAACACAGAGAGAGCGAGAGAGAGAGGAGGGGAGAAGGCAGAGCACGCAGTGTGAATATTGGCAAACTGAAGGGAGATGAGGATTGAATAGGAATAAATTAGATGGATAAGACACTGATGAGAAGAAGAAGAAAGAGTAGAGTGTTTTGTGTTTATGTTAATAGAGAGAAAGAGGGATGGTAGAAAAAAAGGAAGCTGTTCTGATTTTCATCCTCAGCTCTAAATAAACACAAAACTCTTTCCTCCACTTTCAGCAGATGACATCTTAACTTCATAACGTCAGCTTTACAACCAGAGCTCCAAAGTATTATCTGAATATTATCGAATCCATTTCCAGTAAAACCCTGCAGATGGTCTAACATCATTACTACACTCTACATCATAAACAGCCAATTTTATCTCAACACTGACTCTGTGCGCTCCTCTATACTCTGTAGATACATTGAATATACCAGATATTATTCAATTATTCTGGCTATTACTGTTATCTGTCTATTTTACACGATTACCATCCAAACTCAAACTTACCTGGTTTGCCCTTTCATAAAAAGAGGAACCAACTCTCGAACAACCGAACAACTGGTCGATTAATCAATGAGTCAATGAAGAGAAAATTAATCTGTAATGATTTTGATGATCAAATAATCATTTTAGTCATTTTTTTAAAGCAAAAGCACCAACCTTTTAATCGTTGTAGCTCCTCAAATGTGGTGAAGCTTTTCTGTGTCATACATGAAAATAAACAGAATATCTTTGCATTTTGGACTGAAGACAGCTAAAGATGTCACTTCAAGGTTTAATAAATTATAGCAGGCCATTTTCTCTATTTTCTGGCATTTTATAGACAAAACCATTAATTGAAAATAACAATTAGATGTAGCCTGTTACACTGCTGGCATCACTGTGCCAGAGTACAGCCTCACAGTGCAGCTGGCATGGCTCTATAGTCTTAGTCTGTCCTACATCTTTGAATTGTGTTTGTACCTTATGAAAGACTTGTGTGTTTGTGTTCACCGACAATAACAGCAGTTGCCCTTGTGTGCAGCTGTAATATAATTTCTAGGATAACTGCAAGCAAGCCCGCCATAACAGCGACTTAACATTGTTAGCTTGAGTCAAGACAAAGTACTAACAGGCTCAGCCGACCTCCCCGTGATCCGCCAAAAGACCAGACTGAAAACATGACTGAGTCACAGTCTGTGCTGCATAAAAAAAAGAATTCATCACACAAAGCAGTTTGTTTTGCCTCCATAATCAACTGTATCACTAATTAAATGTAAGATAAATCCTGTGAGGTAGATATTGACTATTTTGGAGTAATTTACTGTAGAGTCAAACAAATGAGGTAAAAGAAGCTGTAAATATTTCTCTTCTAATCCACTAAAAGCCTTGTAAGGGGCCCACTTTAGGAAATCAAGCCCCTTCCATCGGCAGGACAGGCGCTGCAAGGTGGTAAATGTCACACCCATTAAGTGCTCTAATGTCGACATAAACATTGTCCCTGTATCACACTGTCACCATTAGTAGCTTCTTTATTAAATCAGATATTACGTGTGCAGAATGTATGACCGCACAGTCACGTCCAAGCAGATGGATCTACCAGACTCCCGCGTTAATGTCCCTCCTGGAGACTCTCAAGGTTGATGTACTGTGTGTATTTAATGAATCTCCATGTTGGTTCAGCTGAATGTAAACAGGGCTTTCATAAAAATTACTAGCAACATCATAAATAATGGATTAGACACATTTTATAATTAATAAACTAAACACATTTAACTTTGTTGTCACTTTGTTTCAGTAAGATAATAAAACAAACACTTTGTATGATTCAACTAGAATATGAAATGGTTCCAAAAGACTTTGGACAAAAGCTCCCACTCAATGTCCTCTACATCATCTTAGGTGATAACTCCATTATTGAGACTGTTAAAGTCCGGACTGAGCTGGTTAATCATTCAGACTATTCCATCAGTGATTTTTGATTTGAGTTTATTTGTGGAATCGTACAAAAATGCCGAATATTTCCTGGGTCGAGCTTTTCAACAGTGAGCCCATCAGAGTGTTTGGCAGAGATTAGCAGGTTTAATAGCCGTGGTTTATTATTATATACAACCATAAACAGGCACTGCTATGTTATACTATACTATCTATATTCACAGTGTGTATTTACAGAGCGTGTGTTTGTGTTTCTCCACAGTACCTGGGCTCCATGCTGGTGAAGGAGCTGAGAGGGACGGAGTCCACACAAGACGCTTGTGCCAAGATGAGGGTAAAGCACTGTCTAACACACTACACTGCTACAGCTACTGCTGTGAAACATCCAACTCACATAAACAGGATTTGAAGGATAATTCTAGTTTATTACAACTTATTTATGTTGTTTAGTCTATTGTTAATATCCCATTCACCAAGTTTAATGCTGAAATCTGTAGTAATCTTTTAACTGGGCTCTATCAAAATGAGACTTCTCATAACTTTGCTTATCGATCAATTTTAAAACAAGCCAAGCCCTCTCTAGTGTGTAACCACTCAACGTAGGTGCACATGACTGCACCTGTGGCTTTAATTTAATAAGTATTTTCTACAAAATCTGGGACACAGTCTCACAGTCTGAGCGCCCTCACACTCACACTGGAACTTAAACAAACATAAAATATTATGACAGTGGATTAAATATATTGAGGGATTTATTTTTAATATCCTTGCCTGGTTGGCTCAATACCCGGCGATCTCCCTTTTACCTCAAATCAGCTTATCTCTTAATATCAGTGCTCACTCCTTATTTCTCTTCCTCCTTCCATTCCTCCCTGCTATCCCTGTCTTTTCTTCCTCCCTGCTCATTCTTTTCATATTTTCCTGCAGCACTCACTCCCTCTCTTCTCTGGCCCTCAATTCATATCTCTCATTCTCATCCCGTGCTGCTGCAGTGTGAAGATAATTTTTAATATTCATGAGAGAGAGAGAGAAGCTTTCTGTTCCTCACTCTCTCCTCCCTCTTTTCTTCTGTCTTAATATTTTTGTTGTCACATCAGAAGGCATCTTTATTTCTTTCGAATTCTCTCCTTCCTCGGCTTGACGCACCTCTGCTGCACACCAAGGTTGTAATTAAGTGCATAATGTGTACATCACTTCTCAGCATCCCTCCTTTCATCCATCCCTCCGCTGTGGAGGTAGATGTGGATGTTTAAATCTCAACTTCACAGCCCCTAGCTGGGTATCTGTCAGTGAAACCAGGCGGCGCTGCCTTTGTCAGCTTTTCAGTGCTACCTGATCCTGACAGGGCCGAACCACAGCAGCAACAAGCTGCGAGCAGGGAGGAGAGAACAGAACAAAGAAAAGAAATAGACATGGAAAGGAGGAGATTCGACGAGGGAAAAGGAAGAACGTAAGGAGTGTAATGGAAATGTAGATGGTGAAAGAAGCGATGAAAGACCAGAAGTGATACAGAGAAAGGCAGGAGAGAGGGGCTAATCTCATGTCTATTTCTTTGAATATATTAAAGCTTTTGGCATGTCGGATGACAGCTTGGAGGGTGACGTTGACATTGCTGTAAATCACACCATTTTCCACAGCACCTTACTGCATAATGAGTTGAAATATATGTAATTGAGACACGTAAAGTGCCAGCATGTAATTAAAAGGCATGAGGAGAGATATACAGCGGGAGCCTGATATGGCTTAAAAGCTAATAGACTTATTGGATTTGCAGTGATCGAGTCGGTTGGGTTTAGAAATGTAATTCAGAAGCAATTTTTTTTTATGGAGGCACCTTACAACCCATGACCTTTGTAGATGATTTGAATTGATTTTGGTAATCAAGGAGGAAGCCTATTATTGAGTCTGTTTTGAACTTTTTTTCCTCACATACTTACACACACACATCCAAGGAAATCTTTGCAGACATGGTTTAAATCTAGTATAAAACTTAAAGGTTATTAAATTCAGTGGAGATCTTTACCGACTGAAATTCGTTCATCTGGAACGAATTATAATCTTGTGTGCAAATTAGGCCATTGCACTTTTCAATAAAAAGGATGTATGCTGTAATAGAGTGCCTTAAAAGTCATTGCTGCCTCTTTTTTCTCTGTCTCTACCTTTTATGTTTTGTGCACTCCAAGAAGTCGACAGAACAGATGAAGAAAGTGCCGACCATCGTACTGTCTGTTTCCTACAAAGGAGTAAAGTTCATCGACGCCACAAATAAGGTAACGCTCGTGGCTCACTGTGACGCCTACTGTAAATAACGCACGAAAGGTCAGGCTTTTGAATGTGAACTTGAGTGGCATTAGGAGGTGTCGGCCATAGCCGGCGACGCAGCGCTGACTGATTTAAAACCATATAGCGTGAAAATCAATAAAGTGTAAAAGGGCAATAATCAGTATGGAGCAGATGAGCTGAATGTTAAGAAAAATCAATAACAAACTCAGTCCATTAAAGCCTTAATGAATTGCTTTAAATGAGCTTTCTCACATTTGTCTCTTCTATATTCATGAGGAGTTTTTATGGGACGCAGTTGGCCATCAGCTTATTCCTTCAACATCCAGAGTGACATCTGAGTGATTTTTGCCCAATATGTGGGTGTGTCCAACTTGAAGATACAAAAAAACAGGTTGTCAATCCACAATAATGTTGTGAAGATTACTCACAATCACAGAAATCCACAAATGTATATCTGCTACATTTACACAATAGTGCCAAAATGAGACCACGGGATGTGATGATTAATTAACACGGACAAACAACGAATAACTCTTTGTAAATTAGCTGGATTGATTCTATTAATTAAATACTGGAATTTATTTAAAAATTACAGCCAGCAAAGTGTTTAAATCTTGTTTGTTACTACCGACTATGTGCTCCTGCAGTATGTCTACCCACAAGGCATAGAAGGGAATAAATAATAGTATTGGTAATCAATTAAAGGGATATGGATCACCTGGATTCAACTCCTCAGGTCATCTGCTGTCCCACTGTGGGGAGTGGATTTCTCACTCACCTTACAAAAGTAATCAATAGGCCTATTTTTATAATCAAAGGCAACGATGATACTGTCAAGTATGACATAACGAGCATTGTCATCTAATGTACAGTATGTTATGTAAGTCCTCTTTGTTCTTTCCTGTGGTGAAATCATCTGCTCCATATTGATTTGTTGTCCTTAAAAGCTCTTCTTCATATTCTGTTTGAGTGTATTCTGACAGACACTCTACCACATTTGCTATTTTCACAGTTTCCATGTTTATAATTTGCATTGTTAAATATATTCCTGTGTAGATGTGATATGATGAAGAGGAGGTGCAGATCAAGAAAAAACAGACCAGTAGTTTCAACTCTCAGTATCAAGAAAATGTTCCTAATGCTTCCAACATTTAGCACAAGGCAACTTCCAACTTAAAAATCATGTTTTCCTAATGTTAGCCCTCACTGAAACTTTTTTTTGGGAGGCTTTGATCTTCTACAATTCACAGCACTGAGTTTTGCTTTAATTAACACAACGTCTGAGTGTTCTCCAGTGACATTACCAGAGGACAAATTCCAACTCAGCGACTCCACAAAACTCTCAAACCAAAATTGTGCTACAGTTATTATGGTTTTTGGATGTGTGAAATGAGATGAATAATAAATCAGATTTGTTTTTCCATAAAGTGGCTCACTGGGGATATTCAGCAGTCTTGCCTGAAATAAGCATCCCTCTCTCTGCACCTCTTTATCTTTCTGTCTTTTGTTCCTTTTGTCTTTCTGCAGAATATCATAGCGGAGCACGAGATCCGCAACATCTCGTGTGCAGCTCAGGATCCAGAGGATCTGTCTACATTTGCCTACATCACCAAAGACCTCAAGTCCAGTCACCACTACTGCCATGTCTTCACTGCTTTTGATGTGGTCAGTGCTAAAACCGTGTTCAACAACAAATATCGTACACATTGTGCTTTTAATATCGCATCATATTCTCACGTTTGTTTGCTTTTGCCCTCTTAACAGAACTTGGCGTATGAGATCATCCTGACGCTTGGCCAGGCCTTCGAGGTGGCCTACCAGCTGGCACTGCAGGCCAGGAAGAGCGGCCACGGATCATCCACGCTGCCCGAGAGCTTTGACAGCAAGCCCAGCAAACCAGTCCCCAAACCCAGAGTCAACATCCGCAAATCTGTAAGAATCCCTGCCGCACAGCCCCACAAACATTTGAAGGAAAAATATATCCTAAATGGAAATGAACACCAGCAACTCCAGGTTTAATTTCATGATATGGATTTGATAAATGCTGGTTTAAAGTGATAAGAAAGTGTGAAACCTTTTGAAGGGTATTCCATATTTATGAACTTACCTTTAATTATACCATTTTAGATGCTCCTTGCAACTGATACACACTACAGGATTATTTAGTGAAGAAAACTAGGATTTAAGATGGATTTTCACCTCTCGCCTTACAACTCAGGACTCAAATTTAGCCGTTTCATTTCTGCTTCTAACCAAATCTTACCAGCATCCCCATTAACTTTCTGTCCCATTTACACTGGAATCTGTCCAAAACCTCTATCCATTTGCTCTGATCCATCCCAGTCTCTCATCCATGCTCATGTATGTGGTTTTAACTCCCAGTTTTGCTTACTGGTATTATCCAGGAATGCTTGTGTTCTGTGTGTTAGAATCTCTTGGCCCAGCGGAGGTTGTGGCAGAGGTGTAGGTGGATATTTGATCTGTTCGGTCGTGCTGTCTCTTTCGTCAGTCTCTTTCATAAGTCAAGCTAATTTTATTTATATAGCGCCACATTATAACAGTTATCTCAGGGCCCTTTTCATATAAAGCAGGTCTAGACCATATTCTTTACAAAATTATAAACAGAGACCCAACATTCCCCAACGAGCAAGCGTTTGGCGACAGTGGAAAGGGAAAAAATGCCCTTTTCTGGGCTGACTGATGAGGCCTGTTTGCGTCGGGCTCTGGGGAGGCTTGCTTGGCTCGCCTCACTGTGTGCATGTGTTTGCATGTAAGCAGATAAAGAATCCTCATGTGGAAGATGCCTACATACTGCAGCCCCGCATGAAGAATTCATTTATTGACATTTCAGTCCATCAGAGCCTCATCAAAAATGCTGTAACGTGTGAGGGCTTTTTATAGTGTCTGAGCATCAAGAAAAGAGAGAAGGTTATCTGGAGTATTAAGCCTGTGCTTTCTGTTTATATGCTCAGCTTTATGTAGGGCTGCCTGTCATATGACGTTTTTCTATACTGTATGACAGTGTTGAATTAGTACCAATTAGGGCTATCTCTTACATCAATCCTTCAGCTTAAATTATTCATAAATGTTCAGCTGATGAACTTGAAATCAAACATTATGTTGTCACGGTAATTATTGGACTTTTTAACTGCACAGAGCAAAAGAGAAACAGCATGGCAGACCAGAAACTTTTACAAATGTAGTCTTAAAATCCCCTAATTGCAAATCTAACTCTAATAAATATAATTTCTCCCTTATTTCAGCTCTCAGTTGCAATTTTGAAAGCTTGATAAATTGGCTAAGCTACCAATTATTTTGATAATCTATTATTCACTGTTATATTTTTTTAAAAGCCTAAAGCCTAAAGGGGTGTCTTAAAATTGCTTGTTTTGTCCAACCAACAGTCCAAAACCAGAAGATATTCAGTTTTCACAAAGAAAAGCAGCAAATCATCACAATTTAGAAGCTGCAGCTGGGTAATGTTGCAATTTGCTTTAGAAATTACTTAAATGTTTCCTTTAATGATAATTAAATCAATTTTTAAAATAGCTGCTTAGATTATTTTTCTACCATTTTACAAATAGATTACTCATTCATTTCAGCTCTCCACACATAGTCCTATCTGTGAGCTTAGCACTTATATATATTACTCAGTGATTCTGTCAGTATGTAACAGTTGTTGAATTTTGGTGGTTCACTATCGAGCCCAGCTTCATTTGATACTAGATACTTGTGCCCTACATTCTCTCACGGGTTTCACTGTGAGTGTATATGTGCAATTGTTCTTCATGCCTCCTCCAACTGCAGTGTCACAAAGTCTATTTGTGAACCTGTCAACCTCTCATTAACCCCTAAGAGAGCTTTAAAATACTCACGCTAACCCACTCCGCCGCCGCACATGTGTGTTTAAAGGGTCGGGCGTAGAGTTACGGTGGCTGCTATATCAGTGTGTCTAGACCAAATTTAAGTCCACCAACATTCTGTGAGTCATGGAAGAAAGACAGTGCTGGAGGAGAAAGTGGTGGCTTCGGAGGAATGGTCTCGCTTTCTAAAGTTAGAGCGAGATGTGAGATGGTGAGGAGAGACGCGGGAAGAGAGCGTGTGCAGTATTTGTGTTCTTGCTCTTCCTGTGTGTCCTGGTGTGTGTGTGTGTGTGTGAGACTGGGGGGTCCGGTGCCTACAGAGATGATGGACGATAGCATGTGTAGACCCAATCTGCTGACTCGGCTACCGTTACATTAACCATTAATTGCCTTTCTCTTCCCTGTGTTCATATATATATATATATATGTGTGTGTATGTGTGTGTGGCTTAGTTAACGGCTTGTGGTGTGCAGCAGGCCAAAGATACTGCAGGATTCACTTAATATTCCCGCCACCTGCCAGCCATAATCTCCATCTTGCAGCACCTTCCAAGCCTCTGTGCTTTAAAAATACTGTTGCTTTGTTTCTCTGCCCCAAAGACAGATCACATATCTGTTTCTCCACACCCTCTCATTATCATTTTTATGGTGTGTGTGTGTGTGTCTTATGTGAGCACATCTTGTAAATCTCCCTCAACATCCACTTAACTTTGCCCTTATGAGTGTGACCGTGCCTGATGTGACTCTGTTGTCTTTGATCGGCGTCGGCATGTTACTGTAATCTGAGTGTAGCCTTAACGCAGTGTAGAAATGCATCACCCCTAACCCTGTGTGATGAGTTTTCCCATTTTGCATTTCTTAAAACAAGTGATAAAACCTGCCAGTGGTGTGAAAATAGCTCGTTCGAGCAGCAGATTCATTTTCCAGGAGCTCTGGCAGCCAATTTTTACACTTTAATGTATACTTTCTGTACAAACTCAGAAACAAATTAAACCTAACTTGAAGCCGTCTCACCTCATTGGCAGGATTTTTCATTCATTTGGAGAAAAAAAAACCCAAAAAAAGTGTGGCTTGTGATGATGCTTTTTTTTTTGCAAAGGGATGCTGTGTGCGTTTGCCGTGCCATATTCGTCTTGCTGGGAGTGTTGTTGCCATGCAGGAGTTACTTTATAAATGGGCCGTAACATGGCCTAGTCTTGCTCGAGTTTTGCTGTATTGCAGTAAATGCTGCTGTCCCGCGCTGTTGCTAGGGTGATGACTTCGCTGCCATGTTGTTGCCATGGTTTTGCTTTGGTTTTGGAGTGTGTTGTCTTTCCCTGTTGCCACGCAGCTACTCTGTCATCGCTGCTGGGTTGTTGTTTTTTTTTGCCTTGCTGCTTTGTTTTGCTGTGTCCGGTTGTTGTGTTGCTGAGCAGGCGCACTTTGACCTTTGTATGAACTCTGCCCCTGTAGGTCATCATGTCCCCCTCCAGCCGCTGGTCACTGGGCCACATTTACACCCCTCACCGGCCTCCTCTCCACCCTCCTCTTCCTCCCCCTCGACTCTTCCATCTTCCTCACAAAGCTCAGTCACAGGTCCTCCACGCTTTTTTCCTTCTCTTATCCTTTATTTCCACACCATTTTCTTTTAGTCGAGGAGAAAGCGGCGTCTGTAAGTGCTTCCATTTTATCCTGTCGCTTTTTATTCAACTAACTCTGCATCTGTGTGCAATCTGATGTGTTTGTGTGTGTCTCAGTCCTCCTCGGTTACTTCTTCTATCTGCATATCAACAGTTAGCGGTGTTGCTAAAGGCAGATGTGACACTACAGTCGAGTCTTGCAAAGCCAACCCACTTCATTTCTTTATAGCAAACATAAAGCAGAATGCAGACCTTTACTTTAGTGCCACAGTCAGATTTTATGTGCCCACTGAATCAATTCATACCCTGGATGGGTACATGCTGCCTCCTCCAAGATATAAATGTATGAATAAAATGTGTTTGAAGCAATAACCACTGCTTCAAAATAACTGAATGTTTATAAAATCTCCAATAACCACCTCAGTACTTTAAATCCCAGCCTGAATGTTTTTATGCATGTGTTTTTTGCTCATACAGCCTAATTTTTTTAAAAGGTTCATCAAAAGAATACTATTAAAGCGTACACAGAACTAGTTCAGTTAGAAGTGTTATACAGTCTCTTTGCATTCATTGTACATTGGCTTGAATCACAGAAGTTGTTGGGTTGCAGAGCCATCCATGCCCCATCCATCCAGCAGAAGATGGGTCAGGATGCTGAGATTAAACCTGTTATGACGGCAGACTCGATTCTGTCGCTTTCACTTGGAGCTTCTGGCTCATTTTGTCAACAAAGTCAGAAATCTGTATTAAAGTACAAACTACATTTCCTTATTTTATGAGTGGTGCCTTTAAGGACTGTCAAAGCTGTGTCTCCAAAACACTCTACCATGTTATGCTACAGGAAAAGCAGACACTAAAATATCATACTACTATATATTATATCATATATATTCTATATGTATTATATATATTATATTTGGAAATGAGAAAATGAGTTTCATGATATGAGTGTGAAAGAGGAAGCAACCATCAGAGTGACATTACAGCCGAAGCCTGAGACAACTTCAGCTGCTTTGCGAGTAAGTTTCTCAGTGATTCCTCAGGTGGATAGGACAAAAAAAAAAAAACTAGCTTTACGATATCGAGTCAGAGCAGAGATGTGGCACACTTTTAACGCTTGTGAGGCCAAATATTGCACTATGGAATCTGACAAAACAGAGTGTGGAGCAGAAAGCGACCTCTGGAGCTGCAGCACAATGGCAGAAAAACAGGCAGGTGCTGCAGGCGGAGTAGCTTTGCAACACTGATCTTCATCAACTTCTTGGTTCATGAGTAACCCTGACTTTGTTTCCTAACATAATATTATATCAGACTTTGCCAACTCTGAATACAGAAGAGTGACTGTGTTACCTGTAACCTTCGGCAGCTGCATTCAGCTTGAGCGCATGGTCCTGTTTCCTCGTCATCCTAAATAGGTAAAAGAAACAGATTTTAGAACAGATGAAGACAGCACAAGCGGCTCTGGCTTGTGTGCAACTCTTGGTAAGACGTGATGAAAAAAAGGTTTTGTAAATGAAATAATAATTGAAATTACAGAAAATGTGCTATATCTTGATGTGTATTGATGTCAGGATATGAAATAACCTATGTCTGCATATGAGATTTTGGTCATATAGCACAGCCCTTTGGTGACCAAGTTTGAAGAAATCATTATATTCACACTGATGAATTTTCCCTTTAAGATGGTGATGTGGTGCGCAAAAGTGTGTTTGTCCGTAATCCTGTAACCCCATAACAAGATTGTAAGGTTTTGCTGTGGTTGTCCGTGTGTGTGTGAGTGTGAGTAAGAGGATAGAGAACTGGATTATCTCTATTATAGTTACCTTCAGTATTGTTGCTGCAGCAGTGTGTCGAGGAAAGATAAGAGAAACATTGCTCTGTTAGCAAATTGCAGAACTCAGAAGATTAACCTTGTTCACTCCAATAACACTGAGACACCTACAGGAGGTTTTCTTTAAGGTTTATTTAGATACATTTGATACATTGTTAATATTGTCATAAAACAATCACAACATGGTCACAATATATATAATTGGAATTACAAAACAGAGCGAGCATAAGGACAGATTTAGGACAAATTTATTCTGCACAGTCGAGTCTCCCCTTTGCCCCTAAATCATCTGAAAATAAACCAATAGATCGGAGGAAAGCACCCTCAGCAACAAAACCCAGTCACTTGATTGGTTGCCATGGGGTTATTTTTGAGAGCAATGTAGTTTGTTTGGTTTGTTTCTCAGCTTTTGAAGCCACAATAGCTTCACACTGGCAGCAACAGACTCTGACGATCAAAACTGCCAACATGTGCAGGAGCTGCATTGCCGAAAATGCAGCACATAATTGAACAGGACTGAAGCAGCGAGTTTCTATCCATGTTCTTGTTTCTGCTTTCTCATCTGTCAATGTATCTCTCTCTCTCTCTCTCTCTCTCTCACACACATAAACGTTTATTTTCATTTACATTCATCACTCCGTATTCGGTACATTCTCCCCCACAATCTCATTCATTCTACCCTACTCTTGTTTTCACTGACTTTCTTAGCGTGAAATTGTATCAGAAAATTGATCCAACAGTGTGCAAAATGTCAATTTTCAATATCTGGAAAAAGCAGTTTGCACCCAGATTTCATCACGTTGATGAATTGTTTGGTTGGAAAAACATGCATACCAATAGTACAAAATCAATTCATTAATGTAGTATTTTCAAAATTGAGAATATGCAGCTCATTGACAATCACTTGACCCTGCCTACTTGTTTTCTTTCTGTCTCTGCTCTCTCTCCTCCTCCTCCCTTTCTTTCTGCCTCAGATGGAGCAGCCGTCCATGGACCAGAAGGGCCACGCCAACGTGCCGTGGATTGTCGAGCCGGGTCAGGAGGCCAAGAGAGGAGTCAACACCAAGTACGAGACCACTATTTTCTAACATAGACCCGCCTTGTCCACTCCTGTGTGTGTGTGCCTTTCAGAGGTTGCCCTGTACCGGGGCCCCGCCCCGGAGTTGGGCACGAGCGACGCACGCCGCCGCGTCACCTCACCGGCTGAAAAATAAAAAAACAAAACATCCTGCCCCGCCCCCGTTAGCCGAGCCTGTCCACTGCATGATGACGTTTGGCCCTGCGCTGTCTCTCTCTTCTATCTCCTTGTCTCTTCTTCTCTCTTTTGTTTCTGCTCTTCCCCTCTTTGGCCCTGGCAACAACCTCCTGCCTGCAGGGCTGGCGCATGACCTTTGAACCCAGGGCTATGGTGCACTTCTCTGTCTCCACCTGTAGGGGGAATGGTCAGCTCCGTTTTTTCCACTTCCTGTTTGTCGGTCAGTCAGCAGTCAGCAGTCAACCAATCGGGTGTTCTGCTTCCAGCTTCTTGTTTTTCTTTTTTTTCCCCCCTTGTTGATGGGTGCAACCATTTGGCTTTGTCTCTCTCCTCCTGCCTCAATCCCTCGCTTTTCTCTTCATTTCAGCCCCTTTGTCCAAATGCCCCTGACAACTTGAATGAGATTTGAAAACAGAGTAATGCTAAGAGCTGTAACAGTGTTTTAGCTGTCTGTTGAGCCCAGTTTGGGAGCTGACAATGAGGGGGCTGTTGTCTTAACATGACAACCGGAGGAAAGTTCAGACTTTTCTTTTTAAATCATAGAGGAGAGCAGAACTACAGGAGAGGTGATGTAGCACGGTCTGACTTTGACTCAAACTGGTTCATCCAGCAAGCTACTAGAATGTATTTCAACTTTTTGATTCTTTATATTAGATTATTTTTTTGGAAAATACTAACAAACTTGTGAATTTCTTTGACAAACAATATTTTAAACTTGACCTGTGACACAGGAAGACATAGTTGATTTTGTTTTGTATTTATAGAATATTTTCCAGCACGTGTGTGTATATGTTAATTATTTTAACCACATGGATTTTTTTTCCTGGCCATTAACCTGATTTTATTTGGGGGAAGAAAAAAAAAATCTTGTATGTATAAGGTTTAGCATGTGGCTTGTGAGACGCATGGTGGCCATTTTGGATTTGCTGAGCAGGGGGGCCGGTGGAGAGGCGGGGTGTGAGGGCTCTCTCGATAAGTGATGTCATCTCATTTGCAGGGCAATGCCGGACGCTCATGTCTATTACTGTGGAATACAAAGAATGTAGCCAGCCCTAAACACGGACCTTGTCACACATACAATGCAAAAAGGACTACAATGGACCCTCTTGCTTTCTTTTCAAAGGACTACAAACATGGATGCTACTCCACAGTGTTTAAGGTTGACTACAAAATGTTGACATTCATCTACATGCTTGACACAGTAAACATAGGACCAACACACACACACACACACTAGCAGGACTGCATCGCGACAGACGACGGTCTGCTCTGAATGTACACTTGTTTAAAAGCAGCCTCAACTTTCTGCAACTACCGCAGGATCTGTTTTATGCTCCCAACTGGGAGGCATGACCCTTTGAACTTTTGGGAGGTCACAGCATCTCCATGGAGTATGGAGTGTGAGTATGGTAATGGACAATGTGCTCATGTAAAGGCACCAGTAGGCATGTGTCAGTGTTGGAATGGGGATGTGTTCGAGGACGTCTGGCTGGATCTTGTTTATTTTATTTTCTTTAAAAAGGTCAGAAAATAATAAGAGATATATGCACAAGCGTGTAAATGTGATTGGACTAACTGCAACACGCTCAAGATGCAACAGGTGTTTCCTGATGTCTTGATGAGACGCGTTTCTCATTGCAGAGAATGGCAAACGTACAAAAACAAAACAGCATCTGGCGTTTAAAAAAAAAAAAGTATTCTATTCGTATTGCCCGACATTTTAATGTTTAATATGAGAGTATTATATTACCATGATGATTATGATTATTCTTGTGCAATTCTTGTCTACTGTTGTCTTAATGTTACATTATTTTTCTATGATATGCTGAGATGAAAACCTTGGGCTTGAGAATGATGGCCATCCTTTAAAAATAATCTGAAAATACATTATCATACTTGTACACAGGGAGTGAATGTTGCAGGTGGCTAGCTAACTCTTGTCAGGTCAATCCTCCATCATTTCTCATGGGGCTCTACTCTTATCTAGCAGATGTACTATTTTAAACGCAGTATTACTGTATTATTTGGATGAGAAGTTATCCAGTTATAAAATGTACATAGATATTTTGCCAACTCATTGTTCATACATGTAATGTAAAAGAGAAAAAGAATAAAGGATTTGCAGTACGTGGCACTGGAGAGAAGGTACCAAAATAAAGGTTGAAGATGAAAAAAGACTAGGTGGTAGATTGTAGAGATTGTATTTTGAGTGAAAACTGAAATGGGTGACATCACTGCTGACCAACATGTACATAGGCTTGGACTTCCAGCACACTGATTTTTGTAATTTTGGCCATTATTTATATCCTTGTAAAGCACATGGAATAAAATATGACTTGTACAACCATTATTCATCCTTTGGATAAAGTGTCTTACCTTTCCTTTTTTCAACCACTACATAAGAGGTCTTTTTGCACTATAGCTCAGTATAAAAGTATACCTCAAAGGGCTGTACATTTAAAACCTATAAAAGAAAAAAAATGAAGCAAAACACAATAATACACAATATGTACATAAAACCCCTGTACATTCATACCAGGATACAGATGAAAACACACAATGTGTAACATACATTACATATACATGACCATGAACACATAGAACTAACCATAGTTTAGTGCTAACAGCAGAATAAGGTCCTGTTTATACCTGGCATTAACGTGCATCACACTTGTCTCTGTTATGTGTCATGAGCTGACCACTTGTCTCTAGATTTTGTTGCTGCTTACACCACTTCTGCAACTATCAAACGGCCCCACACACAGTTATTACGTCAGCCAGATATGTTGTTAGTGTGGGCTAAAGAGCTAAGGGCTAATAAAAATGTTTTAAGAACTAATTTACATATACAACCTATTCAAACTGTTCAGATCAGTCCAACCACACACATCTGTTCTTCTTTCCATTCTTTCAACCGTTTAAACAACCACCTTGTCCTGCGTTGATGACACATTCTCCTATTGCGTTCTGGCCAGGGGCACATCAGGATGCATTACCATTTACACTACAACATATGTGGTCAGATGCATCCTTTTTTTTCTTCTTTTACTTAGGTAAGCCAGAGAAAATGATGTTACAATAGTCAAGTCTTGGTGGGAAAATTGAAGTCAGAACCAGCTAAGTGCAGAGTGAGATGACTGAAGATGTTTCTAACTGGGTTTGGACTAAGATCTAGCGTTTCAATTTTCTCTGTGTTTAAAAAGGAAGAAGTTAGATGACATACATAGAGTTGAGTATCATCTGCATAGAATTGAAACCCTAGTTTGTAACAAATGATTAATGCACCAAGAGGCAGAATAAATACAGGAAATAAAATAGTACTCCATACTATCAGGCTTTACACAAAATATGGAGAAAACTACATTTATACACCATTTATTTATGGATACAATATCTGCCTAATTATATATTTTGTATATTTGTATAATATATCACCACTAGATATCAATAACCGGAGGTAAACAACCAAATATACAGGGAACTTCACTGTTTTACATATTAAATATATTAAATTACCAAAAATTATTGGAAAAAAAGATCTACTGGCCAAGAGGGCCAATGGGGAAAGAATGTTACATTGAACCCTGATTATGTATTTGCAAGGTCTTCTTAAACACAGATTATCCACATTTATAAACATCTCAGGTCGACCTCAAATCCATAAATGTTCCCTCTATCCAAGCCATCTCATGTCAAACTAAGTAGTGTTAGGTGAAGTCTCATACCTTATGTTAGATGTTGTGACTGTGATGGCAGTGACTCCAATGCTCAGCTCACCTGAACAGAGATACAGACACAGGATGATTCACATTGATAGAGAACCTAATGTTAAAGAATGCTCTCATCTTTATCCCAAATGTTTGTATTTATGAAGCTAATGTGACCAAGCCTTATGGGCACTCTATGCTTACAGCAAGGAGGGGGGGCAAAGAGTATAGAGCACATTTACATCTCCAGCTAGTGCTTTGTAGCAGGAAAGCTGTATGCCAATTTTGAATACCAAAACATTGATTCATATGAATTACGTAACACAAAAGAACCCACTGGCTATTATCCACTATCTACGCAGAGGCAGACAGGGAAAAAAAACAGATGATCAACTGACCTCAGTGGTCGCTTTAAGCTCATGTCACAGGCTGCTGTCGTGTCATTGGTTGCACATTGAAATATCACAAAATTAAGGTCAAAGCTGACACTGACTGATCATTGGGAATGGAAGGGAGCTGTTAAATCTGAGTGATGCACAACACCCAAGGTAGGCATCATCAGTCTCTCCACAGGAAAACAAAGGCTCAAGCCAGTGCATGAGACTCTGCCACAGATTAAATAAGAAGGGATTTGAGATTTGAGATTTGAGATGGATACAGTGCTAAAAATCCTCCTGAGTCTCTCTGATAACTTGAGACACCATTCGAGACCCCTGATATTCGAGTTGATCTCTCTGATGTCTGGTCATCTTGTGTCTCTTAAAAACGACACAAAAAAACTGAATGAACACAGACAAATAACAGCTAAAAATTGATCAGATGAGTGGTAAAACATTCTAAAGATTTAGTTTATTAAAATGTATTTATATGAGGGACCATGTACAAAAGAGGAAAAGATGCTTTGTTCCAGATTCAGCTATTAGTTCATTTCCAGCTGTAGTTCCTGAGTAGGTGAACAGAAACAATAAAACAAAGAGCAAAACCAATGAAATCATCTCCACTAGAAATTAGGAATACACTACCAGCTCACTAAATATTTTTAAAAGAAACCTAAAAACTTACTTCTGATGCATATATCTTTGCATATATCCAACGTTATAAAAACAGGTTGTCAAAATGTTGAGTGAATGCTGACAAGATGACTTACAAGACTCATTAGATTCACTGCTCACTGCTTGAGAATGTTTTCCTTGCATTTTTCTGGATTTACAAGCGCTAAACTGGAGGCAGATAGATAGTGACAATGAGGCAAAGACCCTGGGCCAGATATTAAACTACTCGCACATAATTTCAGACAGCTTTCGTGCCTCAAGACAGTTATGTTATTTATCTAACAGGCATACCGAGCTGGCAGCACTTTTAGCACGTCAACTGAGATGCAACTCTTTTATGCAGAAGTAAATAAGATACTACATCACAGGCGCAAAATAAATGAAAGGTACAAAACAAGTTTACATGTACATACAGTACATTGATGAATAAAATATTAAATGAATTCAAACTGGATGAAAGCTCACATATGAACATTTAATCAGTCATTAACAAACATGAGCCAACTGTTTATGCAATAAAATCTATCAAACAAAAGCTTAGCGACGAGGGCTTTAATTAAACAAACATGAAGAGCCTGCAGGGTTTGGGAGCTGAAGCCCCTCTGGCTGTTCTCACCACATGGCCCGCCTGGATTTGAGTGACAGAACTTTCAACCGGAAAATTAACTCCATTACTGTTCACCGTCACAGCGTTAAAAGGATCTACAGCAGCAAGAGGCAAAGGTAAGAGTATCTCAGGTCTACAGGGGCTGTCTGAATGATCCACCTGCTGCACTCAGTTTATACCAAGGCCGCAAAATTTACCTTTTTTATGGTCCAAGGCCCAAATTGCTAGTTAATGTTCAAATTTGACCAGCCGCTCAACAGATTATCATTGTTTCTTTTGGCTGATGGGTGAAGCAAATCTAACAGTCAATAATATGAGTCAATAATTTACCAGCATTTGGCTGGTGGCCGATGCTAATTTTGTGCCCAGTTTATAACAAATCATGCACATTACGAATGTCAGTGGTATCTCATGCAGACAGCAATTTTGTTGTAAATTCATACATATATTATGATTTTTGATCGATCGTGATTAATCATCAAATGATTCTAACTGTAATAATAGGGCTGTGTGATATGATGATAGATATATCATATGATGCAAGAAAAATGTCTGTTGTTTATATCGTTGTGCCGCAAATCACACTCTTTCCAGCAGTATTTTTTGTCATCTGGAGTCTGTCCATATTTTGTGTGGATTACTCTGTTAAATTATGATGCATCAACTATTTATTCAAGGAATAATTAAAATGTGCTATATCAGGATAGGTATTGTTATTGGGATAGAAGCTTTTGGTCATATCGCCCAGCCCTTTGTAATAATCTATGCTTGTCAAACAGCAGCCATAATTTTAACATTGAGAAATGTATTTGCTTTTGTTTTGTCTTAAAACTGTGTACTATATTGATGTGGGTGAAATTAATTCAATGCCATTTGCTATGTTGTTGCTGATGCTGATCACTGTGGATCTGAGACCTAAAGGCTCATGTATGCTCAGGGATATTATTAATAGAAAATAAGAGATGTAACAATTAGTCGATTCATCGGCTGACAGAATAATGTAAATTATTTTCTGGTTTCTTTTGGTATTCTATGATAGTAAACTTGTATCTTTAGGTTTTAGTCTTTCAGTTGTTATTTCCACAAATGTAAGACTGAGTAAACACATTTTTGCTGTGTGTATTCTCCACTATAACCATGCTGTTGAAGCATTATTTACACAACTGCTAGTGCTTTTACACGCCATCACTATATTTTACCAAGCCTTATAAAAGAATGAATTTAAAACAAAAAACATGGAGCTGAGTGTATTAAACTACACAGGACTGACATTTACAGTGAGCCTCTGAAAGGCTGAACAAGCATTTGTCATGAGCTATAAACTCCAGAATAAATAGGCTCACAGTCTGTTTGCAGATCGGACAGTTACAATCTGCAGCCAATAGAAGAGACTGCTGGGCTGTTTTCTGAGCGCTGTGGAGGTGAACGGCCCGATGCTGCGGCACACTGCTTTGCTGAAGATTTACTGCCAATCTGCAGTTTGGTGCATTCGGTTGAAAACAGACAAAACATTTTTTTTTTTGTTTGTAAGAGCGGACCACTGCGGGATGAAGAGTAGGAGGTAATTCAAGACATTATTTCTGGAAGATTAGACCAGCAGTGGAGAGAGTGGTGCGATGGCTGCTGTATTTAGGCTTTCCAAATCTCCAGCTCAATGTTATTTCTACTGCTGGCAGAGGTGCAGGCGCAGGACAGGAGGGAAGAGTAACAAAGGAGTTTTCGCCTTGTGAAAACACAATGACTGATAATAGTGAGATGATTGTTAATTAGGAGATGCTCATTTCTTTGATTTTTTTTCATTATTATTACTGTCTGCAGTGAAGTGTGAGACAGGAAGTGTACACGCTTTGTTTCGCCGTCTGTGTCGGACTGTGGGATACTGCTGTAGTTCCAGATGGTGTGTACTGCCCACGGCCATCAACTGAAGGAGACAACTGTGTAAAAACTGTTCACATAACAATTGCAGCAATACTCTGGCAGCTATTCAACCAGAGAGCTACTAACTAAGGAACCTAATGGGATGAAAAATAGCAGAGTTTTGATAAAATTTGAATTCAGATCAACAATGTTTAAACCAAATCCCCTACAATATGCAGAGAGGGCAAAGTATTCACAGGCTGAGAGTCTGCACTGAAAAAACTATTTTACATAAAGAAAAATTTGCTGAATTTGGTAAACGACTGGCTAAACACACCTGGCAGATGTAGTGCAGCAGTACCCACATTATCATAATGTACTGAAATAGTCCCAACATGGAAACTGACTTGCTGGAAAGTGGTTGATAGAGGAATAAACTGCCTCTGCAAACACACGCAAGCACACAGATACACACTCGGCTCGTGATGTACAAGCTGATAAAGCCGGACACTGTGAGGAGAGTTGGTTTAAAAAATAAAAGGCTCTCTCCCATCTACACACAAGCATTCATGGTGGACTGTGGCAGACTTTATCTCTGTGAGGTACAATGAAACTACTTGGACAAAATAATCCTGCGCCATCCTCCAAGCCAAGAATAAACACAGAACACATTCACTGAGTGCTGCCGCTGCTTGTTTTCGCAGGTAGTGAGAAAGAGGCCAGTGCAAAAAAAAACCAAACACATTTCCATCACTGTGCATCCTGATTTCAACCCAATTACCTCCAGGAAATGCTCCCAGTCCCACCCCTGCATGGCCGACAACTGCAGCAGCAGCTACATCGCTCTGAGGGTTTACGTAACAACCGGTGCTTCTGGCCAAAGTTCAAACCAAGGAGAATTGGTCAAAATAGAATTGGAACGTGGCCTGAGGTTGATGGTGTGGATAAAAATACAAATTTAAAAAACGTACATCAGCTGTGCATTAAGTTTATATTCACTGAATTTGCACATTTGTTTAAAAAGCCTTCTTCAAAAAGAATTTAAATCTGTGTGTGTTTGTTTGCTCCAGTCTGCTTAAAGTGCCAAATGGGCAGAGGATAAGCATGTAGGTTAAGTGCTACAGCAAAATGAGATTTGACAGAGCAGCAAAAGGCTCAGAGAAGTATTTTACATAACGATGTTTTGTACATTTTGTGCAGCTGAAAGCAGAACGGAAACGTTTCATTTAAAAAGGAGTGTAAGTCGTGCTGAAGCTTGTGGGAGAGCTGTATGTTGATCTACTCTGGAGAACACAAAAACTACAACTGGCGTGACGGCGATAAGAGCCGGCTGGCGCTCGCTCACTCGCTGTCCTGGCTGTCGTCTCTGAGCCGAGTTTGACGTCTTTTCCAAAAACACCAGAAAGCTGAGATGACGCGGCGGGCTCTAAGCAGGTCGTCTCCACAGCAGTCAACAAACATGACGGCGATGAAGCCAAGTCATCACGTAAAGCTGCTTATGTCACCTTTCTGGTACACGAGAATCAGCGTAACTGGGATCGCAAACTTATTTTTTAAGCAATGAAGAATTAAGAAAAACATGGAGATCAGGTGTTAATACCGAGGGGAGAGTAGAAGCTTAAGCTCTACTATGAAATGTTTATATAAGAAACGGCTCATCTTTTCAGCTTTTAATCACACAGTGAAGCTGCAACAGAGAACATCACACTACTAACAGTCTCCACTTGTTGTTGGTCATCCTATAATCATATTTGTTGCATTTCTTCTGTGTCGTCTTTGTGAAATAAACAAACTAATAAATAAAATCCTGTGAAATGATTATATGATATGATATGATTATAAACTGAAACATAAAGTACAAACAATGTGTTTAAACCCTGCTCTCACCACCATCTTTTGCCTCACATCCCAGCCAAATGTTATTTTATTTTGTATGAAAAATTGTTAAATTGGTAAAGAATAATTCAGTGTCAGTCCACAAACGACCAAAATTAGTTAATTAGTTAATTTAGTCACAATTACACCAGTTAGAGGAGGTATCAGGATAATGTGTTTTTAGCACATTTAAGAGAACAACCAAATCCTGGTTAGTTCAGCAACAAACCTGTACTAATGTTTAGTTTTCTGTAGCTATGTTCAAACTAAATAAGTCTTTTATTATATCTTGTTGTACTTACTTTACTTTCTTTTTTACCAAACTCTTTAATCTTTTATTTTCACTAAAGCCTTTCTAGGAACGGGTCAACACTATGCTACTTGTACAGGATTGCTGTTCTCAGTTCATCTATGTACACTGTATCTGTCCCCATCAAATAAATACATAAATAAATGTTTCAACTGTACGTTACCAAGATCTACCCATATATGGGTAGGTTATTTAGGTTCTAGTGTAACTTAATACAATACTCTGATTGTTTAAAGAATTATTAGTTGCTGTATTTATCATGTCCATACCGGATGTAAAGTGATGTCTTTGTGGAGGAATTATATTGCAAATCATAAAAGTCTTCATTTGGTTTAAAAAAAAATGTATTCTTAAGTTCAGCCAAAGTTAATATGAGCTAGTTAAATCGACTGTCTTTCCTTGCTGAGCTGCAGTAGAGATTTACATCCTGGTACCTCCATGATGTTTTGCTGCCAGGATGAAACACCAGCAATAAACCTACATGTGAAAACCAGGACAAAGACACCTATTTGGTTGGGCGGAAACGGTTGGACTTTTATTTTAGCTTCAGCTGATTTTTACAATTTATTAAATAAAAAGAATGTAATCAAACACTGATTTCACCACTAACCAGCGTCTAGAGTCTGTTCAGGCAGGACACAGTAACGCTCATCCGTCTACAGCGGCACCTACACTGTGCATTCAAACCGGCTGGACATATGAAGGCGCTCTATTTAAAGAACACCCTTTTCAAGCGATCTTGCTTGAATGGGCAGAGAGGAGCTCCTTAAAACGGAGTCATTAAGCCAAATTAAGCCATCGGTTGTCATAAATGGTTAAATCTCGGGACAAGAGTGAAGAATCATTGCTGACTTTCACTTCATCTCAATCCTCACAGTCAAAACCAGCATGGGGTCGAGTAGCTGTGTACATGTCACTGATTTTAGGGGGAGCTACACGAGTGAACAAATGGGGGGGGTTGTTTCTTTAAAAAGCACATAAAAGATAAGAATATAAACTGCACAAACACACAGACACACAAGTTTCCTGAGGCTAGACAGACTACAAGCCTACACAGCTCATCAGCCTACTCCAGTCGCTCTGCTCTAAATCTGTCTGCCTTCATTTGAGCTCAGTGGCCACAGCGCTAATTGTTTGGGACAACCAATGTTTAATGCTAAATGGTCCGAGAGCACTGGCACAAGTAAATGCGATAAGGGGTTTCCTCACAAAGCCACATTGAAAACAACCAACAATCTGCTCTTGTAATGGTGAGGGTAGGTTATCTATTTGGATTTCCCTTAAACTATCTATATTTTGATTTCATTCCCTGCCATCAGCCTTACTATTTAATCCCAGGAACATTGAACTTTACTTTGTAATTTCCGGGAACATTGCACACTTGTATATAGTATCAGGAATGTTATATATTGCAGATTTATATAGTTGCAGACTATTTTATACAGATTGTTTATTGTATATAGTATTTTATTTTATTTTAAATTTATTTTTTATCACTTTCACCATTACGCTACTGTTGTTTGAGTTATTGAATTTTTCCATAAGGGGAAGACTACCTTACCTTGCCTTAGCTTATCTTTCACTTCAGTTTATATTGAACTTTCGTTGTACTCACTGATAACTTGCAATGAATACAGTAGAAAGGACATGGGAGACAAGAGCAGCACAGACTCAATAATACCATAAGAACAAGCGAGCAGCTGTGTTGTGAGTGTTTTTGAGCTGCACGGAGACTCTATTTGCCCACAATATGTGATGTAACATACAAGAGTCTGTGTCACAACATACCAAACCTCAGGCAGCAACTCTACCAAAGCTCTGGACTGCAACACCAACACAACACAGAAAATTTGCAAAGTTTAGATTCAGTGTTTCACCTTCAGCTATTAAAAAAACCAAACAAAAAACTTCTTTCAGTCGACTTTAAAGCAGAGTTTGTTTCGACATGCATAAGAAGTCATCTTGAAAGCCGCCAGTGTGCCCACAGTCAGTGGAGTCACTCCAATATGAGTCTCTTATGGCACCATGAACAGAAGCTTGGCTCTATTGATTTTAGCTCTCTAAAATAAATAGAATTAAATGTCCCCTGACAACAGACTCACCACATGAGGTTTTATACCAAAATGAAAAATCAGAAGGAGTCCTTGTACAACGCTGTGTGCTGCACTGATTGATTTGATTTATTTGCATTGCTTGCTCTGTGTATTGTGTGCATGTTTATTTTAGTACTTGATAATTTAATATGATGTAGTCTTGTTTAATATATATTTTTACTTATTAAAAAAATAATGTATAGACTCATACAGAAGTATTCCCTCTCAATCATCATTCACACAAAATCTGGCAATGCGGCAACTGTGTGGTGTGGAAGTGTTTATTTATACTTGAGGATGTAACCGCTGTGAAATAATCAGAAAATAATGTTTTATCTGATTCACAGCTTGTTCTCATCAGCTCGCTCACTTCATTGACTCTCTAGCTCACTCGACCACCACTGCTCTCTCTTTCTCTCTCAGTTCTGGTCGAGGCGGGTAGGAGGGGTCAACATTGAATGCAGTGTTTACAAACACCAGCAACCACATTCTGCGTAGTATCAATAGTCCGTCCTAGTATTGATTGTGCAATATCATGTGATCAAATTCAAATTGTTCCAAAATAGAAGAACATTTTTTCCTTGCAAGTGATACACCAGTCCTTCCCATGGTTTGGATTTAAAATGGTTATATTTAGACAGGAAAACCACTCAGTTAGTGAAAGATCATAGTTTGGGTTCAAACAATAAAATGGGGTAAAAATGTCCCATTTGATGGCACTAAAATGCCCAACATGATGGTCACAATGTCTGGTAAAACGTCCAGATTAACGACACTAAAAGCGCCCGACGTCACAGTCAAAAATGTCTGGTTAGTGGTTTACAAGATGTGTGGCAACAGTTCGGACCAACAGCCTGTCGACTACTGGCAGTGAATCCCGTTAAGTGACAACAGTTGGTAAAGTACTTCACCAGTCCTGTAGCCGTAACCTTTGCAGATAAACACTTTCATTTAACAGTCGCCTACAAGCTGCTAAGAAACTAGTTGTTTACATAATGTTGAGATTTTCAGGTGTTGGGTATGTGTTGATATTTTATCTTACAATTACAGCAGTGTACGTGTGACATCATCATGAACTTGATGCAACTGAGCAATTAGACGTCACACCTTCAATTCATGAGCGGTTGATTCCTGACACATTAACCTGCTCCTGATGATGGCAAAATCAGAAGTTAGAAAAAAACAGCAACATCTCTGCCTGTCATTGGTTAATATTCCCTATTTTATTGCTTTGCATGCTGGGTACTGTATGCTTCTATGTTGTATATTTTAATAAGCACTCAATAACGTAGCACAATGAACAGATAGAGTCAGTTAGATTTTTTTGAGAGTTACTATTTGTTTATGCATAAAAGATAAATCAATATTTTTGGATGAAACTGCTTGTGCGTTTCAAAATGACCACTGTCCACTTGCTCATCCTTTGATTTCCTACAGATGATTGCAGCCTTTGAAGACTTAAAAAATCATCTGCTTTTAGATGGAAGACATTTTCATTTAGCATATGAAAGCTCTTTATGTAACTTCAGAAGCTAAAGAGCTCAGATTTTATATTAAATGCAGTTCTGTCCAGCTCTCCCCAGCAATATATATTGTAAAACATTAGGAATTATGTCTTGGGACTTTATAATCTGATCAACAGACAATATGCACATCTGAGCCATAATGCTGATAAGATAAAACTGACTATGACCCCATTCGACCTTAAGAGGCTTTAAAAACGGCTGCTGAACTTTAAGCAGCCCGCACTTTCCCTACTGCCACAAATTTTGTTCACGGATACAAAACCAGATTAAAGTATAAAGCTCTGTCTGAAGTAGTTTTATGTGTGTGCGTGTGTGTGTGTGTGTTTTTGGGATTTATCTGACGGGAGCAGCACCTTGCTTCAGCCTAAGATCTCCTACTGTGAATGTTTGTGCTGAAATGCGTGCGGTGCCACATTGTTGCTTGACGAGTGACAGGAGACTGTGTGATTGAAGAGGCAGCAGGGACACAATGGGGGACAAATGAGTTGTCAAACAAGACAGTTTTGATTGCCTCAAAAGCGCGTTGTGCAATTTGTGACTGCACTGTGGCCGAGTGGTTCGAGGAACTGTAAACACATCAACATGCTGGTTGAAGAGCGAGACAATGAATTCTATTCTATGAATGTCTACTTACCGCTGGTTTCATAACATCTTATCCAACACTCTACGCAACAAAATGAGGAAAAAAATTCAGTTTGTCTAAGCAAGGCAGCCCCGTAAAGCCATTTGATGGATTAAAATCAAAAAGTTTAGGAAAGTAATGTTTAAGTCAAACTGTCTTACTCATAAAATCAAGAGATCCCACTCTTATCCACACAGTGAGGCAAACAGCTTATTAATTAAACACTGGTATCAGATTGGAATTAGTTTCGGTCTATAACAAAAGCCCAGCTATTAGAGCCCGACCGCAGATACCTATCGCAGAAATATTTGTATCCGCATATATATTGTCCAATATTCACCGATCTTTTATTTTTTTGTTATATAGGCAACATTTTATATGTATTCAATCCTTTTTCTTGATTCAAGTTTAATATATACAGTACGTACATGTATTTGGTTGTTGTGGTGTTTAATTATTTATAGGAATTTATAATAATTAAATTCCCAGTGAAGTTTACTTACTTTACTTTCAATGCACTAATGTCATTTTATAAAATAAAGTTTATTGTTAAACTGTAAAATATCACAGCCTCCGTTGTCACAAGTGTTTGATAACCACATACCAAAAAACGATGCATTTTATTCTGTATGAGATTATCAGCCAGTATATCGATATCAGAATTTTTTTACTCCCTAATATTGGGTTGCCATTGGCCCCAAATATCCAGTATCGGTCGGGCTCTAATTGGAATCAGTACAAAAGAAGTCCGATCGGTGCGTCCCTAGTTATGTCCCACCTGTCTGTCCTGTTTCTTTGGACATACATCATGATACGGAAGTTAGATATACCCAAAATGCTGTTTCAACTGAACTTTTTTCTCATATTTTAGAAGCTAAAACCAGATAAGTTTGGTCATTCCTACTTAAAATATGACTGAAGCAATTATTCAACTATTAAAATACTTGCCAATTAATTTTCTGTCTTTATCTCTTGGACTAATTGAATAATTAACTAATCATTGCAGCTACACTCTACAGCACCCTGCATCAAACATCAGATTCACAAACAGTTAAATAAATATTAATATTATGAAAGAAAAATGTTGTGCTCTCAATGAAACTAAACAGGACAAATGATCACATGTATGTCCTCTCTGGTCTTCCGTATAATCCGGTCAAATCTTAATATCATTTCATATTGACAAAAATCTGAATCTTTGAGTTACATGAATCCCTTTCTCCTCTCTGCTGTCTTCTAGATAATCACAGTGGTATGAAATTGAAAATGAATGAAACAAGTAAAATTGAATTATGCACACTGGCAGAACTTCAGTTGTTTCAATCAGCGTTTTTCTCAGCAGAAATGTTTGCCTCGTCATAGTGGGGGGAAAAGCACAGGTGTTTCTGATAACGTTAACAATGCCTCTGCTATTGTCAAATTTCCCAGTAAACCATGACAGTGAGATGCTGTGTACGATACCAGGACCCTGAAAATGAAGTAGCTCTACCGTATTCATGTTATCATTATTATAATCTCTATTATCTATTATTATTACTATTGTTATAATATACCAAACACTACCCACCACATACCCCACCCAATTTGTAACATCCTTCTCTACACCATCTAGCTATCTGTCTATTGTCTATTATTTTTAGGAGGTGCTTATGTCTGCTAGGTCACCATGTCTCTATGTTAATCCTTAATCCACATTATTTAACCAATAAAGTAGACCAAAAAAAGAAACTTAAGCAGCTAAATATACTTCAGCCATCATTGATTTGAGTATTTACATCTGTGCTTTTCCTTCTGTTATATTTTCCCAAAAAAAGCCTAAAAATGAGCCTGAATATATTCTGTGTGTGTTCTTTATCCCTTTCATTCATTGAATGCTTCCAGCTGGACACATGAAGAAAAGGTAAGCCATCCCTCCCTCCCTCCTGCTCCTTTTCTCCTCCACCTTTTTTCCTGTGGTCAGTCAGTGTGGATGCTGCTGGTCCGGTCTGGTCTGAGCTAAAGGACGAGGTGGAGCACCTCCTCTTCCTTTCCACCACAATCCTCTATTTCACATCCTGGCTAATTTGCATAGCAATAACTAGAGAGCCTAGATATTTTGCCATTTCTCAGCCCCGCTCTGTGTGACAAAGCCATGGCTGTGCTTTCCAAAAATCAGCCCAAAACCATCTGGGCAGATGGGTGAGGGAAGGTGAAGCGGCTAAGGAGAGATGGGAAGCGGCCCAACACGGAGCGGGTTCTGGCCCTGAGCCCTTTGGCTTGACGAGGGAAAGCAATAAAAGGTGGCGTGCAGCTGAGCCAACAGCTGACAGGAACAGGAACTAATGTTTGGCCAAGGTCAGGAAAAAACATAACACACACACAAACACACACAGAGATGGAGAGACACACACATAACCACAAGGAGTGAGGATGTAACAGCAGAACAGGGTCAAAAGACACAGGGGAATGATAATGTGGTGACCCAGTACCCGTGGGGCGTCGCAGATTTGATGGTCAGAGAGCAGAAAGACAACACTTGTGCGACTGTGTGAGTGTGTGTTGTGTGCTGGCAACTGAGAGAGAGCTCTGTAATCAGTGTAGCAGCTACTGCTGGCAGGCGTCACCAGCCCTGCTACCAGGTAGGACACACACACACACATACACATTTCTCACTGTGCCTGGTTCATTCAGAGTTTCCTCACTTGCCAGACTTCACCTGCTGCTCATTTATATCGCTCCTTATTCTTCCAGTATGTGGAATAACGAACAAAAACTAATCAGTAAACACTATTTATATAAAATTAATGCAGAATATTACGAAAATATTACGTCAGTGTATCAATTACTTGATGAACTAAAGGTCAACATAACTGCTTTGATAGTGGATTCATTCATTCAAGAAAAAAAAGCATAGCTTCTAAAATGTGAAGATTTCCCTGTTTTCCTCATTTTAAAAATCAAAAGATGTCATTTTAGTCTCTGGGAAATTGTGATGAGTATTTCTCACTAGTTTCTGACAACTGACACTGTACTGCTGCTGTACCCACTAAAATACCAAAAAGTGTATTCATCCACAGATCATAATAGCCGTCAATAAATGCACTATTTACTCCTTTTTGTGTAACATTTGTTAAATACTACACTGCCCAGGTGTCTCAGGAATTTATTTTGTCTTTTCAAAAGTGAAACTCCATATATACAGTATATTTGTGATATTGTGTGTATCTTCAGTATAAACCAGAAGGCTTGGGGCTGAGTGCCACAGACAGGGTAAGAAGTGTTTAGAGACAGACTGATGTATCGTTGGTTTTAGTCTATTCACAGGATTTGAGGACAAAAGGAGAAAACGCAGAATAAGCCGAGTGTCTTTCTTTCATCACTTTCTCTAAAGACAATTCATAGTTGCGTCCCTGATACTCCATTGACCTCCATTCATTTTCTACAACAAACCACCAACGTTCAATTGAATCTGTATCACCAGAGTCACACATACCCCTCTCATCCCCACCCCCAACCCCACACACCCCTTCAAACACAAGCTGACACCTCTCTGCTGGAGACGGACATGTGTGATTGTATTAGGCTCACTTTCCCAAAGTGTGTGTGTGTGTGTGTGCGTGCGTGCGTGCGTGCGTGCGTGCGCGTGTGTGTGTGTGTGTGTTTGTGTGTGTTTTTGGCTGGCTACCTTGCATCTGTATGCACAATTGCATGTTGCGTAGCCACCAGCTTGAAAAATACCAAAACAGTGAAAAATTAATGAGAGGAAAGAGGTAGAGAGCAGCAGAGAGAGAAAGTGGAAACAAAATGAAAGTCTTAGACAGCAGACGGAAAGCCAGAGGGGAGCTTAGTTCTTTTTGAAACTGAACCTTTTTAAATCTCCTGGGAGTCCACGTGCCACTGCAGACCTCTCACTGGGAAACTAGAAAGGTTTAAATATCAGCCTCCCATTAGCCTACACCCCTGAACACACACACACACACACCGCTGATACAGTTAATCAGGCTAATTAGGCTGACAGGCCTCTGAACTTTACTTTTTAAATGACTTTTAAAGCAGATGCTGTTATCCAGAGTACAATTTTTCATCTGAATGTCCAAAACAATTCTCTGATTTTATCTCTTGCTATGACTTTGTTTTCTATTTTTGCTTTGATTTTACCCTCCCATTCAAAACTATTTTACATTATTAAATCAACAAGGGAACAACGTCCTTCACTGCCTTCACTCAGAGGACAGAATTTATTAATGCTAAAATAAAAATAAATCTGAAACCAAAGGACACAGTGAAGAGATTGTAAACATGTCACAGCTGCTCGTGTGTGTGCGAATGTATAGAAAAAGTTTAAATTCCTGAAACATTAACAAAGGCAGATGATATTTAGGAGTTCAAAAGGACAAAGACTCAGCTTAATTTAACTCCCTCTCATGGTGATGTCACAGTGACTTAGTGCTTTACAGTATGACAGACATCAGAGACCGCGGAAAAGGAAACCCAGGCCCAGCTGCAACCGAGAGGGGAAGCTGGTGTAGACGCTCAGAAAGCCAGATAGCTGTAATTACTTCAGTGGCAGACAAAGATTAATTAAGCAGGAGAGAGAAGAATTAATGAGGTTAGCGCTCACCTCAAGTAGACTTTAAAAAAACTTCATACCGTCCCCGCTGAGACTGCAGGGGTGTGGAGATACACGTGGTGACAGAAGCAAAGGAATCCAATAGTTTACCGATTTTCTTCAATCTGGAAAAAAAAAAAAGCCACATGAGAGATGCTGTTACACTAATACACACTCAGGAATAGCAGTGTTTTTGTCTTTAAAGCAGACAGAATACACACCCAATCGAACCTGCTCTGTTTCAAACCAACCTGAAACTAATCCCCCACCTTTAAGGGCTGAAAGTATCAGATATATATTTAATTTATCATTGAAGCAAAGGGAGGGCAGTCTGCACAGGTGTGTTTGTGAAAAAAAGATGAAATTAGAAACAATTTAAGATGCTCATTTTTTTCCTCACATGCTAAGTGGCTTGTGGCCAAATGCATGCTAAAATGGGGGCGGCTAAGCCTTCTTTGCACTCATACAAAAGTGTGTAATGTTTAGCTGGAACATCACTAAAACCTCTAAATCTTTTGTGTTCTCTCTTTCACCCTTTCTGAATTGCTTTGAAAGAAAAAAAAACTTAAATTTGGCCCCTTTAAACCCTTAAAGTATCCAGTTTATACCTTAGAAGAGAATAGATTAATAGACTTGTGCCTTAACATCACCGACCAAATGACAAGTGTATAAATAGAAAGCGCTGAAGTCTGACGGACAGCTGGCAACGTTGCATTAGTGTGTCATAACGCCTGGTCCAAGTCTTTCGCCGTGATTGGACCACTTCCCAAATCTGACTGGCAGCCATGATGCTCTGCTGCGCCCAGAATGTCTAAAGACGCCGGGACAAATGGCTTTGAGTTTACAGTCGGAGGATAAGTAGGTAATGTCATCCCGTTTTGGCCCCACAACAAGGACGAAACAGTGTGTGCGCCGCAGCTCGTCGTCATTCTAAATTTATATAAAGGCCAGATTTACCACGACTATTCAGAGCTGATCCTCAAGATGATACACAGATGCTGATGCTAGATTTATGTTTTTTATGACACTGTCTTGTTTTCTTTCGGGGGTTTTTGGTTTGATTTTGGCCTGATGGATCTCTATTTGAACTCAGCTGGTGTGCAGCAGATCAACTGAACACGCATACATTTGAAATTTAAAAACACATTTAGATTTTAAAAAATTAAAAAATTCCTCAAAACATGTGAATAATGAATGAATGTATATCTGGGTTTAAATGGAGCATGAACAATCTAGTTATTCAACAATCTGAAATTACAATCTGTAATTCTTTCCAGGAATTACTCATAATAGGTGTTACCCAAAAAATGCTGAGTTATGTGTAGAGCTTTAACAATTAATCAATTAATTGATTATTCAAACAACAGAAAATGAATCGTCAACTATTTTGATAATAAACTCATTGTTTTCAGTCATTTTGTAAGAAAAAAATGAAAAAATTCTGTAGTTCGAGCTTCTTAAATGTGAATATTTCCCAATATTTTGTTGTTGGACAAAATAACATCTAAGGATCTATATCTAGGGCTTTAGGAAACATTGATCAACATATTTCACCATTTTCTGACATTTTATGAACCAAAAAACTAATCGTTTAATCAAGAAAATAAACAATCAATAATGAAAGTAATTGTTAGTTCAAGCCCTACTTTTGTGATTTGAATCCTCATAAATACTCCACTAACAAGCCCTGATACTGCGCTACAACCTTAATCTTTGAGTGTTGAAGGGTCAAGGCCACATCCCATAATAGTCCTTCACACAATCTATCGTCACATTGCAGAAATCTAATAAATGAATAACTGATGAACCACGAGAATTAGATCTCAGCCTTCACCCGGCGCTACAAGTTTACTGAGAGTCAGCTGATGGATGTGATGACACAGAGGTGTTAGAAAACATACATCAGCCACATCGCTTCAGTAAAATGTGAATATGTCTCTTCTCATCGTCGACTGGAGACTACACTGTCCTCCAGCCTGTGTGTAAATCAGTGGCGTGATGTCACTTTGTAGGATATTTATATGTGGAATAAGAGCTGCACCTGTTGAGTCAAATTTCAACAGGGAAGTTATAAATTGTGCTACCATTTGAGTGTCATCACCAGCAGCAGCTCCAGCTTTTTTTCTTTTTTCTTTTTTTTACTGTGGTAGGCTTTATTTTTATTAGGTGAAGCCCATAGTTAACAAGATTTCACTTCAGCAATAACATCTACTCATTTAGTCACTTGGGGATCAGAGCACGGCTGCAACTAACAATCTTTTATGATAACCATTGATGTGCTGATTATTTTGTCAATTAGTCAATTAATGATTTAGTCTATGAAAATGGTATTCGCTATTTCTCAGAGGCCACTGTGATGTCTTGTAATTTCATGCTTTGTCAGACTAACAATGTCAAATGTTAAGATGATATGAAATGAAAAAAAAAAAGCTGGAACCATCAAATATTTGGCATTTTTGCTTGAAAAATTACAGAAACTATTAAGTGATAAAAAAAAGAATTGCTGATTCATTTTCTGATGGCTGACTAATCGTTGCAGCTTTAGATCAGCGTATAAACATGTGTATAATAGGAAACGCCACATTTAAATTGTCCTCCTGACAAAACTGACTTATCATTAAATGCTTCCACTCATTGCTTAAACCATCTTTATTAAAGCTATAAACTGATGCACATTTTATAAACAACACACCAAGGTTCAACATGCTTATTTCTGCATATTAATTATTAGAATTTAAATAACTCTTGGATTTATAACCCGAGGCACTTTAATTAATTTCTTAAGGCAGTGTAAGCCTATAGCCTCTTAGACCTTTACAGTAAATTAAAACTGCTTTGAATACATCTGCACAGAGACACTGACAGTCCACCCTATAAATAACCACTTCATTTCTTCAATGTCCATCTCTCAGTATGAGGATGTGACGCTGCCACTAACCACAGAAGCCTGTGAGCCAACACACAGCGGGGAGCTCATAATCCTCAGTACTGGTAGCCTATATAGAATTAATGCAGTTTGCCAACAGTAATCACCCATATATCAGATGTCAAGTGCAAAAACGCATCTGCTAATATCATAGCAAAGCTTCACAATCATGCACCTGCATGCATCAATTCAGGACTTAATTAGGACAATTGACACCAGCTGCTGGGAGACACCACAGCTTCCTCTGTGCACAACAATGTGAGTCACTCTCCAAGAAAGCAGTAGAAAATCCTCCATTTACCACAAAACTGTCTGCCACATTTATGAAACCTGAATTAGACTGACAAAGCTGAAGATAGCTTTTGATTCAGGGTAAAGGGAAAGGGACTCATGGATTAAGGAAATTCAGTTTTTGCACACTTAAACAACACTATTAAATTACCAAGGAGACTCCAGAGAGTCATTAAAGTCTGTGTAAAGTCAATTCATTGATTTATTCCTAAACATACATGTTGTATGTATCTCAAAAAGGTTACAGAAAACGCAGATAACTATGCAGTACTGAATTGTGGAGATAGAGCCTTAAACTGTTTCTCACCTTCACATTTTTCCTGATTTTCTGAACCTGCAAAAAAGGGCTACCCCGTGACGCAGTGGCGTACTGCGACCTTGGTCCCTCCCCTACTATATAAGAGTCCGCTCTCCTCAGTGGTTAACCTGCCTAGTGGCGAGTTATTGTTAATATTTAACACTAGGCTACTACTACTACACAGTCTACAGTTAGCCAGTTAGCTGAGCTAGCGGCAGAAAGCTGTCAGAGGTAGCGTCCATGTTTCTGGTAGGTGACACTTGGTAGGGGGCGGGGTTTCAGCGAATTTGGCGGGCACTCCCACAGTGTATGGGAGCAAAGAGGCTGGTTTTTACCAGGCGGGGAGTTCTGCTCTGAAATGGTGCCAACGCGGAAGTAACTTAAAACTGCATTCTATCAAAAGGCCACCAGGGGGCGAACGTTTTGGTGTCAAAAGGATTTTTATCTCTATACAAGTCAATGGAGAATTCACCAACTTCTCACTTGATTTATAACCTCAGTAAACGTTTTCAAAATGTGTTTATGGTCTCAATCGCTAGTTTAAAGCCTTCTTCAATGCAGTATGATGTTCATTTGTGAAATTTTGGCTTCCCTGATTTTATATTTGACGATAAAGTAGGGTATGCATTGCATGCATGCGTGGCTACGTCGTGATTGACAGGTCGATTGGTTCATAGGTTCAGGAGGGCGCCTCTTGCTCCTCCTGATGCCCATAAAAGTAGAATCTGTGGGGGGGGGGCTTTACCCGGCATGCACCAGAAATTTTCAAGATGGCACTGCCCAGATCCAAAACTATTCGCTTCCATCACGTCACATCCGTCACGGATGTTACGTCCATTTTATATACAGTCTATGGTTTTTACACAACTTTGAATTTCAATTTCTAATTTCATATATTTGGCGATTTTTTTAATCATTCAAATTTGGCAGGGTGGTTAACAACACACTTTTCTGTGGTATGTCAAACTCAGAACACATATTTATTCTTACTTTACACGGAATCTAAAATACAGTTTCAGATTTGTGAAATCTTTATTCTGATATTTTTTCCATCCAGACAGCATTGGACCAGATCCAGATCAAACATCAATATATTTAAAACGCCAGATTGACAAGTCTAAGTACAGTGGGTTTTTCATCTGGACCTGGTCTGGATGGGGGGGGGGGGGGGGGGTCATATTTGTGTTAGGATGGATCATAGACTGTGGTCACTTTCATCCCAAATCTGATGAAACACTGCACAATCACACCAGAGTTTTCAGTCACTGTTACAACACACAACTTAGTTGAGAATCTGTTCTCAACCTTCACCCAGCAAAATAAGTTTAATGAAAGTCAAGTAATCGATGGATACGAAAACATAAATCAACCATATTGCCTCAGTAAATGTTAACACTGCTTGTCACCATGGATTGCAGCCCACACTGTGTCAGCATATAGGATATACATCAAACGCTGTGTAACAAATACACACCTGATGCACCTGTTGTGACTACTTTAAGGCAGAAAGCTTAATATTCTTCATTGTAAAGCCAACACATATGAAAGTCTGTATTATACTGCAGCACTGCAGCTGACAAATGGAGCTTGATTGGTCCAGATTTTGTGATTATTTCTACCTGCTTCCCAAAAATGTAATTTTGATAAAAGTAACAGTGTGGCTCACAAATAGATTTAGACAAACAAAACAAAACAGGAGGACAATATGTTTGTGTGTCCAAAAGAATAAGCAGGTATGTTTGTCAGCTACTGTAAATAGCTAAGTTGTTCAAACAGTGGAACACATTAGGGAGATAACAGGGTACAAGGGGTTTCATCTCTGTAATCACCGAACTGGGACAGGATGTTATATCTGATCCATGTCTATTTTGCTGTTGTACATAATACTCCTTACATTGTAGCACTTTGTACAATGTTAGAATTAAATAAAATGTGTCTCCAGGCAGTTTAACACACTTTGAAATAACAAGTCAAGACACCCAATTTCCCACCTTTTCTAAATATATTCTTTACAAAATCTCATTTTGATCTTATTCAAGATGGACTGTGACAGAAGCAGTAAATGTGAAGACACTGTGTAGTAATTCGGTGATGAATCTGAAGGAATGTCATTTCCCAAAATCTAAATAGTCAGAAATAATTAAGTAAAAAGCATACAGTGATATAAATCGTCATTATGTAGTGATCATCAGTAGGCATGTGTCCAAAAACTACTCATTATTGCTGAAAATACTACATAAATCACTACAGTTTTGCTATATATTTCAATAGCAATCAAGTAGTAGAACCAGCAGGTTTTGTGTGAAGTGAAAATAGTGAGTGATTTAATAGTTTTTTCATGAGAGGCTTTATATAACTTATTTGGCTCGAGAGCAGGGATGACTTTCACTCAATTCATTCCAAGCGTGAAAACATTTTCTCAGTCACTGGATGACATTTGGAGTGAAGATTGAAGGTGAAACAGCAATTCAGACAGTTTGGGGAATTTTTAAGACCAGTGTTGAGACAGCAACTAAATCACTAGAGGAAGAGGGAGGATGTGTGCCAAAATGGGAATGATAAACTCATAGATTCCTTAGTCATTACACACAAGACAGCATCATAAAGCAAGAAATGAATCAATAATTAGAATGAAAATTGAAATCGAGACAAAGACCCAAAACAAGATCATAGTGTGCTTGGTTTAATTTGTTATAAATTACACTCACATTGCACCATATCATATAACAGTATCAATACATCCTGAGCAGACATCAATATTTGAATGATTTTGCTTGACAGAGGCCTCCTCACAGGAAGGAAATCTCTTGATTGAATTTATGCTGACTTTAAAGCACCAATCAGGAAAAGCATTGTTCAGAAATGTTGAAACGCATCCTTGCTTTTAATTCATTTATTGTCTCTACGTGCTATTATCCCCACTGTCATGAATGGGTTTGATAGTGGAGGGGCACTTGAGAAGAAGCACTCGGCTGTCTAGTCAAATCAAAGTATGGATGCATTTGTAGAGTCTGGACAAAGCCAAGTTAATTAAAGCATCATGTCGAAGATTGTAACTGCTGCTTCAAAGTGCACAGAACAGGAAGAATGGCTCAGTAGTAAGACATTGCACAGATAAAAATTTTAAGTAGAATATTGTGTTTTAAAAAATTACATAACATTTTGGTGTTTGGTGTTGAATTTTAAATAACATACTGTGATTTTTTTTTTTTTTTCAGTATTTTTTGTAGAAAACCTTTGATCCAAGTTCAAAAGTACAAATAGTTTTGGAAATACAAAATAGTCTCACAGGCTTTCAAAAGGCTTGAATTCAATTTTAAATGCCTAATCATTAAAACTTAATCATGCTATCAATTATTAACGCCTATCAAAGTGCACCAGTAGTACAGTCAATGTATGCTGGTTGACTGAGAAGGGAAAACCCCACGTACACAAATCACACACCCTCTAGTATTTACAGAATTCCTGTTCAGAATAAGGCTGCAGTGGAAATAAAAGGCTCAGAACTGCTCATACTAAAGACCAAGATTCTTTACCCTGGAGGAAAATCCTGCCATGAAAACACAAACATATATATATATATATTTTTAAAAAAAGATGGTTTACAACATATCACAGCATAAACAAGTCTAATGCGCTTCATGACTTCTAACAGATCCGAGGACGCTCACGATGGCTCATATCGATTATATACGGCGGAGTGGAAAATCTCTCACATTACATGCAATAACATTCAGCCCCAATGCATATGGATTTACATTTATTATTCACAATCCAACTGATGTAGGTTGATATGAACCTTTTTATTAGGTTTAAATGATTCAAAGGATGCTTGCGAGGACCTGAGCGTCAGGAATGACGTAGTAAACTTGTTGCTTTTTGATGTACCTTTTTTTCCCTCTTAAAGGGGATTCTGCTCCTTTATGTACAAAACCATGTATCTGCATCCACTGTCTTGATGTGTTTAAGTATTAGATCAGGAGCAGGAATTTTAAGGCTGATGCATAATCACTCCAGCTGGAATGTAAGCTGACGGTCCCTGCAGTGGTTTTCATTTAAAGAGGGTGTAAACTAATGAAATTAGCAAGGTCAGCTAATTCTACAGAACTGATTGATAAAACGCTCTGTTTTAATGCTGCAAACTGCTAATAACTGCAGTAGAAATGCTAACTATATATCTGAGAAGTGTGTGTTTGACTCAGGGATGCTGCAGTTTGTAGTTTAACCTTCTGCGATCGTCCTTAATGCAACCGAATGTGTTCACTTCAATGTAAATCGGTAACGCTGTAGTTTTTTTCTCCTTTTTAAGGTAGCAGCGTCATCATCACACGACCCTCTGGAGGATGTAGAGGATGCCGATGTTGTCGATGGTGACGAAGGTGGAGAAGTCGGATGACACGTGGATCCTCTTCAAAGCGCATCCTGAGGGGTAGAAGGTCTGCAGAGCTTCACCTCTCTCCACATCCCACCACTGGCCAAGAGAGAGAGAGAGATAAATTAATTGAATGGTTTTAGGCTCCTTGTAGACAAAACTACTACAGAATACCTGGGCAAGGAAAATAATCCTAACCGAAGAGCAAATTGTGTACAAGCTTGGTGAGTTTGTCAGTAGAAGATCACAGACACAGGCAACCACACTGTGCTCACTCAAGAGATCAAAACATTGAATTTTCTGTCTTTGAAATGTGTCAGACCGCCTGTCTAAAATCATCAATCCGACACGTTCACACATCTTTAAAGGAAAGGTTTATTTTCTTCAATACCACAATCATGACCGTCTGTTCTATTTGAATCTGGAGCCAGTTAGCTTAGCCTAACTTAGTATAAATGGGGGAAACTGCTGGCTTAGCTTTGTCAAATGCAACAAAAAAAATTTGCTCTTAACATCACTAATTAACATGTTATGTGTTTTTAATATAATTCATACAAAAACCTAAAGTCTTGTCACCTTGAGATTGCCAGGCAACCAGCACAGGCAGACAGGAAGTCCCTGCTACCACCCAATACAAAATCTGGCAAATCACAATGGTTGTTTTTACATTATCTATACTTTTTATGTTTTTGTACAGATAAAATAAAACTAACTATTCTTTAAATATATGTACTATTGAGTTTGGCACAAAATATGTTGTTTCTTTCCTAGAGTGTCTTTCTTTATTGTGTTTTAACTGCTGCTCTGTTGTTCTTTGTTCTCGTGTAACTTCTTTTTGCCACTTCATTTCATCTATGTAAAATGTCTCTGGTTGCCTTTAAAAGCACTGTATAAATAAAATGGATTGTTATTATGCTCGTCTCCCTTCTCAAGTGCTCCGACTATAAGTGCGTCTTGTTTTTCACAGCAATGAAATCAAGCATGTTTCAAAACTGTTTGTCGTAGGTCACAATCGCTCAAAATAGACGGCCCAGTAAGACGAGCGTCAAGAGTCAATATTTCATACCAGAAGGAGTGTCATCTCTCAGAAAGTCTCAGATCTCAAAAAAGTGTTTGGGACAGGTAAATCACGCACTGAGTTTGATCTGAATCTGAGCTTTTATTGGCTTTTTAAGATGGCCATGATGAGTTAAATAGTGCAATATTAGCAGACTCAAACTCACACACAAACCCTCTGTTGTGCACACATCCGTTCACACACACACGCAAACCCACAGGCTTCCCAAACACACAGACAGAGATGTACACACATACACACACACACACACACACACACACACACACACACACACACACACACACACACACACACACACACACACACACAAAAATGTCCCCCAGCAGCTTTCCTGAATGATTCCGTTTAATCTCGGTTTAAAGTTGACATTTTCCATTGAAGCCCCTTTCTCAATGGGATGAATCATCAAAGGCACATCCAGTCAATCATTTATAGCCTGGCACGGCTGTGTGTTTGTATCTGCGTGAATGCACATTCAACTTTGACAATGATAACCATTATAACTACACATCAAAATTGTACCTCTTCCATCTGAATAAAAGAGGACACGCGTCAAATTAATAAACTGCAGTTTCACTAGTGTGTGTGTGTGTGTGTGTGTGTGTGTGTGTGTGTGTGTGTGTGTGTGTGTGTGTGTGTGTGTGTGTGTGTGGGTGTGTGTGTGTGTGTTTGGAAAGGAAAGTGGGCCAACTCTTCAGTCTCTCAACAGACAGGCGGACAGACAGACTGACACATAAGAGGTGGCGGCAACAGATGTCTAGATTACAGAACAATCCTAACACACTCGCACACACACACACACACACACACACACACACACACACACACACACCATAAATCACACACTCTTCAACGGCATTTAGGGGAACTCATTTGCATTTTCCCGATATAGCATTGAAACACACTGTCTGTGGAGGTGTGCTAGGTGCATGTCTCAGATTTTCTTTCATATTTTCCCCCTCAGAGGATAATAATTCTATGTAGGCTAGATAAATTGCAGTGTGTGTGTGCTGATAAATGGCCCAGTATATTTCTATTGCTGCAGGGAGGTTGGCCATATTTCCACTGATTAGATGTTCTCCACTGTAACAATCATAACACGCACAGACAAACACACATACACACACGCTTGCTTTCCTCAAAATGCAGCTGCTTCATGGAAACCTTGTCACAACAAATAAACACTTCTGAGTAAAAAGACAGAAAACCAAAACATAATAAATTGTATTAAAACTTCATTAAAAACGGAACTTAAATTGATCTGGAATAAAGTCTTTCTGCTGAAAAAACAAGATTTTGGGCTCTAAAAGAAAATAATCTGCTTTAGTTATTTTGGGAGTGTACTGGGACTGGAGGAAACAACATGAACAAAGACATCTCCGAGATAATAACCTTTATCGCTTAGTGCGATATCGCTTTAAGACTCAACAATTATTGAGGCAGTTTCAACATGTTTTCCGACACTGACAGCTAAGTAGTTTAGTTTCAGTTCATTTTACAGTCTCTAACATCCAGTGACTGTTTTTTAATTTCACTTTCTAATAATAACTGTCTTATTATTCTTACTCCATTTGTTTTCTCTTTGACTCCAGCTAATTAACATTAAGCATGCACTGATTTTCTTCCTCAGTTGAAAATCAGGGATGAAAACATTTGTTGTGATGAGAGATATGTTTTTTTCTTACAAGTATTTGACCACCTACAGATTAAGCACAGGTTAAGTCTGGCTTTTTCCTCCTGCTGTATATTTAGACCAAGAGGTGGGTCATGGCTCACTTAGTTTAATACCCTCTTTCCTGGTTTGACATCTTTACACAGGTCAGATCCGACAATAAACCTGTGTAATTGTCCTGTGTGAAGAAGGCTTTAGATAACTGAAAGAGTCAGAGGCCTGCGACCTACAATTATTAATAATTCAATGTGCAAAGATAACTCTTTTTCTCCTTACACATTTCTGTTTTTTCAACTAGAATCACCCTGAAGTTAGACAGGAAAACATTGCACACAGTCCCATAATAAAAACACTTAATTGATGTAGACTTACTGTGTGCATTTATTCAAAAATAATGAGTTTTGCTTATTTTTTCAGGCTTAAGCATACCATAATAAATCTGGTGATGTTTACATGAACAGCAGAGCTATGCAATGTAATTTGCAGCTGGCCTCAGGGCTAAATGTGTTATGAGTGAACACAACATTTAGTCAAGCTAATTAATTTCATGTTTCTACAGGGTACGTACATTTAACATATGGACTGAATAACAAACCCAAACATGATAAATCATTGTTTGTGTGGTATTTAAAATAATCCTCTGAAGATTAGAGGACTGCATGAGGTATTTAATTGCACAGGATGGAGAAACAGATGCAAAACAGCTGCACAGTCAAGCGCGTGTTCACATAGGCTGCAGCAAAACTCGCACGTTTTTCTGCGAGATAAGAAAGCATACATTCTGAACACGGGAGCATAAAAAGATTCATACAGCGTTCGCTATCGGATCACCATTTGATCTGTGGACTCTGCAGGCTGAATGTCAGTGTGAAATGGTCAGCCCAGACAAGCTGACCTGACAATCCACATTACTGGTAAGTGTAAAAGAATAGGTTGACAGTTAACAGACAGTGCCTAACAGTGCCTAAATAGACATTGGCATGTTTTTCTTGCTGTAATAATTCCTCCAGTTCATGCTGGCCATTAAGAGATCCCTTCATGATGCATGGAAAATATCCACTTTACCTGACTGAATCAGGACAAGAAAAATGATTATAGTGAGCAAAATTTGCTTCCATGTTCTTATGGGCACCTGATTGTTGCTTTAAGATAGACTTGAGAAATTGTGAACCCATCCTTTAACACACTGTGCCACTAACATCAGGGAAAGTTAGGGGGAAATTAAGTACTAAGACAGTCTACAAAGGGAGAGGAAGGAGGTTTTTCCACTTGGGGATTTAACAAAGAACTTTTCAAAGTCACAGAATAATCATGTCAGCCATATTAAACACTTAAGTCACCATGTCTTCTTCTGTTGGTCTTTATGAAAGAAAGTGTGAAGGTTAATCACACAGAACATTGAACACTTCAACATATACTCTTTTTTTCTGTACTGATCATTTATTATAGATTAAATCTGGGTTGTTTTGTCAAGAGATGAAGAGAACGGGGGAGATGTCTGGCTGGATGAAGAAAGATGGACAAAATAAAATTGGGATCGATAAAAAGGTGGAGGGGTGAACAAGGAGAGCAGAGCAGATATCAGAGGAGGGTATGAGACATGGTTAAAGTGTAATTGCATCTGAATGGAAGGAAAGATGGCTGCCGGCCATCAAAGCACTGACAGCTCCAACAAAGAAATAATACTTAGATAGTTACACACACACACACACACACACACACACACACACACACACACACACACACACACACACACACACACACACACACACACACACACACACACACACACACACACACACACACACACACACACACACACACACACATTTAAGTACAAATGCAGAAATAAACCTCCAAGCAGACAGAGCGAAACAGACGAGAGAGAGAACAAGTAGAGTTGAACAACAATACTACTGAATCCCACGACAAACAAAAAGAACAGACGAATGATGAAACTCCACGACAAAATAGAAAACAAGACATGGAAAAACACTCCATAACTCCAGCTGGTTATAAAAAAAGGATTAGCAGAGAGATGCCATGTTTGGAGAAAAGAGATGGTGCAGAATAAATGTTTAAACGAGTCCGCTGGCTTGATGGAAGGAGTTGTGCAGATGGAGAAGTGCAAAAATGACGTTAGCTTCAGAGTGAAATTGGATTTACTAAGGAGGGAGGAGAGAAAAAAGGCCAGAAAATCACTATGTTGAATCATTTACACCAGAGGACAGTGACTAGATTGGATGGCATACATATTTATGCATTTGCATGCGAGGGAGACAGAAATGTCTTTGGTTAGTGACAGAGAGGAAGGGTAAGACAGAAAATGAAGGTGCACACATGGGAAGTAGGTAAAGATAGAACACAAAAACAGAGGGAAGTTGCATTAAACAAAGGAGCAAATGCATATTAAAAATGTAAAGATGCTGCAAAACACAATACACATTTATCATAATAGCGACGCACAAGGTCCTTGTCTGTTCTTAAGGGTTTGGTCTCTCTGATGGGAATAAGCAGCAGTGCTTTATGTGTTTGTGTGTGACACAGAGAGCCCATATCCTCAGAGCAGATGGCTGATGTGCTGATATCAACACCATCACTGTGGGACCATTGATTTATGGTAGTGCCAGTGATGCGCATAATCGCTAAATGACTGTATGTGTGTACTTCTGAGTTGTTGGTGAGAAGACAATACCCCTGGGCGTGTTTACTGTAGAGGCGAGTATGTGTGTATTTGTGCGACCGCCTTGGATTTTTATTACTGTGGCCACAAATACTTCCAAAGATCCAGCACAGCATCCTCATCCTCCATCTGTGTGCTGAGGCTGCTGAAATTCACTCGAAGGATGGTTGGAAAACGGGTTTGTGACAATGTTCATCTGAACATCACATGAATACTAATGCGAGGAAGACACACACACACACACACACACACACACACACACACACACACACACACACACACACACACACACACACACACACACACACACACACACACACACACACACACACACACACACACACACACACACACACACACACACAGGTGGGACTAATTGGATATATATTGAGAAATGACATGAATGTATTAGCATTAAAATGACACACTCTTAAATCAAGTGTGGAGATTACAATCTGACACTCATACATTGAATGCAGGTTATAAATATGATGGAGATTATTCCATAAAACAGCCAGTGTTTCTTATTGACTCCCCTTACTAAATTTATACCAGATTAAAACCTGGTGAGCAGCAGAGGGAGATAATTCAGTACTCTGGTTTATCAGCCATCAGTTGGTCATAATAATCATCATCATTTTTAATGTATACAACAGATTTCAACCGAACTCCAAGGAGCAAAAACTGCTTTCCGATGAAAGGCAAAATAGTATGAGCAACAACATGGGCCCAATGAAGTCAAAAATAATTATAATTCAGGAAAAAATGATTAAAGATTAATTGCAATTTTCTTGGCTGATTAAATTTTTTTTTTAAAGTCTGACCTGCAGATTCAGATTTTTTTTCTTATGAAGAAAACAAGTGATCTCTAAAAATAAAACAAGAACAACAGAAAAAAGACATAAAACAGACAAAAGATAATACTAAAACAGCAGCATAAAGCACGATGGTAAAATGATGAAGCTGTGTCATGCAACACGGTTTCTATTAGGATGATAAGAAGGCGACTCTATAAAAATCCTGCACCAGCTGATCTAAGAATCCATCAAAGTGGAGGATAGTTTTGTCCACTACTCTTCCTAAGGTCAAGAATTAACTTTCAGTCTCAACGTTTAAATCCAACATGGACAAGAATCTTTAAAATCATTTAAAAGTGAAAATCTGAACATCTTTAACTACATGAACACTGGGCGAACTCCATCTGCTGAGAATGATCATGTGATACGATCAAAAGCTCCAGCACAGCTACTGGCTGGACCTTGCAGATAGCCTTTATCTTCAACTAATGTTTCAAATGGAAAAAAAACCTTAATCTCAATTTATATTATGATACTGATTTCAACCATGAGTTTGTGAAGTAGAGCTGCAACAATTAGACGATTAAATGATTAGTCAAGTGATGTAAAAAAAAAAGTGTAAGTATTGATTGACTGATTAATCCTATAAATCACTTTTCAAGCAAAAAAAACCAAAAACATTTGACGGTTCAAAAGGCTCGTTAATGTGACAATTTGCTTCTCTGATCACATATAAATCAACTTTGTTTGGATGTTAGACTTGAGGTCAGACATTTGATAACATCACCATCACTGTTCTGTTTTATAGACTAATCTATAAATTAATTAATTGTTGTGTTATTAGACAACAGAGAGGTGGATTGATTGAAAAACGGCTGCAACTCAATGGGCTTTTTTTTTTTCATTCATTGTATTGTAACAATGTTGCTGACTTGGCAGAGCACAAAGAGAACAGAATGATGGGGTTTGAGGGTCGATGCATACATCGCCTATTTGAAAGGTGATGATAGAAAACAACCCTTATCTATAAAGCCACACCCTACTGCAATTTCAGATAAGCTCCCTCTGAGTGTCACACACACACGAGTCAAAATCACATCTGGGAAAGCCGGATAGCCGGCGTGTGTGTGAGGAACCCTGATTCATTTCAGCTAACAGCATATGAGCAGCAAATCTACTGTGACAGTCCCTCAACGCTAGCTCTCGTGAAGCTAAATAGGTCTGCTTATTCAGGCTACCTGAGGGAAAGTTAACATCGCTTACATAACAGAATTATCTGTCCATGTGTGTTCTTGTGATGCTTGGCGCGGACTAGCGCACAGTTGCGTCTTTCAGAAGTAGTGGAAAGAAGTAATTTATCTTCCTCCGACATAAATAGCTCTGATACAAGTCCAGGGGGAATAGATACCGTTTCTACACTTTATAAAAAATCATAAAGACTCGACAGCCAGCGGGACGCACACAATGGACGGAGGGAGGAGGAAAGGGAGATTAAAGATAGAGGGGACACCAGCTGGAGTAGATTCAGGCGATTTTATAAGGCCACCTCCATTACAGAGAGAAAAAACAAGGGTGTGTGTATGTGTGTGTGTGTGTGTGTGTGTGTGTGTGTGTGTGTGTGTGTGTGTGTGTGTGTGTGTGTGTGTGTGTGTGTGTGTGTGTGTGTGTGTGTGTGAGACCAGGCCAAGAGTCTTGCGGAGTGGGAAACAGTGTGACACTAAGGTTGAATTATTCATCCAAGGTTCCGTCCAATGAAATATTGATGCTCAGACAATCCTCTATACATCCCTCCCTCCCTCCCTCCCTCCCTCTCTCTCACACACACACACACACACACACACACACACCATCTTTCATTCTTCACTTTCTCTCACTCGCCTTTCTTCATTTCCACCGGCGACTCTTTGTTAATCGAAGATGCGACCCTGAAAGAAGGAAAAAAGCGGGGAACCGAAATGAATACGGAAAACAAGAGCTGAAGAAAGATATTACGTCCTTGGATTAGATGGATTCTTCCTCTCTCCTCTATTCATTAGTTCTCTCATTTCTCTTTCACACACCTCCTTTTGGCCTGTCAGACCTTACGGTGTGCAGAGAGTGACAAATCCATAAAAGCAAACATTAGAAAGAGAAACCATAACACAGAGAGAACAAGAGACATCAAAGGAGAAAGGGAAAAAATGAGCTGCTGGAGAAAGGAGGAGCAGGGGAGTGAGAGAAAGAGATAAAGAAATATAAAAAGAGAAAAAATATCATGTGAGTGAGAAAAAGAAATGATGATGCAAAATAAGACAACAGGTTATATCATACTGGTTTATGCTGATTAACAGAAGGGTTCGGGTTTTTATAATTTGGTAATATCAGCGCTTTTTCTAAAACGTGGCGCTGGTTTTCCGGGTTTTCCACCAGCACTCAAATGCAGCGTGCACAACTAACACACACAATAAGACCTTCAAAAAATAAAATAAGTAAGACAAAGAAACAGAGTTCATGACAAAAATGATAAAGAAAAAGGAGTAAGAAGGACAGGACACTGATAGAGAGATTAAGAGAAAGTAAGTCATTATGTGTGTGTATCCATGCATTTTATAAAGCACACACCATCTCCATCTCTCTCTCTCTCCCTCCACATCGTCCTCTGTCACTGATCTCCCATCTATGCTTTCCCTCATTTCATCTCGGTGTGATTTGCACACACAGCGGCCCTTCTTCTCCAGCCAGAGAGACAATTAACCCTGGCTTAATGAGCGACAAGCGGGAAACAACTGCCTTCCCAGAGACAGATAAATATTTCACCATCCTGTGTTTATACCCTGAGCTCGACAACAAGAGCACAGAAACCAGGCCACATTCGTTCCGAGCTCTTGCAGAGTTCTCAACTCATTTCATCTCGTGAGGAAGCAAATGACAAGTGAAAATGGCAAAATAGAGAGCCGGGGACGTAATGTGGAAAATATACATATACTCAGGGTGCTGGGTGATATAGTGGAAATATTTATCACGATGAAATGTTTAATTTCAGTTGATCTCAATAATTATTGATAATACAGTGACCTATTTTTTGATGAAGACTATTAGATAAAGGTTGGGGGGAAAAAAGCCAAACTGGAAAGCTGGCCTGCCCTTCTTTTAAATCAACAGATACGCCGTTTCTGTTGTTCTGTCACATGTTGATGGGGTTAGTGGGCTGTTTGCGTGTCACACGTAGCAAACTCCATTATCAAGGTATAAGATAGGTTGTTTATGGGCCAGGGAGGTAGCGCGCATCTTTGAAAGCAATTTTCTTACCGGTATTGACGAAGTCTCTATCGCTGGTACATATCGCTATCATTTTAACACCCAGGCCAAGTGTAAGTTAAAATACACTTTTTTGAAACTTGAAATGATGGGGGGGAAAAAAATAGAACAATAGATTCCGCGAGAAAGACAGATGCACTTTCAGGAGCTGTTTTGCATCTCATGAGTGTGTGTGTAGGTATTTTTAGAGGCAGGTTTGCTTCTCCCGCCGAGCAGCTCTGTGGGGTGCTTGCTTCTGAAAAAAAAAGAGCGGTGAACGCAATCAAAACTGCAAACGTTTCCTGAACCAACATGCTGTCCTGTTACCTTGGCTCATTTACATGTCCTCTCAAAAGAGAGCAGTCATCAAAATGTGTTATTTCCATCTCTGGGCCGATTTTGCAGGTGGCGGGGGAGCAAGGATCAAAGTAAGAGCCTAGTGGGTGCAACTAGCCTGTCAGCCAACGTACTGTAAAGCACAGTAAAGTAGCAGTAATAACCAACAGGGCAGTCTTTATGCTGCTTCACAAATGCAAAAATGTACAGGAAAGTGCTGCTGGGAATTCGAATGGAAGGTTAATGAACTCCTATGAGGAAATGCAATCGCTGTTGTTGAAAATAACGTGTCCAGAAAGTTTTATTCGAAGCAGGAAAGAAACATTAGAGGAATAACAAAAAGAGAAAACAAAGAAGCACACTAACTCCCTGGTTGCCAAGAATGCGTGTATTAATAAAGAAGTGCTACAGCCTATTAATAGACTATTCATAAAGCACCCGGCATAAAAAAAAAAAGAAACCCACTGCTGTTCTTTGCTACAGATGCAGACATGTGTCAAAGCTCTCCTACAGGCCTGTCATTTAACAGCACACTAACATTCACAGCCAGTGGGATGAAAAAAAACCCATTATATATGTTAGGCCCTCAAAGTCAGCCGTACTGGAAAACTGTGACACAGTGATGAAAAGTGGACTGTGTATGAGTCCGATTCAGTCAGCTGCACTGTAAAACTGTCACATATTCTGACTTTGAAAGCTTGCCATGATTTTTCTTTAACCACTTAAGCAGTAGCAATGAAAGACTGGATTGTGTTGTGTTGACTGTAAAACTGGCATTTCTCTATGTGGAGGGGCATTTGGAACGTATTAATTATTACCACATAAAACTGTATATATATATATATATATATATATATATATATATATAGATGTGTTTTGATGGGTTCTTCTTGCACAAACTGGATTTTTACTCGGAAATAAAATCAAATAAGTGCTACTTTTGTTCTGGCTACATGAATATACAGTAGGTGTAGCTGCCCAGCTGCTATGACGATGGGTTAGATGTTTGTTGCCTACTGTTGATGTGAATTTGAGGGATTATTCTCTGATCCTTATATTTATCTAATTTTGTTATTCTACTTCTCCACATTGTAACTATACTATTGTTACTTCTATCTACTCTGTCTTTCCTAGTAGACGGTATCCCTCCAGTGTTGCTCTTACTTAAGTTTCTTGCTATTTTCATGGTTAAAAAGGTCTTTTGGGGGGGGTTTTCCTTGTTTGAGTTAGCATCTAGGATAGAGGGAAGGTGTGTGTGTAACCTGTATGAAAAGCTGATATTGTATCATGTTGCATCATCCTGCAGGTTCTATGTTGCTAATTTCAACAATTTCCTCAAACAGTGGCTGTCAAACGTTAAAAAATAAAAAATAAAAAATAAAAAAAAATCTCTCCCTCTCCTCTCTCCCCCTCCTTTCTTCTTTCTCTCAACTCAAGCAACCAAGGCAGATGGTCGCCCACCTAGGGCTCGGTTCTGCTTGAGGTTTCTTCCCATTAAAGAGGAGTTTCTCATTGCTGCTGTCGCCAAGTGCTTGCTCATGGGGGAATGTTGGGTCTCTTTAAATTAAATTAAAGAGTACGGGCTAGACCTGCCTTGAGATAATTTCTGTTGTGATTTCGCATTATATGGATATAATTGAATTGAATTGACCTAAAACACAAAGTAGGGTGCTGAGTGTTCTTCCTTTCTTCTGACACCACATCACAAACATCTCAAACTAACTCTGTGAAATGTGGTTTCTCTTTCTGGCACATAGCCTGCTTTGTTGTTATTTCCAACCAAAGGCATTGACATATGCAACAAGTCATATTTATGACTTCTGAAACAAAAAAGACCTCAGAAGAGGCACCTGGAGGCAACATACATCCAACCTGGAAAAGAAGAATGAATACTGGGACTAACTAATGTTTAGCCTCAAGAAGGAGCACAAAAGAACTGCTTTGCCAGCGAGAGAAAATGTAGACACATTTACTAATGGGTGAGTCAATCTCTTTATACAAGAATCTTGACTGTTTGATACCCCACCCATCCCTATGAGAGGTGATAGCACTCAATCTGTGCTCTGTCCTTTCTGCTCACTCCCTCATTGCTCAATGTTACGCAACAGTTTCTTAATCTTTGACAGATTCTCTGCCCATCAAATGTCTCTCGAGGGAAGGTCAGCGCAACCTTCACTCCTTCATTTCATCACGTCTCCCTGCCCTCCTTCCCTGCTTCATTCACTTTGAGTCTTGCTCAGAGTGATGACTGGCCGTAACAGTTAATTGGCTGCTGAGGTCTCGTTAAGACACGGTTAACGATGATGGCTCCAGCTGAGAAAGCAGGAAAGAGGATGACTAAAACCTGATATCGTTAGTGTTTTGGAAGGGTTTAATCTAACCTACTGTACAAAATAAGCATCAATTTAGAAATATAGTACACCGTGCAAAGGGTTGGAAGTGTAAAAATTACCTTTCAGTGAGGGAGCCTTTAAAAAAAAAAAGGTCAGCAAAGTGGACAAAGAAAATGACAACGCCAAGACAAAACAAATGAAGGTGTGAAACAGAGAGATAACGTCGGAGAAGAACACAGGAAGAGCAGGTCTGTCGGGGACTCAGAGTCAGAATAATAGGGAATGAAAGCGAGGTGAGTGTAAGAAGGTGAGATAAGGTGAAATTGTGTTTCTCCCTTTCTCCTCTATCAAAGGCTCGGCTGATAAGTGATGTCTGACAACACCGGTGGCAGGGGACTGCTGTCATCTAAAACACTCCCATCCATCTGGGGGGAAGAGTGTGTCTGTTTGTGCTTGTGTGTGTGTGTATATGACAAATGTCAGTGTGAGAACATGTGGGCGCGTAAGTTAATGTGACAGTGAGCATGAGGGGATTGAAAGACAAAAAACAAAGAAGAAAAGCAACAGTGTGTTGCTTCTTTCCTGTTTCAGTAACAAGTTGTCATGTTGTCGACTTGTGACGCTTTAGTTTAAAACAGTTTCTGGTTTCAAATTCAAGGTAGTCAGTCTTCTTGTTGACTGCATACGTGCATACGTGACTATTTATGAGAAAACTTCCGTTTCATTTGTGCTCCACCCTCTGCACGTATACTCATAGAACTGGGGTTACATCCAGGTAACGTCTGTTCCTTATGGATGGAGACGGTCTGTGTACTCTTGTTGACAAGTTGATCAACTTGTCACGGCCTGTTGGGGGATTTCACCTGTCCTGCTTGACAACACAACTCCAGCACACAGCCGGCAACACATTTCACACCAAGTTCTATCATGCTTTGAGCTCCTGGGGATGACACAGTAGCAAAAAAAACACTGATGTGGAAATAAGTCTGCACGTATTTCCACAAAATTAAATATATATTTCTTCCACCGTGTTACCCTTGGGAAGCTTGGTACAGTGCTATCGCACCTTTTTTTTCCTGCAGCTGACTAAAATAAACCGCACAACTCCGCCATCTTTGCAGTAGACTTCAGGGTGCTGAAGGTGGTGAGAATTCATGAAAAGTATCAAAAATGTAGGTGCCGCAATTATTCTGTAACTGAAAAATGTGACATTTTTAAAAAAATGCTCACTATACTCATCTTCACTATTGAGCAGGAAACAGGAAAGGGGTTAACTAACATAACCAGTCGTCGTAAGTTATTTTCCCACATGGATGAATGATTCCTCTCCAAAAGTCTAACTTCTTGGTACAGTAACTCACTGGCAATTCACTTTTCTAATTCAGTAGTGGTACCATGGTTGCATCAGGGAGTCTGATCCGACTGAAATGGGAGGATTAACAGAACAGAACATATCTGCCATCCCAGCTGACGACATGACACCTCAGTCTGGGGTTTTGACAGCTGGCTTAGCTCAAGAGTACCCAAACATATTGATTAAGACTGAATCTGAGAAAACAGTTCATGAAAATAGGTACAGTTAGAAAGATCAGTGTCAGTAATAATGAAGAGAAATTTGTTCAGTGCTTCTGTTTGGTTTGCTAGGTGTGAATTATTCTGGGCTGCTGGGCGTGTGTGTGTGTTCGTGCAGTCAGGATGAGCCTTTTCACACCTGCCGCCTCCCTCTTGGATCGTGGCACTGTGACAGATACTTCGGAGAGTGTCTCTATGTGTGTGTGGTGTGTGTCAAGGCCAGGTGTGAGACAGGTACAGCATTTCCTGGCAGGACCCAGAGCAGAAGGAAAGAGGACTGATGGGAGTCAGTGTAGGATGTAACAGCCTCTCTCAGAGGGCTGGCCCACACCACTTCATCACACACACACACACACACACACACACACACACACACACACACACACACACACACACACACACACACACACACACACACACACACACACACACACACACACACACACACACACACACACACACACGGAAAGATACCTACTGTATCTGCTTGGAAGAATGCATCCTTACAATTATACAACCACAAGCACATATCTCATGTTATTTTTTACTATAGAAAGCGAAGCATTGATGAAAAGGAGCATAAAACATGTTTAATTAAACACTCTACACAGGTACCAAGTCACAACAGGGAATTGGAAAGCGCATATACTACCACACAATAGCCTGCTGCTTTTAATTACACTCACAACATTCACCCGACCATACAGAGAAGGGAGGTAGTGATAAAACTGAGATGGAGAAAACAAGAGGGGTGGAGAAGAAGGGGGAAAAACAAGAAGCCTGAGAGATGATTAAGGCGCGAGCACTGATAGAAACGAGTAAAAAAACAGACGAGAAAACATCATTCAACACAGGGAGCCAAAGAGACAAATAGAAAGAGGCAAACAATAAAGACCCTTCACACAACAAGCCTCACGTTGCATCACATCAACCCATCAACTGAGTGAGAACCATGGGAGACATCACCCGCTGTCACTTCTTCTGCTCTTATCCGACCAATAACAACATCATCCAGTTTAGAGCGGCGAGAGCAACACACTGAGTCACACTGCAGACGGGCTTCTGATGTTCAGAGCTGCGATCACAGAGGATCTGATAGCTGAAAAATCTCCACTGAACCACATCTCGAAAAGAAAAAAAACATTACAGTCAACAGCACTGCTTATTTTTATTTATTTACCCAGCAATCCTCTTCAAGGAATACTTTCAGAGCGATGAGGATCACATTTATGTAGAGTAGCATGAGGCCAGGGATTGCTGTGGCACTAAAAACTGAGTCAGCTGCCAATTGAGACTTAATAAACATAATAAAAGAAGCATGTTTTTAATGACATTGGCAAAGAAAATGTACTTAATTGACAATCAGTTATATGTGGTTGATACCAAATGCGCTTTATAAGTTCAGTATGGATTGTTAAGCAACAGCTAAGTTGGGATAAAATATTGTTTAAAGTCCCCCTCCACTCAAAAATGTACTTATGGTTACTTCAGTTAGCTGTTTGCTTCCCTGTGCAGAATGATGTATGTGCAGAGTTAGATGCCTGAAGGCTGTTTTCAAGAGTATCTGCTCAAGGTGCAGCGTTTGTCTGTGCTCACTGAAAATGTAAGTTTAAGACGTGTACTTTTGTGACATTTCAACTAGTTTGGAAGCCAATCGTGGTCCAGAATACAACTTACACAAGTTTGATGTGGAAACTTGAAGCCTCCAGAGCACCAACACTGAGAATGGACTTTACAGTGAAGTAGGAGACATGTTGCAGTTGAACATTTGAAATGAAGGATATTTGCACATGAATAGATCCTTGAATCTATAATGAGAAGGAGTATGTGTCATTTTTAAGATTTTAATGAGATAATTGAACTTTTATGTGGGAATAAAACATATTAGACACTACATATTTAAAGTAGAATATTTTATTTACATTGTAAAACATGCCTGGATGTATTTAAGTCAGAAAATAAATTTTGAAAGCAGATTGAACAGTTTGTGGTCGTTTGAAACCTCAGTATTAGCTATTTGTTTTTTAAGATTTTGCACTGGATTCTCAATTTGTATATATCTGAAAACAGCAAACATCTATTAATCTGCAGCTTTGTTAAGTCAACCTAGAATAGGAAATCAATGAGCTCTGTCAGTAAGGTGAAGCTGTGGTATCTTTATTTTCAATATGATCCATCACTTTATTATCATGTTATGTAGTGAAAATGAATTTCTAACCTCATATTTCTACTATCTAAAGACAAGAAATGTTGCATGTGGCATTCAAGACAAACTTCAATATCATTCAGTCTTCATCTATTATCCAAATGCACATCTTACACAATCCCCATGATCCTCCATAATGAAATCTCTCCCTGACACCAGCTGAGGATAAAAACAAACCAAATACCTTCATGAGGACGCTCATATGACTGCCAAACTGTTTTCCAAGACTGACAGAAAAATAATTACACCATTCCATGATTTATTTTATTTTTTAGATGTCAAAAAGTAATTTATTTGACAACACTGGTATTCTTGTTTCCTCGTATTTTATATGGAAATGTTAAATTCATTTTTGTAATAATAATAAGTTGGTTTTAAGTGCAGAGTCGGAGCATAATTGCTAAGTTTTAGTTTCAAGACGTGCTGATACAGGCTAGTATGGAGACACGCCTTTGCAATAATCATTAAAACAGATAGACAGTTAGATGATTATCATGTTTCCTCACTCTCTGGGCTATATTATCTGTCATTAAAGGTACACACTCTGTCACGGTGATTAATATGACAGACAGGATGGCCTCTCATAGCTGTCCGGCCAATGCACAGTGCGATTAATCAATCAAAGCTCACGACTTGGGGGAGGGTTCACCCTTTAAGACAGGCATAATAATCCATCACTGCTCCGTGCATCCACATGCTGATCCATCAAGTCAACACTCCTTACAGAGGATGTAAGACGGAGGGTGTGAAACGGAGTAATGGAGTGATCCGTTAGCCGATTCCCAAAATAATTATAAGTGTCACAATGATCTAAGTGAGGACGAAGCTAATGATGCTACATTAGCACATCGAGCAGAGCGGGCCTGTCTGTAAAGTTCACAGATAAACAAATCAGAGGCCCTATTATTGCAGCAGCTCCTCATATTGTCGTCTGTACCCCCCAACAGCACTGTCAGACAAGATTCATGCTCCAAATATGTTAAACTGATTGTGAACATAATGTCACTGTCAATTGTATAAAAGTAGGTACCGTTTTAACTTGCTCTTCATACAAGATGATACTGATCCTCCAATTGTCGACATTAATAGTCCCCGTTTCTCTTGTTTTGCTCAAGTTCATATCAAAACTAACTATTTTGAGAGGCACAAGCTGGATGTTTCACAATTTTATTTTCTCTGCTTGCATGTGAACTAGTTTTTAAAACACATACTCTCAATAGCAACACATGGTTTCAGTTGTTACACTAGACTCAGGATGGTTAGAGGTGTGTCCTGAGCAATCGGCAGGTAGGTAGGGCTGAGCAACAGCAAATTCTGTATACAGTATATGTAAGATTTACTTATGTGTAATTAATTGATCAAAACTGATATTATATATATATATATATATATATATATATGCAGGAACAGATATTGACATTTCCACTCTGAATCTGCGACTTGACAATTTTAAGTTTAAGAAAATCCATAAATTCAACAAAATTAATGATTTCATTCATATCATGATGTACACCCTACCCTATACACAGGTAATCCATAATCTGGAATATATCCAGATTGGCTAGTGTGCTGCACTCTTATGTATCAAAGAAGCAATGATTTCAAGCCCTATTAGCACATACTGTATGACGTCATGCAAACACCTCCTCTTTCTTCTAGATAGTCTAAGGCAGTGGTCTCCAACCCTGCTCCTGGAGAGCTACTGCCCTGCATGTTTTAGGTATCTCCTCACTCTAACACACCTGATTCTAATAATCAACTCGTTATCAAGCCCTTTGACGAGCCTCAGCTGCTTGATAACGAGTTAGAGTGAGGAGATACCTAAAACATGCAGGGCAGTAGCTCTCCAGGAGCAGGGTTGGAGACCACTGGTCTAAGGACTTTCATTTTAATGCCCTTTTAAACTGCCTGTGCAGTGAGTACTTTGAGAAAAAAAATGATGGCTCTGACAGCTGAGAGTTTCCTAAAAATCCTCTAAATGCCATAAAACAAATAAGAAGAAAAGGTATTCAGAAAAAGAACACATATGGGGCTGTCATTATGTTCCAACTCAGGCTTTATGATCTTGTCAACAGCCGCATTCATAGAAGAGATTATGATGTGTTTTTGGCCATATGTCTATAAAAAGCCTGAACAATAGCAACCACTGCCTTCAACGCCGCTGTCGACCCACACAAGCAGGTATAAACAAAGACGTGCATGCTGTTATTCACGCACACAACACAAGCCTGCACACAATATCAGCAGCAATCTAAGGTATCAAGCCTCATCGATCAGAAATGCTCTCCCTTGAGGATTACATCATTGCCCAGCAAATAGCCAATCAGAGCAGAGATGAGACTGCCCGCTCTGTGACCCCATCTCCTGTAAAAATAACGGCAATAAGAAAGGTGTACACACACACACACTCTCTCACACTCTCTCACACACACACACACACACACACACACACACACTATTCCAGTCACGTCACAACAAGGCATTGATATCATTCTCTTGGGTATTTTATGGACAGTTTTTTAGGTAAACCTGCAGCACTACAACACTTCTTTGGTTAATGTAATACTGTGCATGTTGAGGTCATCTCTTCATTGTTTCTCCTGTGACACATCAAACATCTCTGATACATTGTTGAAAACAGCAGAACGTATGCAAAGTAAAGGAATTATGCTGCATGGCTTTGTTAAAGTGTCTTTATGGGTGCATATACTTGACTTTCAGTGTGGGAAGCAAGAGACACAAAGTGCATTTCAGTGCCAACTATCAGTCTGTATTTGTATCCACTGCAAAATACTGTATGTACAGCGGCTAATGTATTACACAACAGTTTTAAGAGGTCTCTTTTTTTTAAAGCTCTGGAAAACAAGAATACATAAATGACCACTTAAACTTCATGAATTAATAATTATGTGTCGATTTTGTCATTAATACAACAATTTGATGATCACAAGACAAAACTATTCATGTAAGACTCATTTTTATATGCCAAACTATGTCTTTTACTTCCCTGTGACTCCATACAACCAAGGTGGAGTAACTACATGAGTCTGAATGTATAGTATTTGTTAACATACCTTGATGTATCCCCCAGTGGAGACCAGGAGAGAGTTATCTGGGGAGAAGTGCAGGTCGGTCACCCAGCCTCCGTGGAGTGAGTCCATTCCGTCTTTACCGTCCCGCGAACAAATCTTCAGCAAAGTGCCATCATTGACACTCCAGAGCTGTAATGGGCAGTTTAACATTATAAATTACCAATAAAATAAACATTAAAAATCACTATTAAAACAACAAAGACGTTGGATTAAACAAGTCAAAAACTTCTTGACTTTGATAACAGACTTAAATTTTAGTGAATCATTTTAGATTTATGCAAGCTTGTGGTGAGATCACACGTTGTTATTTCCATATTTTGCTGCATGTGGTGTTAAAGGACATAACATGGTAGGGTAGGTTTTAATAACTTTGTAATGTTACAATGCCCTGTATATACACCTTTCCATTCTCTTGAATGAGAACACTTCAACACATGACAAAGATAACCAGGAAGAGTAACACCCATTGCTCTTTCTGCAGTATGGATCTAAATGAGGCCTTACCTAATGCACCATGATCAAACGCTTGCTTTGTGATTCCATCGTCACTAGTGCTGCACGTCATGTCTGTCTTGCAGCTGTTATGCAACTGTTCACATGCCGTGTACATTTGACAATGACACATCCACACATACAGCTATATATAAAACTTGGCATGCTTTGTCCTGAATGACTCACATTTGTTTCCATAGAAACCGGGGTGAGATTTCAGTGAGGTTTATGTAATTGGATCTGATGGATTTGGCCATTTCTGGATAATGGAGCGGTTCAGCTCAGAGGCCACCAGAGGGCATTAACCCTTTGTTGACTGCTTTGGCGCCACCATTTGTCGCTGAGCGGCGCTGATTGACATTTCCACATCTTCCTTTTCCTTCCTTGCTGTGTGTGTGTGTGTGTGTGTGTGTGTGTGTGTGTGTGTGTGTGTGTGTGTGTGTGTGTGTGTGTGTGTTCAAGCAAGTGGTGCAGATTCCAGTTTGTCCTCTCCTTTTCCCTCCCGCTGTCAGACATCTCCTCCTCTTCCTGCTCTCTTCAACTTAGCTTCTCACACAACCAGCACCTCCTCTGGCTCCTGCACCCTGCCTCCTTCCTTTCATCTCATCCCTCCTCTGTGCATGTGCGGCAATCATGATGTACTAGTAAGCACTTTATCTAAATGAGTGATGAGATGTAATTAGGAGGTGATCTCTGGAATAAATGTTGAGTGCTGTAATTGCATTTTTGTAGGTTGCATGGAAAATTGCAGGGTTCAAAGCATTACCAGTACTTCTCATATTAGTAACATAATGCCATTTGATAGACACACTGATAAACGTGTCTATAGGCAGGAGGCGCTATCACAAGACTTTCCTCACCTCTCATATTTAGCCTTTCTTCCAAATTACCTCCATCCCACCACTCTTCTTTTTCCTACCAAAATATTCTAGTTCCCACCCTCCCCTTCACCCCTTTGCATTCAGGCAACATACTGAAGTCGGTTTCCAACAGCGAGACCAAACCCAATGAGCCTGACTTCCTAGTGAGACATGCAAAAATAAAAATACTGCATGTTTGCAATACGCACCCGGATCTCTCCGTTGTCATCGCCTGTTGCGAGGCGTCGGCTGTCCCATGAGAATCGGCAGCTTCGGACACAGTCTTGGTGGCCGCTAAGCGTGTGGATACACTGCCAGGAGTCACAGCCCCACAACTAGGAGCCCAGAAAGAAGATATAATTAACAATAAGCACACACAAATTTAAGAGAAGCAGTATCATGAAGTAGAAATCGGGATTAATTGTTTATCATAAACAGATAGAGACACATTGTGAATGTGCTATTAAAGTGAAATGAGTATATATATGTGAGTAATAACCCATTTAGAAGAACAGACATCATGTTTTTTTAAACACAGAGCAGCTGTATGGGATGTAACTCCCCTTGGAGTGTGATATAGATGAAATGTACTTACAAAAATCAACAGAGCAGTGATTACCTTGGAATAACAAGTAATAATAATAATAATAATAATAATAATAATAACAATAACAACAAAGTTTTATTTCTGTTTCTCAAACCAGCCATCAGCCACTGATAGGTCTTGTGAGGACAAATAATCATGCCCAATGAGACGCTGCTTCAGAATGATGCAACTGTTAATGACTGTTTTCTCGCTCTCTGCTGTTTTCTTTCTTTCATTTTAAATTCCTCCACTCGATTCCTTTTTCTTTCTTTTCCCTCCCTCCCTCCTCTCTCTCTCTCTGTTCCTTTCTTACCCTGGTCGCATCCTGTGCTGTGCAGAAAATAACACAGTTCATAATTAGACACTTCATTTGGCAGCAGGCTAACTACGTCTGCACACAAAGTCCAATTCATCTGAAGGTCAGTCGGAAAAGAAAGAAAAGGAGAAAAAAGAGGAACAGATAGAGATGGAGGGAAGGAATGAGCTGGACAGAACGCCCTCCCTCTTTTTGCGGTGCTCAACAAAGACACCCATGGCTGAGCCTTTCGGTTTGACCTCTAGATAGATGGAGACCGGGGACTGTGTGTTTATGTGTGTTTTTGAGCCACCAAAGCCCCTATTCGGTCTGGAGAGCAAGGACTATGTGACTGGCTGCAAACCAGCCCCACAACACACACACACACACACACACACACACACCTCAATTATGATCTTTGCCAAATCCATAAAACACACATTCTCTCTCGCTCTCTACCATCCTTTGACTGAAGCCAGTTTGGCTGGCGACCCAGTGGCTGTTCTCTACAGTAAGTGTCGACCGAATCCAAATTCCTGTGTGAAACTCAGTGGCAGTGGCTCTTGATCAACTGCTTTAACAAATGCCTGAGAGAGCAGCTTTTCACTCAGGAACACCAGTTGTCATCCATGAGTGAATATTGGATGGAGAAGTACAAATAAAAACCCACAACTGTTTTCACGATTCAAGAAAATGAATGACTCTGACAGAGAGCCCGTGTCAAAGGGGGATACAGTCTCAATACAGCATGAACTGTGAAGTGCAGTTCACTTCTCTGTGGATGATGAGTAGGTAAAGCAATGATTTCAGAGCTGCTCAAGGAAAAAGGTTGAAAATTGTATCTCAAGCCCACTGAGTCAGTCAAAGTCGGCGCAAAGTCAAGCGCAGTAGTGTCTGTAAATGACAACCTGGCAATAACTACATCCAGACAGGGAGGTGGGTAGGTTGTGAGCCAGCCTGCCAGGCTGGTGGGTCAGCAGGTCCACGAGCTGCAGTCAGACTAAATGGTCACAGGACGTGGGTGTAGGAGGACAGACTGACCTGCAGCTAACTCACCATGTCTGGGACCATCTGCTGCACGCTAATCTCCAAGGTCCCTCGCCTCTCTACTAGAGAAAGTTAGCCTCAGATATCACCCACAGCAACACATCAGTGTGCATGTGCTGTAAGTAATCAGTTCGGAAGGAGGTTTAAGGGAAGACGCTGATGTGTAATAGGTCACGTTGTTACTGACAGCACAGACAGATATGTCTCATCCCATGAATATATGTGTGTGTGTGTGTGTGTGTGTGTGTGTGTGTGTGTGTGTGTGTGTGTGTGTGTGTGTGTGTGTGTGTGTGTGTGTGTGTGTGTGTGTGTGTGTGTGTGTGTTGAACCTTAGCAGTCTTGTCAGCAGAGGTGGTGGCGAAGAGGCATCCGTCTGGCGAGACATGACATGACAGGATGGCGCCTTGGTGAGCCTCGGTGTCCTGCAGCTTCTCTCCGCTTTCCACATCCCACACCTTATAGTGTGTGAAAGAATGATTATTTTGCACTTGGTTTCATGCTACAGTTAACTGTACTGTGTGTGTATGTGTGAGTGTATGTTTTACCTTGATGGTACCATCGAAGGACCAGGACAGCAGTCTTGTATCAGCAGGTGAGGTGGAGAGCAGAGAGAAGCATCTGATCTGCTCCTTGTGACCCTTCAGGACTTTACACTCCCCTGACTGCCACCTCCACACCTATAGAAGGCAGCAAAGAGACAAAAAGGGGAAAGTGATGTAATAATAATGTTTCAGTCAGTGATACTTTTCTTTGCTCTCACTCTGATGGACTCAAAGACTTCGATGCACGTGCATACTTTCCACTTTTTGGTGGGGCGGGGAGATCGCCCCAAATTAATAGCACTCTTATGGAAACCTTACATTTAACTGGCTACAGAAATTAATTTGTATAGGTAACATGTGAGATCTGTCCTGTCCTGTGGAGCCCATGTACCTTTGGGCCCCAAATGTTGCATTACAATAAAAGGCAGTTTCTTTGCCACAGGTAATACATTAGCCACGTAGCATACACAGATCATTTGATTGATGGGAAGCAACAGAGGATACCCTCATGTATACATGGGGTATAATCTTTCTTTAGAGCATTACTAAATTGCTAATACAGTAGAGCACAATATTTCATGTCACTCTTTTTGCTTTTCTGTCTTCCTGATCACTAATTGGGTGTGCTGGGTTTATGCTAATGGCTCTGCGGAGTCAAAACTCAAAACCTGTGCATCTATCCACAGAGTGCTTGTTTCCTGACAGTGTGCCAGCAGGTAAATGAGCAGTGACAGGAGTTCATCTGAGCTCAAACATGGGGGCAGGACAGACAGAATCATCCGGATCATCCTATCAATCATACCCTTCTGAATAGCGTCTGTCAGTGGTCCAAAGGTTAGAATCCATCACCAGCAACAACATCAATATCATTAGATCTCTTAACATTCACTGTGCATCTGCATTAACATCTAAATACACACTTCCATTTCCTAGAGAGCACATGTCAAACAGCACGCATCTGAATAGCTTCTGAATAAGTGGTGGACGGTCCGAGAATAGTGATGGCGTAGGCAGCAGCCGCATGAATACAGAACGAGGTGCTGCGCTGTCAGAGAGGGAAGGAAGTGCTGCAGTGGACAGGTCTGTCGGCAAAAAGCAAAGATGAAGAAGGAAGAGGAGGAGATGAGAGAGGAGGAGAGGAAAGGGGAAATGAGCAACAGAGCATGAACGGAGGGGGTTGACGGAGCGTAACGGCCTGAAAACCACACACATAAACTATACAGTCGCACACGGTCAACACATGAGCAGGATGGAGATAAAGAGCTATCGACAGCGGCATAGCTGCAACCAAAGAGAGGGATAAGGAGGGAGAGGAGACAAAAGAGGGGATGAAGAATGCAGAAGTGAAAAGGCCGACAGAGAAGATGGTAGTCTAACAGGTTGGGGAAGGTGAAAGCACCACGGACACCTGAAACACTGCTTGGCTGAGCGATTCAGCAGAGCAGGCAGTTTTACTCAAGGTGAAGAATGGAGATGGAGGGGGAGGAATAATCAATAGCAGAGAAGACAAATGTGAAGCAGGTTGGGGGAGGAGGAGAAAGAACATATCATGAATTAGACAGAAAAGACAGTGAGGTTGAGGGAGAGGTCGATGAATGAGAGCAATACAAACAGGAAAACCAGAAAGGGAAAAACAAAAAGCAATACAGATCAACTGAAGGAGAAAAGGAGTTAAGCCAACCCTTATGGTGGTGTCCTCTGAAGATGTGATGAGTGTTTGGCCATTCTGACTGAACTGGCAGTGCAGCACCGTCTTGGTGTGTCCCAGCAGAGTGGCTAGGATCTTCCCAGATGGCACCTCCAACACCTGGAGGGGGAAAAACAGAAAAACTTCAGCACCACAAGTATCCCAACAAACAGTAAAAACTATTATATAGCTTGGGTGTACTTGTGAGTTAATTAACAGGCATTTCTGGCCAAAATAAATGTGAATACTGTGCAGTGAGAGCTTCATCTCTAGAATATCTATGCAAACCTCAAATGAGAGCAGTGTTTGCCAAGATATACTCCGGGAGGAAAAGTGTCCCAGAAAGTTTCCTTAAAAATCTTGACATGAAGTCCCAGTTTGAGGAAGTGCTTGAGAGGGAGAGAGGTGAAGTGTGGCTGCATGGTAATATGCGCATCAAAAAGAAAGCCGAGTCGGGGGAAAAAGTCTGAGCTTTGAAAGACTGCGACTGTTCAGTCCGGTCAGGACCGCTGAGGGCTGCTGGGGGTCTGACAGCCCTTCAGGCATTACTAGAGGAGTTGGAGAACAAAACAGCTTTGAAGCTCAAAAGATCTAGCTCAAAGAAAAAAAAATGTCATCACATGAGAGATTTCTGCATCACAAAACTGTGTTGCAATAAACTCTTCACAGATTATTCAGTGCTGGTTTCGAGAGATGATTTTGTAAACATCCTCAAATAGATTGGCTGGAAAGTTGTTAACACTACAACCCAGGGACTTTCACAGGGGATGTATCAGTGATCCTCCACCATTGTGGTTTAAAGTGAAATATCTCGACAACTTGGAAGAACAGTAATAACTTTAATCATCCTTCAAATTTTCATATAGCACCGTCATCAAGTCAGAATTTGACTTGTCCAGTACTTTGCTTTATAACTAAAAAATAAATGATATGATCTTAGTTTTGTAAGTATATTAACTATTTTAAAAAATGTGATGTCTTTGCAGATAATATTCCTTGAGAAAGAATCTTATTTAATATGGTCCATCCTTTTGTGGCTTTCTGGTGGCCCATGGCTTAAACACATTACACAGTTGAAAAACAGGAGTTAATTTTATCACTAGACAGAGCTTATTCTACCTATCAAAAAGTAGTACAAAGAAGGCCACTTAAGGAATTATGCGGTGAAACAGGAGTTTAGATTACAAGTGTAATCATAAAAACTGCTCATACCAAAGCCACAATTTTTCTCATTAACCTCCAGCGAGATCTTTCCAACGATATTTAAAAATGCTTTAATTAACCAAACAATAAAATACTGAAACTCATGCAAATCAATCATAGGTTCATTAACTTATTTTCAAAATAAGGAATAAAGCACAGGAATCTCATGAAAATACTTTCACCACTTAATATGCTGAACAAATAAAACTGAATTAAGTACAGCATAACTTTATCTTCAGTGTTGCACAGCACCTCTAGTATTCTAAGTACAGAAAAAAGTAATAAAGGCCCATGACTATTGGGATTTACCAGGTACTAAAACATTTAAATATCTGAGTAGAAAGTTGAAATGTCTGAGCAGAACACGTCGACCATGTTTGTCGAGCACTTGTTTTAAACATCACTACCAAGAGAGTCAAATCAACAAACACAAATAAAAGTTGTAAAGGACGTGCATGATGAGATGTAACAATAGAAATGTGATACTGAACTGAGGGCTGGGCAATATATTGATAATTGATCAATACTTTGATAGAAGACTAGATATGGTCTTAGATTTTGGATATGGTAATATCATGATATGGCATAAGTGTTATCTTTTCCTGGTTTTAAAGGCTGCATTACAGCAAAATGATGTCATTTTCTGAACTTACTACACTGTTTCAGTTGTTCTATTATTTGCCTTCACCAACTTTGTCATTATATTCACATTATTGACTATTGTTTATCAAAAATCTCATTGTGTAAATATTTTGTAAAAACACCAATAGTCATCCCTACGATATTGTTGCAATATCGATAGAGGTATTTGATCAAAAATATTGTGATATTTGATTTTGTCCATATCATCCAGGCCTGATTCAAATATGTATTTTCTGTACTCAACGATCTGCATCTTCTCTTCTAAGGCATCAAAAGGCCTTTAGAATCAACACCCAAAATAACTGACAGCAGTTGGTGACTTTTGAACACATACACACAGATAGTACACACACTTTCCCTACCATACCTGCACGCTGCCTGTACACAGCCCTACTGCAAGCACCAACCCCCTGTAGGAGGTCAGCAGTCGTCAGATTCAGCAGCCAACCATCCTCAGTACCTCACTAGCTGTCAGCCCTGCTCCCTGGCACAGAAGACACACGTGCACACACACACACACACACACAAACATTCACAACTGCACTCTTTCAATCATAAAGAAACACACACTGACTTTCTGTCCTTTCCTGCACATCTGACACAAAGTCGGCATGTCAGTATGAATTTAAATTGATGTATTATTGCTGATTTTCCCTCCAGTAAACTGGTTAGAAAAAGTGCACTTCCACTGCAGCAGTGACGGAAACCAGGAACATCTCCCAAGCTAACACTAGGGCTCCCCCTGGTGTAAACTCATGGGACTAAAAGACCAAAAGCTGTGTGGACTCTTAAGAGGATTAAAATCACTTAAAACACACCCAAATCTGTTGGAAGTAACTGATCAAATATAAAGCACAAAAATATAATGTTCAATGAGCATTCTGGCTGAAAGGAATGCTTGAACAATGAAGCTGTACAACAAGGAATAGAAAATCCTTTGGACATTGTTGCATTATGACAAAATGATGTTTTCATTTCAACAAAGAGAGGAATTTTTGGATGCTTTCCATGTAATAAATGATTATGTTAAAATGGTGAAGCAGGGCAGCAAAATGAGAGCGTTAGAGAGGCTATTACCTTCGAATTAAAGTAATCAGACTGTTGAAATGTGATGGTGTTCAAGTTGCTGTGGATAAACAAAAAGGTAATAACTGTGGAAATAAACTCCTCTCCAGTGGACACAAACAAATCTATGACAGTAAATATGTAACCATAAAAACACATTCACATTCTTCTACAAATAAATAACAGAAACTCTAAGTTGTGAGATGTATAAATACAAGTAGCTGTGCAAGAACCACACCTAAATAAAATCTACAATCTATAAATCTATCATCTATAATTGTGACTTCAATCAGGAACTATGTGATCAAAACACAGTAAACAAGGTTACAACTCTGACAAGATATTCATCACCAGCTTTCAGTTGTTTTGAAACATAACATTGCGTACACATGTCAGTCGTTACCAAATAAGTATTGCGGTTTGACACCCAGCTCTAGTCAGTTATCACCTGATTTATCAAGGCTAAAAAAAAACCTGCAACACAGAAAAACCTGCAGAAGAAAAACCCATTACACCTAAATATAATTTGGCGTATTTTGTGTGCATTACTTGGTTGCAAAAAGTGGACTATATGTAGCGCAGTAATCTACAATAGTCATTTTTATTCTCTCTAAGTTGTCAGAACTCTGATTACTAATCATCTTTGCTACTTTTACTCCTCATATGCAATATCCTTCCTTCTCATATCTCCAGGAGACCAGGAGACAAGAGGAGAGGCGCATGAAGGGGCAGAAAAGAGCTGTAATTAAAATCATTAACCCCTGCATCAATTAAGGCTGCAGTACCTTTTAATTAATTAGAGTTGCTCTCTGCCTTTGGCTACCGGCCTGGACACAGCACACATGTGTCAAGGGAATCTTTGAGGGTGTGCTTGTGTTGTAATATAGGACAGAAACTTTTGGGGAATGACCTCTACTGTTGAGGCACAGGACTCACATACACACACACACATGCCACATGCAAACTAAGACCTAATTCTGCGCCTGCAAACAACAATTTATCACGAAGACAAAGAGTAGTGGAGCAAGGAGAGCAGACTGACAGACAGAACAAAAGGAAGAAATGAGACAAAACGAAACAGGGAATAAAACACAGAGTATGTGACAGACGTGGTAAAATATAGAAATAGAATGAGAACTGCTGAGAATACAGATCACAGGTAAAAGGAACAGCAGGAAAGACGGGAGCGGAGAGGTGGAGAGGGAGACGAATGACGTGTTTTTTTTTTTAGATAATCTGATGTACAGCTGACAGGAATGATTAAAAAAAGGATGACAGTCAAATCTCATGACTCAACATGGACTGCAAAACACCTCCTGAAGCAGTACTAAACAGAGATTTACACACGCTTACATGCAGCGCTACTGTTATAAACAGGTACACAATTACACTCAAGAAACCGTCACATACACACACATGCACACAGTGGGAATTTACAACCTAGACTGTAAAAATCAAGGTTATGAAATTGTGAGAGACTTTTTTCTTTGGAATTGCAGCAAAGACATGAAAATTCATGATCAAAATCTGATTAATTAAGCAAGTAGGTCACTAAAGAAAGACTTGGCAGTAAAATTTTGCCACTTGCTTAAAAAACTTAATATTTCATATTATTCATTTGTAGAGTTTTTTTCCCCCAACTGTTTGCTTAAAAATGTCACACAATAGAGAATAATATATTTCTTGTTCAAAGACATTCAATTTACAATTACATAAATCAGATAAAAGCAGCAAATCCTCACAGCAGACAAGCTAAAACCACTCATGTTTTAGTATTTCTGCTTGATAAAGGTTGGTGATTAATTATCTCTGAGTTGATTAAACATGTCAGCGCTAGAATGCAGTGCCTAAACTTGTTTGATTGCCCTGTCGCACATACACACAAAATGCTGAACAAGCAGAAGAGCAGTTTCTGGCACAACTTCGACTACTTTGACGGTGCATGGAGAAGAGAAAGAAGTCTAAACTTTGTTGTTCTATATACTATAAGTGTTACTGGAGTTTTAACCTCTTTACACATACACACAAACACTCACAGCGTGTACTATATATCTTAATGTGTTGGATACCTGTACAGTGCCATCCTCTTGGCCCAGGACCACAGCAGAGGGCTGCCTGCACATGCAAGTACACCGGATCCTGGATGGCTTCTCCTCCGACTGGAACAGTACTGAATCTGTTCTGCCATCACGCACCTGAAAAAAAAAAACACACACACACACACACAGAGAGATACAAACACAGTACGTTAATACTTGTCTACGCTTGTGCACACACACAAAGAAAAAACAAATCCCAGCTTCACATTCCTGTTTCAACCCGCCGCTCATTTATTCATTCAGTTTCTCTCCTCATTTCCCCTTCGGCTCACCTGCAGTCTGTTGCAGTTGTCTGCAGCCGACACTATGATTTGTTCATCATTGAAGAGAACATCAGAGTCTCTCTTCAGGCAGACGGCTGAGGAGGTGTGCACCTTATTAGTCTCCCATAGCTACAAGAAAAGAGGCACAAGACAACAGGTTTGAGTGGGATGTAATGCAGACTGCCAGTGAAGCTTCACACAACATTTCATTTCACTGTTCTTATGTTTGTTGTTAATATTTTTCCCCTTTATAATCAACATTTTCATAGAGTGAAGAGTTAATCTGAAATACCCTTGGTGCTACTTGATATATTTTCACAATCGCAGGTGATTCAAGTCATCAGTATCTTACTCATGAACTTCTGTTTGGCAATTCAATTTGACTTTACAGATATGGTCTAATAGCTCAAATGCATACAGTTAAGGATTCTGGTAAATGGAGGAGCCTGAGTAGTGTGAGATATTTCCAACAATTTGGCAGAACATGTAGTTACAGGTCAGGTGGGGCTTTTCTTTTTGGCAGCAGAGAAATCAGAACTGGGTCATTTCAACCCAAGTGGCAACCTCCAGGGCTGACAAATGAAGCCAGCACTGAAGTGGCCTAAACTGCAGTTCTTCCAATCGCAACTTGAGGCTGCCTCGAAAAGCGAGTCAATCCCCATAAACCCCCATGTAATACTGTCTAACATTACAACAGAAATAAACATGTTAACAGCCTGGTACAAAAAACTGATTAGGTCATGCGGGAGTGATTTTTTGATATAACTTACCCGTACATATTTCATTAAGGCTCAAAGTTATGCCTAATTAAGAACATGGCCGCTTTGACTGACACGTGGGTGTCATCACAGCGACAAATAAGGTTAGGTAACGTAACCGCAACATGACCTAAGATTCACAGAGTATAGGCGTCATTATAAGTAGTATGAACAGCTCTGTTGCAACTCTGCAGCTTTATCATTCAAATTGATAAGGCTTTGCATCAAAATATTAATTATACGATAAATGTTTTCACCACCGTACATAAAATAGTAACGATAAAGGCCATAAAGACTAAACTGCAGAGATATTTCTTTGTTTTCGGGCTGTTCATGCTACATATTGCTTTGTTTATGTGGGCAATGAGTCAAGACACATCAGTTACGAATTTATGTTTATGTAACCTAATAATAGGGGGGAAAAGCCTAAAGCAAGTTAAGGCAACAACTCATACAGAAAAACTGGGTTCCTTTCTTGTGTATATTTTGGCTTGAAAGGGTAAATATGCAACGCTTTCATTTACACAAAATAAAATTACTCATTAAGGGCTGAAACACAACAGCTGGCAGAGGCAACAAAGTATAATGAATGTTGACGTGTCTGTGTACTTGATAAACTCATAAAGATGCATCAAATACAATCAATCTTACCCTGACAGTTTGGTCATCAGAGCAGGAGAGCAGCTGTGAGCCGTCGGGGGAGAACTGGACACGGTGGACCCAACTCAGGTGACCACTGAGGTCAGCCATCTTCTTATTGGCCTCTAAGTCCCACAGCTGGAAAACACACACATATGCTGTATGTACATTTATTCACCAGTATATTTAAAAGCACTGTTATTTTTAGTTTTATAGAGCAGTTTATGGTGCCAAAGTGACACATCTTAACACTGAAAAAGGCACAAAGGCACTTTTATACATGCAATGTGGGCCTACTTTGTGGTTCTGCCTCTGTGAGGAGAGACAACAAAACAGTGGCAAAGTACCCCTGCCCCTCAATCAATATGTTTCAGACATAATAGAACTGAAAAGGAAATTCAAATAAATAGAGGGAATGTTTGTGAGTAAATGTGTTATACCTCCACAGCGTAGTTTGAGAACGCGATGGCCAGCAAGTTACTAGTCGGACAGGCTTGACAGTATTGCACCGTGCTCAGACGATTGGTCCTGATCTCCAACAACATGTCTGATGTCTCCACGTCAAACACCTGTGAGACAGAAACAGACAGACGATAAATCAGAGTCCACTCAGTCTGGCCCCAACATGGCAACAATTTCCACCAGTAATATTTAAAAACAAAATGTGATAAATGAAAACTAATTAAGTTGAAAACACACACACAAACACAACAACCTACATTAAGTAAACTATTCAAACAATTACATTTGTAGTTTTACCACTTTGTATTCACAAGATAAAATTTGGGTTCACCCACTAATTCAAAACAATAATAGAGACTGTGGATACTCTATGGATACTGGACTTTTGACACAGATTTCAATATTAATTTGGAAGAGTTTTACTTTTCTAAACACTGATTAATCTGTGATAAGATCAAATGAGCTGATAGTATAGGGCATGCAAATGTTTGTTTGCTATTGTACTAAAAATACAAAAAAATACTATCTTGTGCATGAATATTAAAACCTTAAGGAACCTTGCGAGATTTAAGCCTTCTTTTTCCTCCAGTTAAAGCAAAGAAACAATCTCAGACATCTCTGTTGAGTTTGGGTTTTTTCCAGAATACGAATGAATGAAAGAGTGAAGGGCACAGACAGACTGATTACAGGAGGAGACTGACTGATTTTGGGAATCTCAGGAGAGGAGGGGCTGCTCACATTTACAACCAGGACACACACTCTTTAGACTTTCTACAACACTAGCTGGCAAACAGCCTCTCTTTCCTGTCACCTTCAATGAATGAAGAATTTTTATCTGTAGAACTGAAACAAGACAGATCCACATCCAAATCATTAACACGCACACAATCGCACATTCGGCAACGCCCACGCACCACACTACAGCAAACAGTATCATGCATCTCCACTTTTTAAAGCAAAATGTTCACTTTTCATGCTCAACACACCAAAGCGGCGTTCCTGGCAGCACATATGATGCGTTTGCCGTCAGCAGTCCAGGTGCTGCACTTGACGAAGACTTCTTCATCGTTATCCGTGAACATGCTCCTCACGTCGATTGTCTTCCACTCATTGGCGGACGACGCGTCAAACAGCTGCATAGGAACACACAAGAATACATAGGGTGTCACTTAAAAATACCTGAAAAGCATCAGTGATTACAAATCTGTGTATAAAATGATTGAATATTGAATTGATGATGAATAAAAAGATGCTGTGTTTTAAAACTATCATCAATTCTTTGAAATGTGATACTAGATCTGGTTTTGGTATTGAAACATTTCACGTATTGAGCTCTAAACTGTCTGTCACTACTGATCTCGTTTGCGTTAGTAACTATAGAGTCTGTAAGTATCTAATTGAATGACAGTCACCTTAACGGTACCGTCGTTGGAGGAGGTGGACAGAAAGGCGTCGTCAGGGGAGAAACAGCAGTGGTTGACTGACTCAAAGTGGCCAAACATGGTGTTCTGTGACGATGGTTTGTTGAGGTTCCACAACTACAGAAAATACAGTGATGTAGAAAAAAGAGAACGAAAGAAGAATGAAGAGGAAGAGACAGGACCAGAAAAAGAGTTAGTCGGTTACTTTTGACAAATTAATACAGTAACTTTTTTCTTGCCTGTACATGGTTAAAAAAAACACATTTAAACACGTCAAGACAGACTTAGGCATGAAAACACAAACCTTCACATTCAGGCACTTGTCGTTGGAGCAGGTGGCCAGCAAGAGGCGTCGTGTTGTGTTGGTGAACTCACAGTGGTTGACCTGCTCCTCATGCTCCACATCAAAGACCCTCAGCAGCATGGCTCGCTCCACATTCCATACCTGAAGACACACACAGAGTGGAAGTTTTAAACAAATAAACCTTCTTTCTGCTGTAGAAAACCTGGCATGGTGGTTGTTCAAACGTTGTGAAGACGTTTGTTTCATGACAGAAAAACAACAAATGAAATTTTAGTACAAGATATCAATGTCATTTTGGGTTTATTTCACCCCGGTTGATCACAAGGGATGAGTGGACAGTTATGTGCTTACCTTTACTTTCCTGTCACTGGAGCAGGTTGCTAGGAGATGGTCATCAGGGGAAAAGGCACAACAGAGCACCTCGTCATCATGGGCCTGGATCTCCGTGAGCTTCTCACCCGAGGTGCTTTTAAATACCTGAGCGCATGATGAGGACAGCAGTTACACAAAAGTAGGTATATGCAGTCAAAGTATTATGTCATTCATTGAGGCCAAAACCTCCGAACTACAAAAATACACTTTCAGAGGTCTTCTAAATCATTTTTCACTACTTTTTTTTTTTTTTTTTTTTTACAAATCTTGATTGGTGTACAATTTATTGCTTCTCCCTGTGATGAAAACAGATAATGCCCTAACACAGCTATTTCCTGGCAATTTAGTCTTTAGTCTTAGTTTACTTGTCTTTTAAGGCAAGCAGTTCAGATAGCTATAGGACACCTAGAAAAACTTCAAACTAAAAAGTACTACAGATTTTTTTTAAAGGATGCTAGCCATATACAAAATAAATTAGGTCATACAAGCAGATAGAAATCAATGTTGCATTCAATAATATTCAGAGTTCTTGCAGCATTAAAAGTGGATCACTTGACATATTTTCCAGAGCTTTGTCTCCATGGAAACCATATTCCTTTTAAAGACACACACACACACACACACACACACACACACACACACACACACACACACACACACACACACACACACACACACACACACACACACACACACACACACACACACACACACACACACACACACACACACACACACACACAGGTATGCTTTGATACCTTGAGAGTCTTGCTGGCTCCACAGGAGGCGATCTTGGCTCCATCGTGGGAGAAGCAGGCAGAATAGATGGAGCCCTGGTGGGGGTGGATCACCAGACGGGACAGGCTCTCTAAACTGCTCTTATTCCTGGAGAAGAAAAACAACACACAGACCAGTCCATACTGAGATACGCAGCCTACGACTGATCACCATTTTACAGTATTCACACAGAATGGGTTTATCAAAAAGATAAAATGTTAAGGTTAATGTTCATGTTTTTGCACTTTTTTAATAAAATACAGGCATGAGACTAAGTTAAATGCTTTTATGTCAGTCATTGCTGCATCATCATGCATTCTGCTGCATTGTAAAATGCTGATTTTTACCAACTCACATGAGCGTTCATGAATAGAGTTGCAAGCATACACATTGCAACAAAAAATGTTATATATAAATATACTGTCTATTCTTATACTACAATGAAAACCTAATCACTACTGACCCACTGATGTATAAGGTCAATTTATTAGTTCAGATGGATCAACTATCAGAATATCATGGTAAAATGCTTGCTTGCATACAGCCAGTCAAAGTAGAGTTTCCCGGTACTGGCCCTCTCCTGCGCCTGCAGCAGAGCCTGTTGGTAGACCTCAGAGGTGTGTGGCTGAGACAGAGCAAGCTGCACCACGTCAGGGAAGGGACGTTGCTCCAGTTGGTGGCCGTTCAGAGACAGAAACTCCTGGAACTGACTGCGTACTTCACTGTTCTGTAAGGGGACAAATTTCTTTTTAAAAAGGCTCATAAAGTGCACTGCAGTGTCAAGATTGTCCATTCATAGCAGTTCACAAGAATGCATTACCTTTGATATCTCTTATATGAATAGAGGACTAGGAAAAACTGCATTCACCTATTATGCTTCTCCTAGGCAAAATAAGCTTCAGGACTCTCTTAAATTATTAATACATTTTTATCCCTACAACATTTTGAGATTCTGTTGGACAGTGTTTTATAAAAATGAATGCTCCTGTTTTTCTTAATGTGTCTGTTTTATTCCTGTGTAATGTACTTATGTTACTGTCATTTTCTTTTTGTTCTTTTGTATTTTATCAATAATTTGTCTTAAGTTTGTGTTGTATTTATGTTTGGTATATGAGAGTTGTTTTTTTTTACACTTTTTGTTATATGACGTGTTTGGTTGTGAATTTGCAGGGCACCATTTTAAGTTTCCCCTGACTAAATAAAGGTAAATAAAATGTATGTGTATTCTCATTTCCATATACGTCACCCTAACACTAAACGTGTTTTTGTCCAACTTATTAGTTAGGCGTTTTGTTTTGTCACTCTGAAGTAAAATATGAAAACTGAAAACTAAAATTTTCATCCAAAGGTATTGTTTTTACATTCATGCAGGAGTTATGTGTTGTGAAAATTAATATGCCTGTAATTTATATGAATTAAAACTTACTGATTCAATCTTACCACTTCAAATACAGAGTAACCACATACATGATTACACTGTTACTTTGGTATGAAATTATAGATTGCTCTTGCCTCTGGACATTTTTGTGAGAAACATCAAAGTGCAGCACCTTCTTACTGTGCATGTTCAAAATCAACAATCAAAATAAACAAATAGAGATGTCAGCAGTCATAAATCACTGTATATGATAACTTCAATGATGCACAGCAGCACAAATAAACTGATGTGTTTCAGCCCAGGCTTCTTCAGTGTTGCTGTCACAGTTCTGGGTTGACCATATTACACAGCAGCCAGGAATCCACTGGTGATTAAAACCACCTTAAACAAATCGTCAAATTCAACCTAAAAAATAGGAAGACAAATAACACCTCCTACCAGTCACATAATTTGGAACTTCTCCTCAGGTGCCTTTAATTGTTTTGGATTTTTAGTCATTTTTTCTTCTTCTTTCATTCTTTCTTCTTGTTATTTCTGGTTGATGATGCATGTTGTGATGATTTGTTTCAGGTGGTTTTAATCACCAGCGGATTCCTGGCTGCTGTGTAACAAGGTCAACCCACAACTGTGACAGCAAAGCTGAGGAAAGCCTGGGGCTGAAATGTGTCAGTGTATTTGTGCTGCTGTGCACCATTACAGCTATGATATACAGTGATTTGTGAGTGCTGACATCTCTACATGCCCTATTAAAACAGGTGCTGGAGTAACAGATCATCTGCTTTAATGTGAGGGCAAAGGCAAGAAAGACAGAGCTCTAAATCTGCATGTCCCCAGAGGAGGGGCTCATTTATGGGCATAATTTACGTGAAGGGAGAATGGATGGCACCCTCACCTTCTATCATTTTAATCTTTCTAACTAACTCACACAGAAGCAACACCTTGCTTCATTTCATATACAGTTAAGCCTGAATTCTGCTGACCTCTTTGTCCAGAATGGGTCCATACTCCACGTAGTCATTGATGAGGTGAGCTGGACCCATTATTTGGGCTTTTATGCGGACCCAGTCCAGAGAAAACATGAGGGAATTAAGCTCCTACACAGAGTGAGACACACAGAGAGAAACATGCTGAGCAAGGAAAAACACAGACGGTGGAAAAATAACACCTTGTTATTAATTCTCTGTCATGTACAGTTTTACAGTGGCTATGCATAACTGAGTACAGTGTGTGAGTGTGTAGGGGGAAAAGTAAGACAGTATGTATCACAAATATTGGCAAAATCATATTAAAGAAAATCTCATTGATGTCTAGTGAAAGAACATCTGTCTCACTTGAACAATAAAACAAAATGATACTATCACAATTTGATTCCACTGAAAATCAATGTGTGAATGTGTTACCTGGGAGAGGTTGCCTTTGGCCATGTGGTAAGTCAAGAATCGGATCCAGTAGAGACATTCATCATCTCCTGAAGTGGGAGGTCCATCTCTGTAGTGCTGCTGGTACTGACGCACCACCTTACTGTGAAGGCTCTGAGATACACACACATGAAGAATTAGACATACAATGCAATATGCCAAACAACATCTCTTAGTTGTTGTAAACCAATGTTGTAACATAACTCACACACAAGATGTCTTGCTTAATTGACAATATTGCCCAAAAAGTCACAAAAAGTATGAAATCCCAACAGTTTGATCTCTTGTAAGTTTGCATCAAGACAAACCTCTAGCTGGGTGCGATTCTTCTCTTCCAGGAAGTCCAGCTGGAGGTCATGGAGGTAGTACAGGTAAGGTTTGTGGTTACTGTCCATAAAAAGCAGAGATTTGTTGACAAACTCTTCGAGAATGTCCTCGACTTCCTCTGGTTCCAGGTCCCACAGGATAGACAGCACCTGGGAGAAGGAATGACATCTTATACTGTGTAATCTTTGAGGTGACGGGAGCCCATCTCTTGTTTTTTTTTATGTGCCAAATACTGGAACATTACTGGGTAGTTATTTCCAGCTATTATCTGTGTCACAAGTAACATAAACAGGGTAAAACCCTGATGGGTTTTCTAATGTACATCCACAGAGAGTTGAATTTGTGAGGGCAATTACAAACCACAATATCCAAACCTTAGCAGGGACTTTGATGTCCTTCTCTATCACAGTAAGGTCCTTGTATAGTTCTTGATGTTCATCAGGTAGAACCTCAATGCTTGCAGCCATGGCCTGGTCCAGGGCATCGTAGTCATAAGAGGACGATTTCCTTATACGTTTGAACTGCTTCTGCTGCAGCTGGCAGAGATAGTAACGCCAACGGTTGGGCTTCTCTTTGAGTAAAGCCCCGATAAGGGACACCACCAGAGGGGAGCCTATAACAGTAGTAAAAACAAGTAGAAAAGTGTTGTATTAAGGGAAACATTTGTCTTTCTTTTCTTTAAAAATCATCCATACAGCTAATTATGAATTTAAAAGTGCCTGTAATTTATAAAGTGGATGTACAGTTTCTGTCAGTTTACACACCTTTACATTCTCTGACAATGCTGCGAGCCTCCTCAGGTAGCCCCTGGGGTTTATTATTAGTGTACAGAGCGAGGATCTCCAGTCCTTTGTTTTCATCCATACCACTCTCCACTTCCACCCCATATTTAACACCTACAAAACAAAAATACATTTCTAAAAAACAGGTCTTTGCAAGTGGAAAAAAATAAATAAATAATGGAATGTCTAAGATTGCATATGTTTAGTGACCAGGGTATAAAACAACAACCTCAAACATAGTAACTAGAAAATGCAACTAAAAGAATCAAAATCATATTTGAATATTCAGATAATCAGTACAATGCTATAGCAAGTAAAATAGTGCACGTACCACTAACTGAATCAGTAAGGCTTCTATTTCTGGTGGTGAAAAGTATCCGACACTGGACATCAAACACCTTTAGCACTGTGCTCTCCCAGACGTCATCAAGAATCAGCAGAGATCTGAAGACACGAACAGGAACAGACATGTGATCAGAGACAAGCAGGAAAGAAGTGTTTAACACTGCATCTAGCAATCCATACTGACCAGTCAGGCCCTCTGGAACCTACATTTTCCTAGTTCCAAATTTAGCACTGCCCCTTATTGGTATTGTTGTTTAATTTAAAGTAATGTCATCTATTGTTTTCATGTTTTCCTGTCATTTCTTTATACAAAACATCACCTTTTATTTCTTTAAATTATTTTTTTACTGTTAACCATCATTTTTTTGTTTTTTTTAGGCTAATAATATATGCTTATGGATACTGTGCTATTACTGAGTAATATTAGATGTTTGTTGCTAATCGTTCTCCATTTATTATTTATATTTATATTGTTGTCATCACTGGCATGTCCACAGCATGTCATTTAAACATTACTTTGAGATTATTCCATGATAAAATGAAGCCCATTTAATGTGCAATGGAGATTTGAATTTGCACATACTGTAGTAAAATAAATAACACAAAGCAGATCATGTTTATCTCAACATATTAACCTCGGATATCTGCGCAGCATGAGGAAGCGTAGGCGTTCCTTGGCCTCGTCCAAAGAGTTGGGCGGCCGGTGGAGGGACTGGGCATCCAGGCTCTGCTCCAGACGGAAGCACAATGACTGGATCTTCACCAGCAGGTCGGGTTTGTCCAGCTGGCCGATGGACAGCCAGTGGATGCCTCCGGGAAAGCACTCTACAGATGGAGGAGGAAAGAGATAGGAGTTCTGAGAGGCAGGAGGTGCTACCAAAAGCTGACTACTTGGCTACGGCTTCTGAAAGTGCTCTCTCGTGCATCATGGGTGTTGCTCTACCAAGATAATTGAGTCCTGTAGTGATCTTCCAAATACTAGAGAATGCAAATCAATCCAGTATTATTGCAATTCGTCCTACTAAACTTGAATGTTTCAAAATAATGTGTGTTGATACTGTCGTTAGTGTTAAAGCAGTGTCAGTCAAAGACTACTCACCTTCGATAAGTCCTTGGTGTCTGACAGACTCAGCAGCCAGGATAGATTTGCCTGAGCCAGCCATGCCGAAAACAGTGATCCAGCCAGGTTCCTTCTGGAGCCGGTAAAGTTTGTCCCTGATCTGGTTCACCATCGCCGGTCTGCTGACAAATACAACAGGCCTCTGGGGTACACCGCCCTCACTTAGCACCGTTTGGACTGTTAAATGAACAGATAAGGTAGACATTGATAGATATAAGTGGAGAGGTAAAAAAGTACTCATCACACCATACTGTTTCTCTCTGAAGCTATGTCTAACCACACACATACACACATACACACACACACACACACACACACACACACACACACACACACACACACACACACACACACACACACACACACACACACACACACACACACACACACTATTTATTTTCTCCAACACTCACAGACTCCCACACACTGTCAACACAGCCTTACAAACCTCCATTTTCTCACCATAGGATGTGAAGGTATCAGAGGTACTCTTATATGCCTCAGGTGAGATGCGTGGCAGATTATCGTGAAGCAGATTGGCTAAATCATCGTATGCCTCCTTGATCAGGGCGTTGTAGAAGGAGATATAGGCACGGTTGTCTTTCCTCAGCAGCAGCTCCAGTAGGGCCACAGCCTGATCTTTCCTGGTGGGCTGGAGAAAGAGAGAGTGATATCAGCAATGACATGTAAACCTAATAATATGCCTTTTTAAATACTGCTATTCTGAGGGCTCTCATATAAGCTGGTGAAGAGATCTGCAAGAACTAAGTCAAAACAAGTTTTTAAGGGAATAAGCAACACAGATTCCCATTTAGAGATGTCCAAACAGAGTATAAAAATATCTGAAAACTCGTCGAAAACACATCACACAGGATTTGAAGATAAAAACTCAAAATAATTTTTAAAAACTAAATCTGCCAGCTGTTAAAAGGGGAAAATGTACATGTACCTGTCATGTTGTTGAGAAAAACTAAAAAAAAATTAATAATAAAAAAAAAAACCCAACTAAATCTGCTCACTCGTCATTAAGTCACTCTAGAAAAGAGAGCAAGCTACATCACATGGACTCCAAATTACACATAATTCGCTATCATTCACCTTCCCATCTTGAGTAAAGGCTCACCTGGAATTTGATCTTCTCTTCCTCGTCCACTGTCAGCACATCATCACTGATCATGTGATCCATCAGGTAAGAGGGCTTGATGTCCTGCTCTAGTTTTTTGCGGAAGCGCAACAGACAGCTCCGTGCCCCTTCCTCCAGCGCCATGTCTGCTTAACGCACCAACCATGCAGGATCCTATTGCACTGCAAATCAACAGAGAGTATAGATGGAAGTTTGATATTAGCCTCTCAATTTAACATCATCGTTGAACATTTGACTGCAAAATCCACTACTCTCTGTTTTTTTTTGGCGGGGAGATGATTCATCCCAAAAATGATGGACGGTCAAGTTTTGCATCTACTAAAGGTTTTACAGTAAACCTAAAAGCTTGAAATAGCAAAAAGGTCACTGCCTTTTACTTTTAGACCAAACATGGGAAAGTATCTCGCTTTGCACACAGAAACACTAACATGTTGAAACAGGAAAAGAGCCTTCTTCACACTGCTGCCAATAAATTGGAGGTACAAACATCTTTTTATGCTATACAGCATTAAGATGTCTCTTGTATTGGGGTTCTTAGAAGGCTAGGGGTCTAAGATGCAGACCATGTAGAGTCTGGATAGAGGACCCTTGTTGCATGTCATCCTTTCTCTCTCTGTCCCATCATATCATGTCAGATGTCTACTTCCTAATAATTAGCCAAACCCTAATCATGACAATAAAGCTGACATGATTAGTTGATTAATCAGCCCACAGAAAATTAACTTTTTTAATAAAGCTAATATTTTACTAATAATCAGAATTTTTAAAAAGTTATTTATAAAGCATACATCTTAAACATTCACTGGTTCCAGCTTCTTGAACGTGATGATTTGCATTTTTTTTTCTCTTTTTTTGATCATACATACATATGACATACATAATTTAGACATATCATAAATAAAATATCTTTAAGTTTTGGACAGTTGATTTATTTAAGAAACTATTTGAAGACATCATATCGTGCTTAAGGAAATTGTTACAAGCATTTCAATTACTGTCTTAGAGTTTATGTAATAAACTATTAACAGTTATAATAATTGTTAGTTGGAGCCCTGCAGAAAAACAGCTCAAAGTACTTGTGTGTACAGTGTAACTATGTGTTTAAAGTACAAAAAGAAGAAGAGGAACAGGAAGATCCTAAAAGTGAAAATACTACAGCTCATCAGCTGTTCACACAGGCCTGACTCATGTACTACAGTACAGCGGTGAAAGCTGGAAACGTTTCAGAAGTCTAATATTGTGTTATAAACTACTAAAGCCAAAGTTGAGGTAGCTTACTAACCTGTTTACTATGAAGTTTCCTTCTTAACAGCGAAGAAATGGTGTGAGAGAGCACTTTTTAACAGCTGTCATATAATGTGAAAGTGAAGGTATACAGATTCTTTACGTCTGGGTTAAATTTAACTCAGCTTACATACTTTATCGCGAGTTTTCATCTTATCAGTCTGAGGTTGGACAGGGATACTTTGCTCATTTAATTAGCGTTACTTGTCTCGACAAGTCCACTGACTTTGACCCACTGTAAAACCAAACAAAGACACCGGTGAATACTTACGAATATCTCCTTTTCTTCAACGAGGAAGGTTTTTGTTGGACTGTATATGGCTGTAAAATGAAGTTGCCTTATACAGAATCCACTCAGTAAACTGAAAATATATTTCTCAGTGCTACGTTATACTACTACACACCCAAATTTGAAGTAGGAGAGCTTCCTGATTCACAACAAAAACAACTACCCCGGTGCTGTGCGAGGCAGCCAATAGCGTGGAGGGATTTAAACCATGTGACCGGTGAGGTCATGTGTTGGACAAACCTGTAACTGGGCAAACTGATGCTGCGTTTAAGGACCACTCACCTGCTCGTAGATATGTGCGTTACCTTATTTATATACATTTTGTCTCAGGTAAAATGAATAAAAATGATATCTGTATAGGGTACTTTCTTCTAGTAGCCGGTTTTTATAATAATCGAGCGCCACATAGGTATTTTGTGATTCTGGCGCAGATAAACAAGAAAAATGCTCATCACTTTTCGTAATTTATTTATTTGTAATACATTTAACTAAATACATTTCTGTGTAGCACGTTTCTTACAAACTCTTGACACAGCTTTAATGCTGACAGCCTCCTAATGATTACATCTAGACAAAATTTGGGGGTCCATTTCTGTTTGCAATAATGAATTGCAAGATTTCCTGACTGCATTTAAAGGTAACAGTATTGCCTGGTGACAGCAAGAGATGAGCGCACGTTGTTTATTCCACAATACAGAGTTGCACTGATAATGCAATTACCATAAATAGATCAACTGTACTATCAGCTTGTTGCTGAACCTGCAAAGTATATTACGCTTTGTTACCTATGTGTCTACATATATTATTATTAGGGCCCAAGCACTACAGGTGCGAAGGCCCTATTGTAATCGTAGTGATTATTAGGGCCCAAGCACTATAGTGCGAAGGCCCTATTGTAATCGTAGAGATTATTAATTAAAACAAACGCCTTTTTGACAGCCCAAACGTGCCCCAAAACTCACAAAAATGTGCACGCACATCAGACCCAGCGAAAAATTAGATATTTTATTCTATGGTCCAAAATGTCCGTCCTAAAATGGCTCAATAGCGCCCCCTAACGTATATAAAAATGTGACAGATTGACGTACATGAACGAAATTTGGTATATATATGTATCATGTCCAGACGCACAAAAAAGTCTATGGTGCCCATGCCGTCACTCCAACAGGAAGTCGGCCATTTTGAAAAATATGTGCGATTTTGGCGTTTTCCACGCCTAGTATTTTAACGAACTTGTCCTAGGGATTTTATCCGACCGACTTCAAGGAAGGAAGTGAGTTATTGTGCATTTCCTGCGTCAATTTTCCGTTTTTCCCACATAGTTTAGACGACTTTCCCGTCTTCACAGAATCACCAAATTGCCCACATAGGTTCACACTCAGGAGCACTTTCATTTGAGACCATAATTGCCCCTAGGCGTGGCACAACAGCTCAATAGCGCCCCCTAATGCCTTTATCCATTTTGTACATTTTACCAAACTCCTACACTCACCAAATTGTACACATACTTCAACAGTCACACAGATTGACTACTGACAAAGTATGGGATTTTTAAGTGAGAAGATGACTCCACAGCGCCCCCTGGAAGATTTCAAAGTTTAAGCCCCGCCTTCTACATTGACATAGAAAAATGAAATCGACAACGCCTATGTATTATGTCCAGACGCATAAAAAAGCCTCTTGGACCCATACCATAAGTCCAACAGGAAGTCGGCCATCCAGGCAAAAATGCTCAATCTTGATGATTTTTTGGCCCTTCACCCACATTCCTTTGTGCTGACAAGTCACCGAGACTCATTTGTGGTCATAATTTGCCATCTAGTGGAGACATTAACCGCATCACACAATGTTCAATTAAAGGCACAGGAGCAAAGACATGTACATGCCAGTTTTGACAGCCCTGCCACTGCCACACGCACCAACGTGCACGTACGGCGCGCGTTACAGTTGGGGGGGAAACTGGGGGGTGCGAGGGCCCTTCGACACTGCTTGCAGTTTTAATTATTATTATTATTGTTATTATATTAAGAAAAGATTAGATAAAATCTGAATTTGGTTAATATATACATATAGACATATTTGGGTGTGTAGTAGTACAATGTAACACGTGGCATCAAATGGAACTATTTGGGTGTATCTAAAAATATTTTAATGTGAATATGTGACACAAATTAATTTAATTTCTTGAATAAATTAGTAAAAGTACTGTCTCAGTAAATACCTGTTTTTCAGATTATTTCTTTTTAGATGTAACCATCACTTACCATAATATTTTTCACCATTTGTTGTTCCTCCGTCTATCATTTTGAGTAATCCTACATCATTGCTGACAAGTCAACATAGAATGTATAACATTGTATAACATCAAATTTGCCCCCCAAATTTGTTAAGACATGCTCAATTTAGTTTTTCCTTTAAAAGTTTTATTATATTAGTTGTGGTACAGAAGAAAAGAACAACAACTTCCCACATTTTTCATGTAAACTTTTACAAAATACGTAACTGCTTTTCTTTGTGCATCTTTGGGTCCACTTTGGACATCACTTTGAATTCAGCACCTTTCATTTCTCCATGGGTTCTAACAGCCAACACAGCAATACTGTAACAACTACAGTACCTCAAAATGTAACAAAAATAACAACTAAATCCGTATAACAAATATTCCACGGGCAGAGAATAAGTAGAAATACTGAACATACAACATTTGACAAATACTCCAACAAGTTGCTCAAGTAAAAACTAAAATGACAAAAAACCCAACACAAAGCTACTCATGCAGACAACAGTTATTGCTTCCTTTGAGAAATCAAAATCCAAAACATTTAAACTTCTACTTTATTTTTCTGCTGTTTAGGAATATCAGTGGATCAAAAGGTAAAAAATACAGAATGTTTTTCTGGCTGATGAAAAAGGAAGAGCAATCAAAGGACTAAATCCAAGGGATAAGGGCTATCATGTTTTGCATTAATATCTGTAAAAGGTGGCACTTGCTATTGTCAATTCTTCCTATAGTTTACTTTAGTTTCAGCACACTATATAGTAAACTATAAAAAAACCTTAACATTTAACAGTGATAAATAACTTTGTTATGTTATATGTAAAGAATCTGAAATGCTACTCTGCTACTATTCTAAATATATGGTTTTTATTCCTCTTTGCTTGATAAAGCTCACTGTATGTAATAGACATACTAAGGTTTTGCCCTTTTCTCCCCATATGCACTCCCTTCAAAATAAGTACAAACTTTGATTAAAGACAAACCTCGGGGGTCACCATTAGGTTCAGAAATTGATCTTTTTAACACTGCTTTTCCTGTTTGAAGCAGTGGATGTTCATAGGAGAGCATATTTTATGGCATTTAGCACAACATGTGCAGGTCACACGAAATGCTGACACTGCAGTGCCTTTCACTGCTGAATGTAGTGATAAAAACTACATTTATAATACGTTGAAGTTAACTGAAATTATTGGAGTACACTGGCTGAGCAAAGCAGGAGTGCTGCCTAAGTTATTTTAGTACGTCCTTAGCTTCAGCTATGTCTAGTATTCAAAGCTTCTCTAGTCTGCATGAATCAAATTCTTGTTTTAAGTAGTGGTGACAGAGTCTTGGGCGGTGTCCTGAGGAGGGTTTGTTGCTGGTGGGCTACTGCTGAACATCAGCTTCCTGATGATATCCGCATAGAAAGGTCCATAAACAGTCTTGTTGTAGTTGACCATGGAGATGAACTTTGCTCCCATCAATGCTAGTTCAGGTTTTATGGCAGTCAAGCCAGCTGGTACCTGTTCAAGTTTGGCCTGGGGTTTAGGATCACAGATGAGTATCATGAAGTACTGCTGCACACGGTCCTCTGCAGAGAAATGACGATAGTGTGAGAGGGGAGACAATTTATAGTATCACACACACAATGCATTGACATGAAAACATCTATATTGTAAGGCTCACATGAGTATACAGTGTCTGCTGCTCGTTCAATCTTACCAACTAAAGTGCGGATGGGGTTGTCCTTCTGGGTGATGCTACAGATCTGGCCTGTGAGGGTGGCCTGTAATGCTGGGGTCAGTGTTGGGTAGTTCCTCTCTGTTAAAGACTTGTTGAGCTCACAGCAGATCTGAGCACTGACACCCTCTAGTGCCTCTTCCATTTTAAAGTTTCTGCAGATAAAAAGAGAGAAGAGTTCTGGGTTGAGCTTCCATTTCAGGTCGCACACAGCTACAAATGTAGTAGATAATCTCTTGTGTTATCAACAGTTGTGTGTTTAAATAGGGTTTGTGGATTTAAGATAGAAAAAGGTGAACTGACGGGCTGTGCATCCCATCCAAAAGCACACTGGTCATCCTTTTCAGCCGGTCAGACAGGGAGGACAGACCCTGGATAGGCCCTCCAATAGTGCTATAGACGATGAGCAGCACTTCATTCACTGCCTGACACTGCTGGAGCTGCCATTGAATCTCTCGGAGACGTGTCTCATCTGTCATCCAGGTCTAATAAGGAAAGCAAAATATAGAATTGATGCAACTAACAACTCTGCAGCGACGCCTGAAAGAGTCCAGCTTCAGATGATGTAATAGTCATGATCACACTGACGCTATTTCAGCCTGAACTCTAATGTAGCCTATTTCACCTCGTAAATGGTCACATAGTTTAGTAATTAATGTTACATAGCAGCATTGACAATGCAATGTGTGTCAAGAATAAAAGATGCTACTTTTGCTGGAAAAAAAGGTTGGAATAGAGGCTATGATGATCCCTGCTGACCTGATGTTTCATTCATAAAAAGGGTATAATATTGAGTTATAGCCGACCAGTCAGATGTGTGTAGAGGTGTGTGTGTGTGTGTGTTCTGCAGAAGCCTGGTGTCATTTTACTGGTCAGATAATTTGAACCAGTCTGTGGTGGCAGCCATAATAGTCTACCCATTGTCCTCTGTGTTCTGATTATGATTGGATTTAAAGATCCAACATGTTAGAGTAGGCTTAGATATTATTGCTGTGACAGTAATACCAGGCTTTCATGTTACCACTTTATAATCCTAACACCTGAAAGTGGGGGGCCCTATTCCAATGCCAGCGCTACTCTGCATCAGTTAGATAACCTTAATGAATGCTTCATGATAACCAGAAGACAGGAAAATGTCATCAGTTAAGTTACATTCTTGGTGTGTTCTCAAGTTTCTTACAATACAGAATAGGACTCAACCAAAGACACATAAATAAATATATGTGTATTTCACAAATAATAAGCACAGAAAAACACAAGTTATCAAATCTCTTTCTCAGTTACAAACATTAATACAACATATCGTCACCTCAGGCAATGGGCTCTTATCGTAGTCCCATGTGAGGATGTGGAGGAAGGCCGCATTGAGGACTTGGAAGGGCCCAGGCTTCGCTCGCTGCCCTTTCCCCTGACCATTAGTTTGCTGTGTGGGGATGGTAGCCGGCAGCAGCTCATCCAGTGTAGATTTGATCCAGGCAGTTGTGTGGTCCAAAGCACCTGAACACGTTTATCACAGTGACACTGGTTGAGTCGTTTATTCTTAATACTGTTTTTGTGTATTTCACTGGTTAAGTTTAATTATAAGCATAATTTTCATGCTTTAACGCAATACTTCCTTTGCTGCACACATGTCCAGCAGCTATTTTTATTTGTGAATTATTTTAATTATTTCCTTTTTTTCACTTTCTGGCTTCGTCATTATAAATCTTAGCCTGTATATCTTATTGGTATATTTAAACATATAAGTATTTTCTGTAATGCAGCATGTTGCAAATTTTGTTACTATCTGGTAACAGGAATGGTTAAACATAAAGTATGAAAAGCGAGTAGAAAGAGTGAGTTCTTGTTCACTCACCAGGTGTTTTTTCCAGGATGCTCTGGAACTTTTCCCTCTCATATTCAACACTCTGCTTCTGCAGGACAGGCCTCAGATTATCGATGGTGAAGTTGACCATGTCCGCCTTCATTAGGTCCAGCACACGGAAGATCTCTCTAGGGTGTAAAAGAAATAAGACCAGTTGTAATTTACTTTCTTCTTATATTACAGCTAAATAAAAAAACTCACAGGATCCATATATTCTCTCAGACAAACAGTAAAGTAGGTGCTCTCACTGCAATTTGTCAGTGCTATACTACATACACTTTCAGTAATAAATGTTTAGACGCTTTAAATCACAACTTGGCAAATGTTTGAGGTCACACATACGCAGATAAACAGATAGCAGCACTGAAGAGACAACAACACAGCAGTAAAGATTCTCTAAATCCTGATATCTTACCTGAACATTGTTGCAATGTTATCTGTGCTGTCCCGCAGTTTCTTGATTTCTTCATCCCTAACTGGTGCACACATCTTGCCCATGGTGGTGATAATGTAAGAGGCAAGCCCCTGTATGTCTACAGCATCGTTGTCAGCCTGCTGACGAATAAGGTCCATGTCCAGCACCTCCATGATCTGGGTCCTCATCCGATTGGCACCCGGGTTAAGGAATGACAGTAAGATCTGTCCAATTAAGAAAATGTTCATAATTTTAATGAAGCATTATTTAATTTGTCCTGTGAGGTGATGCAGAAAAAGAAAAGCAGAGAATATGGATCATGCGAAACACACTGCACATAAATATTAGGAAAATGTTCCTTTATTTTGCACAGCCAGAGGAACAAAGACAGTTCTACAAATGCAGAGAGGCTGTAAATATCAGACTGTGCGTGCTGACCTCTCTGATTTCCTCCAATAGTCTGATGGCTTGTCCGTACTCAGGTGGGTCATCATTCAGCTCAGACTCCAGGATGTCCCAGAACGCCTTGTGGACATTTTCTCTAACCATCTTCCATAAACTAAAAAAAGAAATGGCGGATTTAGTTTAGCTGAGCATATTATCTGCCAGGAGCAATGGCCATTTATGAAATGGGCTTTTATGGATTTGTGGCCCCACCTCTCCAAACACTGAAGGACAAAACTCAGGGCTGTTTGGTAGGGATGGTGCACAAAGTAATACATCATTATCACATGCATTATCTTCAGTATGAAAAGTATCCCTTATTGCTGAGCATGGCAAATAATTTGGAAGCTGACATCAGTAATACTGTGCAGTGATAAATTACACAGTCTATCTTATCTGCAGCTGTCCGTCTCCTTACTCTTTCCCTAAAGAATTGCTTTTTCTCTCCTCCCCTCATCTCTCAGTCCAGCTTCTTCATTCTTTTGTTCACTTCATGTTGTGCTAAAGGTAAACAAAGACAGACCATGAATACAGGAGAAAAGACAACTTGATCTTTATCTGTCTCTTTACTGGGAAAAGAAGTGATAAACTTCAATCCAGATCCAAAGAGATGAATTTGATCAAAAGTTGGGGCTGATGATCCTTGAATTTATTTAATATGAAAACGTACCTCTTAAAAAACTACTTTAAGACGCAAGTGATTATTTTCTCCTTGGAAATAATTCAATTAAATTCATTTCAAGCTTTTTTGTAACAAACGTTTCATCGTCCTCCTTGTTGATGCAGTTAGTCTGTGTTTAGTAGATGTTGTCATGATTTTAAAACTTCCTGTTCCTGTCAACTTATTCAATAATTCATCAGTTTTTTTGACAATTTCATTGGTAAAGTAAATGAGTACAGATTTATTTAGGAGGCTCTTTTCAAGTAATGGCTTTGGATTTATTTTAGTTTTCTCATGTTCCTTTTTAAACTAACATATTGTTGTTGGTTGACAGGCATATTTTACAGCTTACAAATTTAGCAATTGGGTTTGGTAACTAAATCTTTATATGAGGTATACACAGTAATTTTGTCAATACTATAAAACAGAGCACAGATAAAAAAAATAGCCCTCTTTGACTACTAAATCCAATTTAGTCTACATTGAAAAACCTGGACAAACTAGTATTTTATTATTAATTTACTACAAAACAATGATCAAATCGCAAAGAAGCATAGCTCTTGTTTTATGCAGCTGATATACCTGTTCTGTGGTAGGCTGTCTGGCTCCAGGTGAAATTTGTGATTCACGATGATCTCATGGGCAAAGCTGAGATTGACAAGGTCTCTGGCAGACTCCATGACTTCGTCCAGGGTTATGGTTTTGGGTGGGCTCGCTGTGGGAACCAAATATTAATTTAGACACAGACAAAAAAGCAAGAGCATAAAATTGACTTAAGTTGCATTATGACAGCAGTGGTAATGATTATTCCTGGAATGGGACTTCAGATAAATAGGTCATACTCAACTGATTTCCCAGTAATGTGCTTATAGTCTTGGACTTCTTAAAATATTACCAGCACTAACAAAATGGTAGCCCGACACAGGGCAGAAACCAAACCTACTAGTAGGCGTTTACTGAGAAGGGAAGACAAACATGGACACAAACATGAAGGCAGTAAATCTGATACTGTCCAGCGAGCTAAAGCAGGAAACAGAAAAGAAGAGAAAAAAACTGTGAGAGGGTAAACTCACACGAGGGTGTGCAATGCTTGCTAGAGCAGTCGCTAGTGAAGCTTTCACGGGAGCAGTCCAGGTCACTGGTCGAGGTCATGCTGTCGCAGCGCTCCGATGATGATTCTACATCACTGCCTTGATCTTCACCGCTGGACGTGGAGACGGGTCGCTCATTGTTAAGAGGCATCTTGGGTTACAGCTGCACATGGAAAGTTGGATACAAGCCACATCTTGTTAAATCTAGCTTTTGCAGATAGCCAGTGGACTTCCTACCACTTTATCTAACTCAAGCCGTTCAGCAAAGTCACGAGTTAATGTTTATTTTACTACTCTGAAGGGAACACTTTAACCAGAAAGGGTATCATTCCTTCGTTGTTTGGAGTCTTTTGATAAGAAAGTTGTTTGTTTGATCTAAGATCTGAAAATGCAGTAAAAGATCTCTGACATTTTAACAAGAAATTCCTGTAAAAGGATACATCTGGTGATTTTATTAAGAATTCCTGCATAAATAAAATCCAACAACACACCAATCCTACTAATTAGTATTGTCTGTGTTGCCAAAGGCTAATATAACTTATTTCTTCTGTGCCATAGACCTCCATTGTTGTCCAAAAACTATTTAAAAGCACATACATGAGGCCTGCAATTACATTGGGTGATATATTCCTTCATTATGATCAAGACAGACATTGTAGTTCATTTAAATACATACAGTACACAGCTGTGATGTGATATGTGTGAAGCAACATATTTATTCATCTCCGCCTTAAGACAATACTGTAGTTTCAGGAGCCATGATGTTTTAAGAACGTACTTATCCTTTTAAAATATGAAAGAATGTATTTGTTTTGTAGGACTTTCATCAGTGCCTCAGTAGGAGATGAACACCATAGACAGGGTAGAGAAGTCCCAATACATTGAGAGATGTAAACCCCCCCAACAACAACAACAAAAAAACATATACATCACTTTCCATATCCATTAAGTAGTATTTACCTTGGATTACCTGTGTGTTTGTGTGAGAGAAAGGTGGAGGGGGGCATTACATTTTCACTTGAGCAATAGCTGTTGTTGCCAAGGCAGTTAACAGAGAGTAACAAAAACACCAGCCAAACTCAATAAAACAACTGGCAGACCAATCACCATGGAAACAGACATAGCTGCCTCGTTGCACTCTTCAGACAATCAACATGTTATTAAACTCATGGAAGAACATGAGGTAATTCACTGGAAAAAAACTCTTGATGATGAAATGTGTGCTGACTGCCACGGGGTTGACCATACTCAGGCAAGGTCAGGACACAAAAAAAAACAAAAACCATTTCCACAGCTAAGTTTAAACAAACGCTGGTGTTCCTTGAGGATAAAAAGCGACATTGTGTCGAGGCCCATCTGAGATCAATTGTGTCTCCAGGGCAACGTGGGACAACAAAGGGTTTCTCAACCGTCAAAAGATCCTGTTACACCTGTCCAAGTGTTGTCTCTCTAACACACACATATAATCAATCAATTAGCATAAGAAATAAACACACTGTTGTGAGCAAATTAAGAAGAATACAAGCTGAAACTGAACGGAGCGAACTCAGTATCAAAGTTGTGTATCTGTATTTTGATTAATGTAACAACTGAGCAGGTGTCAGTCTTTCTAATATTATCTAAGACACACGTGCTGCAGGGTGACCCTTGGGTGTTCCTGCTCATGCTCTCGGTTATCTGCAGCCAAAAATGAATGCACACTCCCTCGCTGTTCCTCTGGTTTAAAGATAGCACCGAGGGGTGAGGATGGGTGCGAGGTGGAGTGAGGGGAGTGGGAGGAGTGTGACTTCCGTATACCCCCCTCTGTGCCCAAAACTCATTCATTACATCATCTGCTTGATGGGACAGCTAGGTCACAGCAAAGCAGCAGGCCAATTTTCAGAGATTATCTAGAGTGATGGGAGCAAGGCAGTCCAGAAAAGCGATGACGGATTAGTCCTACTCTGTCATGCACTGCTTCTTAATGCAGCCTGACTGTAATAAAATGTATTATTTGATCATGACAAACCCAAAAAGTGTAGACATGTTTAGAGATTGGATAATAAAAAAATGTTTTCTTTAGTACTGATTCATACAATTGATATATGACACTGTGCATTGTAGGCAGATACAGCACTGGAGAGCTATGTGCTCATAACAACACATCTACAAGAATACCCATACGGCTTGGCCAGATGTTTTGGATCTATGTCATAGGAACAATAACGTGAGGAATCTGTAGGGTTACAGTAACTCCTTCAGAAACAAAGGGGGTCCAGATTTGACTGCAGCATAATGTAAACAAAGCAGTGGATACTGGAGGGTGGGGCTAAGCACTCAGGGACTCTCGCTATTGGCTGCAGCTTCCTGTCTCTCACCCCTACATGGAAAATCTTTGGTTACAAAGCTGTGCACATGGATAAAAAAAATACCCACACACGCGTAAGAAGGGGGTACACGTGATCTGAGCTTCAGACCAAAACAAGAACCCCGTGCACATCTATAATAGTACATGTATCCCTTTGCCAATGCTAGAGTCGAGACAAAAAGTGCAGTAGGAAGAATTACATTATACTGTCTCAACAATACGATCTGTGTTTACAGTCAGTGCTGTTACATTTTGGCAACGTTTTTTTTATGTCAGTTTCAGTTAGTTGAAACAATTTTCTAGCAATGACAAGCCACTATAAATCATACATTTTGTTCTTTTTTTTTTACGGAAGAGGAAATATTTTGACGTTTTAGTTCACATGCTATAGTTGAAACCCTTTCGACGACGGTATTACCCAAGTTTCCGCAAACAAAAACACAACAAAAGCGAGACTCAAATCAAATATAAAAGTAACCAACTGGGACAGTCGACGCTAAAAGAGGGAAGCGAGCAAAACAAAAGCGACTTTTACCTCATTCAAGTCTCCTGAGAGACTGACACCAAAATAGCTCAGGTCTGGAGGGGAATTGGTCTTCTTGCTGTAATGTTTGTCTTTGCGTTTAAAGGTCCTTCGTTCCCCGAGTTGGGTTTGAGAACAGGCAGGTGAAACTATTTCGCACATAGGGGTGTTCAAAGGCCAAGACAAGGCAGATATCGACAACCTGTTTTCTCATATATATTGTACGTTTTTATAAATTGACAAACACGACTATAAATGCGTGCGTATATTAATGTCTGGAAAGGAAATGTAATTGCTGTTCTGCCATGTATATATTACACTGTACCCCCCCCTTTGTTGAAATGGTACGCTCTGCTCTGCTTTGTTTACGGATGTGACCTCAGTGTTTCTCATACCTGGCTCATACTGTGTGTATATGTGTGTGTGTGTATGTGTGTGTGTGTGTGTGTGTGTGTGTGTGTTTAAATGTATTTATTTATTTATTTTGGAGGGGGGGTAATTTTTTGTTATTTTATATTCCATTATTATTATTATTTTTTGTATTTTTTATTTTTTTTATTTAAAATAAATACATTTTTTAAAACAAAAACTGTGTGTGTTGATGTAATATTGATGCAATATAATTGGATATATTGTTGTCTATGAATTCTGGAGAAATATCGCTTATTTTGTGTTGTATTTGGAAGGATTTGGAGAATTTTTTTTATTTTTATCAAAACGTCACATAAGATCTGTATTGGAGAAGTATTATTTCCTGTTTTGTGTATAGAAATATCAATATTTGTAGTATTGTAACCTTTTTATTTTGTTAGGTAAGTTTCATATCCACAAAGCGATAATATCAAAATCAAAGGTCATTAAATTGTAGGGTCAAGTTGTTTTTGTCTTTTTCAGATTCAGATTCACTTTAAAGGTCATTCGCGTGCATTTGCATACATGAAAACGAATTAATTTTTCGTTTAAAAAAGAGAGAATCAATAAAAATAGGATACAAGTCAAGATTATTAATAATGGAGTAATAATGATTAATAATCATTATAAATAAATAAGCTAAGAATCAATTACCAATAAAGTGACTTCTCTAAAGTACAAGTGCTTCACTTCAGTCATTTCAGTGGCATTTCATTTATTTTTTTTATTTTTTATTTTCTATATAAGTACAGTCCATTTACCATAAAGGAGAAAAGGCTGTGGGAGGGATGAGAAGAGTCTTTAGTGATACTGCAGGCTCTGCTAATGCAGCGTTGGTTCTAAATGTCCAGCAGGGATGGCAGCGAGGCACCAATGATCTTTTCTGCCGTTCTCACTATCCTATTGCACAAACTGCAGCTCTCTATCTAGATTTAGGAGAAGGTTTAGCCACAACATGAGATATAGAGAATAAAGATAAGGGGAAATATCATCCAACACGAAGGATTGTACAGTCCTTATGGGAAAATGAAAGAGAAGACATGTATGATGAGAAAAACAAGTAAGATATTGATTAGATTCTTGTGCATCACCAAGACCAAAGGTCAGTTCTAAAGGGACAACAGAGGCAACAATAGACTGGTTAGACAGGAACAAGGAAGGCCAATACTGATAGAATTTGGCTTAGGTCTGCAAGGCCTTGGAAAATGCCATTACATCATTGCATACTATAAAAGGAACTACATAAGATATCCATGGCTTTAAGGTGAAAAAATGTTTGGATTTGAAAGACGTTATCTTCAGACATTTGGTTATTTTTATTTTTATGTTTTTATATTTTGTAAATAAATCATGACATGGACCTTATTTGGAACACACATGGGCTTAGGTGTCACAGTAACAATTAAGCCAATGCCAGACTTTTGAATTTTTTCATAAAATATCTTTATTCTCTATTCCAAAATCTACATGAATTAATGAATACATTTTCAAATAAGAGATAAATCTGGCTTTATAAGAAACAATCTCCCTTATACATCATGTCAGTATCCATGAAAAACATCTTAACTTACATTTTGGTGGGCTTAATGGGTACACTTACCCCAACAGTTGAAAACATTCTTTAGAAAATTAGAGAAGTAATCAAAAAGTAATAAAATGGAATAAGTTACTTTGATGAAGTAATTGCAATTTTCACATTACTTACATTCATTTATACATTTTAAATAGGGTAAAAATAATCTGTAACCTATTACATGTCCAAAGTAACCTTCCCAACCCTGTTTGTGAGGCACCTGCTTTTGAAGATATATACAATTATTGCATTTACCAATGAGATCAAACAATACATTAATTCAATTCAATCCTCCCTAAAACCAAAATCAATTTAAACTGGATATAAATCCCCATCCCCCTAGTATTAATATATAATTGTAGTAATGTGTACATTTTCTTTTACATATACATTTACTTTTCTTGGTATTGTGTTATATGTAACCAGAATGTATACGGTTACGTACATATAAACAGTTTTTTGATTGTATTTGCCAATAAATAAATACATAAATCAAAAAATAAAACTGGCTTGCAGTACGTGTTATTGTCTCACGGGGGCAGCAACGTGAAGTCTGTCAACACGATTTGGAGGAGAAGAAGAAGAAGAAGGAAAGTGTTTACGTCACACGGAGAGTTGGTGATGGCGGTAGATTTGACTCCTCGGTTCAGACGACTGAACAGCCAAACACGAAGTTTTCGAGAACATATACAGCATGGTAAGTTTTGAGTATACAATATTAAATATGATTCAAGTTAGCTTATATATTTTTTATGTAAATGTAGCTGCAGGAGCGAAGTACAGCTGTGTAAACATATGCGAGCACTGATATATCATTAACATTAGCCTCCATTGCCCCGCCGTGATTACTGGAGAGAGGTAATATCTGGCACTTAAATTATTTATAAACCTGTGTTTCATGGAGATGGAAATCTGGGCACCTTTTTTAAGTTTAATTAGGCTGCATTTAGAGTTTTCATCATACACAATTATCATCAGAGTCATTCATAATGAAAATATTAATTAATAACCTCTGAGATCTGAGATGTTGTGGAGTAGAAGTGTTTAGTATAAAATGAAAATACTCGAGTACTTTGAATTTGAGCACATGTATATTCCACCACTGGTTTTCGATGAGCATGCCAGTGTTCATTTTTAATAATACTCTCAAGGTGTTAATTGAATTGAATGTCCAACCAGTTTGAAGAGGTGTTGCACCTTAATGAAGTCTGTCATAAAATTTTAAATGTATAATCAACCGGTTTTTTTCTCTTTTCTCAAACCCTGTGTCTGGTAATAGGTTTCACAGGGCCTTTTGGTGCCACCCAGCTGTGGCACAACATCATCCATGCCCTACAAACCCAGGTGGAGGTGCGTCGCTGTAGGAGACATCTGCGTGTTCATCCCGAGTGCTTCACAGGCTCTGACGCTGTGGATGCAGTCCTCAGCTATTTGATGCAGAATGTGGTGTTTTGCTCTAGCGAGGTGTCTCGCCTTAAAGCAGCACGACTCTGCCAGGCTCTGATGGAAGCCAAGGTGTTTGAACCAGTGGGGACGAAGCTGTTTCGCAGAGACAAGGAAGTGACATTTGAAGACAGCAGTTACAGTCTTTACCGCTTTCTGGAATATAAAGTAACGCCCAATTCTGCCATGCACGACTACAGTAGTGACACAGAAAACATGCCACCACAGGGGCTGGAGATAAAGAGGAAGAAGAGCTCCAGGTTGATTTTATTTAAAATATCTATGATATTGATATTATCACTAGTTTATATCTTATTTTGTGTATTAAAATTATTGTCATTATTACCCAATCTCCCTACACAGAAGTTTGTTAATTCTTCAACTGCTTTTGTAGGAGGCTGAATGAACTGAGAACGATCTCTAATCCCCTCGCTGTTGGACCATCAGACAGGAGGGTTGAGAGGCTGCTGAGAACTATCAACCTGCGACCATCCATGTCTCCAGCTCTGACCCCAACCCCCACTACTTCTGCCTTTCTGTCCAAGGCTGGTAAGACTGAGCTAATCTGTGTGTAATTGCCAGTAAGATGTGTGCCCTGTGCGAGTGACATTGTGCAGTGTCTAGAAAAAGTTGTAGTGGATATTTGACTTTTACTTAAATGTTTTTCCTCCTTTCTAGTGGTGGAGGAGGTTTGGAAGCAGCAGACGCTGCTACAGCTGCTGCAGATAATAGAGTTGCCCATGCTGGACTGCATCCTGACCTCTCCTGCCAAGGTTCATCCCCAGGCTTGCAGGGCTACTCTGGCCACTCAGGACATTGTTATCTCTAACACATGCCTGGAGAGGGAGCTACCTGACTCCCTTAAACTGCCCCAGTTAGTGCTCTGATTAATACTTAAAAGCTTTTCTGGACAGGAGACATAAAACTAGAGTTGTATAAATTAATACTGTTAAAATACACTTTCGTAACATTGAGAAAATTAAATATTAGTGACAGTAAAATAAGTAAAAAATATTCTTTTTCATCATTCATTTTTTTCTCAGGTTGGATGAGTGGCTGTCGGCAGCAGCAGACTGCTTGGAGCTCTTCCCCGACCAGCTGATTGTTGTTGCAGGAGAACAGCTCAGCCTACAATGTGGTGATGACTCTGTAGACGGTGGCCAGGCAGAGCAGAGGGAAAACCAAAAGAAACTACTCTTTGACACCATTGCCAAATACTACAGTGGACAGGAGAAAGCTCCACTTCTCTCAGGACGCTACTTGGATATACATGTTGCCATTCTGAATTTGCTGGGTAAAACAGGTTTACAATGATTGTATAATTTTATGTATGTCATCTTGACTATATTCAGGGTAAATTTTACAATACATCCTGGCATACTTGACATCCGAAAATAGGCATGTGCATACAGCGTTAAGACATATTTCAGTGACAGCACCAACCTAACATAATGCATTTTCTGGCACAGTCTTGGTCTAATCACGAAAGTCAGTACTTTTTCTTTCTATGAGTGTATTAATTTTTTTCTCCATCCGCTCTTGTTTATTTTCAGATGTCGGGAAGGTACAGGATGCCATCAAAGCTTCTCAGTTGTGTTTGCGGCTATTGGAGACAAGCATGAGAGACGAACTCCGGAGATTACTGGCTTTCATGGCCACAGCAGCTCACCTGGATGCCTGGCGTCTGCAGAAGCAGGTAGCACAATAGGCTCTTTCATTAGCTCTGGCCTCTTCTGCACACTTACAGGATTCTTAGTTTATTGAAAACAATAGAAAAATATAGTGTAATTTCTCCTGCACTAATTGTTCAATACCATGCAGAGTTACTTACCATACTGCTCTAAAGCAGTATGTGTGCTGTATATCACTTGACTGATTCATTGGATTCCAGTGTATCTTTTTTGTAGTATTATAACCAAGGTTGGATTGATGGTAAATATATTGGAATGTATCACTGACTTTCTGCTTTGTTTTCCTTTCAGACTGATAACAGGGCCCTGGTCTGTCGCACTTTTCAGAGGGCAATTGTCCAGAATCATGACTTGACTCGTTCCCAGAGCGAGACCCTGGTGCTGTTTCTCATGGACAATCATACTGACCTCTTCAAGGTACACTTCTGCCCTAGTAGAGTAATTTAAAATTTAGGTTTCACAACCATGTATAGAAGTTTTGCATCACCTAAAAATTAAATTAAGTTTTATTATGGTGTGTATTTGTCAGAATAGCAAGAAATCAGTCAAAAGATTCATGATTACATTTATAAACTTCCATTTAATGTTGTGTTAATTGTCTTATACATAGATGTAATGTTGACTGTAGACCTACAGGCATAGATTTAACCTTTCACAAAATTACTGTAATGATTACAGACTCCGACATCCCTTATTGAAGCTGTGAGGAGAACACTGAGGACGATGCAGCAGGGCAAAGACCCTGACTCCATTGCCAGTAAGACAAATTCAACTCCAGTACAGTTTGCACATAACAGCTGACCTTACACAAAGCACCAAATGAAATAACAACTTGTCTTTTATCTCCATTGTGTATTTAACCCAGATTTTGATCTGGTCAAAAATAGCCTTCTAACTTTGTATGTAAATAACAGTAAAAACACGTCAATGATGGTCATATCAATTCTGTTCAACAGCTATTGGTTTTGATATGATATATTTGGGCTTATTTGCTAATCTTCCTAAAAATGTTGTCCCAAAATTGGAGAGCATCCAGAGAGCACACACCTCCAGCAAAGCTACACAATCCTTTTTTTAAATTTTAAACTTAGTAAATGTTTAACGAGGGTAATCTGCTACAAAAATACAGTGACCTTGGCCGGATTTCAATTCAACACCTAAATGTTTTACAAATGGCCACATGGTGGCATTGTTGCTCCAGAACCACTCCAAAAACTTTCCAACTTGTTTGCTGACATTGTGCATTAAGGCTCCAGCTGAACACTTGCGTACTCTTCCCCACTATGTTTTGCAGCGTTCACCTTCTGCCAGCAGGTGACGCCAAAGGAATACGAGGACCAGCGTGAGGCTACCACTCTGGAGAGCCTCAAGCAACTTCTTCATGACATCTCCTCCAACAAGAAAATGCCTGTCAAGGAGAAGAGGAAGCTCCTCAAACAGTTTGAGAAGCATCACCCTGTGGTCTTTCTCCAGCACTTTTCTAGCACCTTCTGAGAATGGTACTGATTGACTTCCTAGGTGCACTTAAAAAAGCCTGTAGATAAGAGTGTTAATACCTGCTTACACTGTAGAATTGTAGAAGTATTTTTTCCCCCTAAGTAATTCTTACTGTGCTGTAGCACTGGACGGGTTAACACTGGATTTTAATGGAGCATTTTGAGATATAAGTCTGTTTGTTGAAGCACAGACTTAACTGTAATTGGGACTGGTTTTGCAGTAGTTCATAAATGATCAAATATCTGTTAATCTAAGATATCAGGTGCCTAAATAGGAGTTGTCTGAGAGCTGTGGAAGATTCAGCTGTTGGCATTTTGTATTAAATGAGAGAATATTTTTAAGATGTTACATTGGTAACACTCATTTTATATCATTCAGATGAATAATGTTTAAAGATGGTGTAATTATTTTGTGTCCTGGATTGTTCTGGCATTATTATAGAATATATGTAAAGCATACAAAATTGCCTCAAAAAGATTTGAGGAATGATTAAGGGCATTATTTAACTGAGGTTGTTTGGGGCTTCGGAAATGAATCAGTGGTTTTCTGGAATACAGCTGTGCACTTCAATCAAGCGTGAATTTTTCTACATATCAAATGAAGAATTACAATATTATAACAGCAGTCTTGTTTCTTGTTGGTTTTTGGTTTGGTTCAATTTGACTGTGTTGTGGAAAAATACTAAAAAAAGCGACACTATTGTACCTTGACATGGTTAAACATAGTTTAGCTAGAGATGAAGTATGAAAGATGTGTTTCTTTCCCTTGGAAGACTTAAAAACTAACTAACATGAACTGACAACAGAAAAGGTACTATAGTGTTAGTTCAGGTTAATTTAATATGTTTTTATTTGTTTAAACTTGACCATATACCTTTTATTGCAACTTTAGTTTTTACTTGGAAGGTGGAAGCATAACACGTATATTGTTTTAGGCTTTTAATTTATCTTAGGTCAATTGTGATGGCTCAGTTGGATTTTTTCTTTTAATTGATGAAGCCATTGTCATACAAAACTAATCTACTGTCAAGTCTAATGTCAATCAGCATCGTCTGTTCTTTGTGTTCACTGAAACCATGTGAGAATGCACTTTATGATGCTGAAACATGCTTTATTAACTGTTGGAATAACATCTAATAAAGGTTAACTGATGATCTCAAACATGACTTTGCTGTAAGTTTTTAGTGTATGTCTTGTAGGGTGGAGTTCACCCTTGGTGGTTCTTCATGTTCCCTAATAAGAGAACTTAATTCAAGTTTCCCTCCACCCAAAAATATGTTTTTTTCCTTTTGTTCCTACAGACAGATGTTTGGGCTACAGCTACAAAGATGAAATACAGCTTATTATTTTATTTTATTATTATGAGTGAATAATACACAATACAGGCAAACATCATATCATGCATACAGCCTATCCAGCTCAGACGTTAGTTACACATATGAGGAAATAAACAATTATGTCATAAAAAATACAGTATAATAAAAATTAAAGAAGTAAACATTTAGGGGTTCATATATAATTTAGTCAGAGGTTTCAGGGAATTATGTTTTGTAATTGTTTCTTAATTTATTACTTTTCTTATTCTTTACTAGGTTAAGTGATTTTAATAAAGGGTTCAATTCTAAGGGGGAAGGTGCAATTGTAGGTGATGTTTCTGAGAATTTCTGTTTATGAATAAAATATTTGGCCAGTGTATAATTGCATGAAACATGTAGGTTACTTTAAAAATAAAAATTTAAAAAATCATGAAAACAAAGTATTTTAATAACATCATGATTTTGTTCACTAATTTGTATTACATGTAATGCTACGAGCTCATGATATGACGTCGACGCACCTGATTCCGTAAAAAACCCAACCGGAAGTAGGGTTGCTCGTTCACTAGCGCACCAAGCTAACTCATTTTGTATTCTACTGGAAGACATGGGGGCTGTGTGTCCCAGCAGTCATTGACAGCTGAGAGTCTACTTTATCAAAATAAATAAAACTAAGACGCCTTTTCACGTTAAGGTAAGCAGCTGGAGGGTGTTTTTTGGAGTGACAGCGTTGAAACAAACGTAGTTGTAATGACAGTAACGCCAACGTCACTGTCTACTGGCGCATTGTTGGCTAGTTAGCTCGCTTTGATATTAAACGCGTTTATCTCGTTTAACGACAGAGAGCAGCGGTGTTATACTGAGTTAGTTACATAGCGATCAGCTGTCTGTTTTCCCTCCGCTTACCGCAGTTTAACAGTGATGTGCTAGTTTTGGCGTATACAGGCTAAACAAGATGGTTAACTTGGCTAACATCAAGGCATTTCTATCCCCCCCTTAACCAGACATGACAGTCACATTAAGCGATTAATGCACTATTTAAAAGCCTTAACCCCATCAAAATTATGGTTTAACCTCACACGAATAGTCTGCAAAATCATAATCGTTTTAGCAAGCTGGTATTTGACGGTTTTTGGTAAGATTAATGTAAGTTATCAAAAAGCTGCCCTCACAGTTTATCTTTATCTGTGCTACAAGCTACCAACTTAAAGGTGACATAAAGTTACTAGTTCATGTGCTTTTAATGTTACTGTCATCTTAAGGTAACCATATGTGATTCAGAAAATAAACCTGTTGCCGATAAAAGCTTTGGACAGCCTCCATGATGGGGGGAATTAATGCAGTATTGCTGATAATTTCAATCTTATGATATAAACAAAGCTTAGACTATCAAACAGAGATGCGTCTGTTGGCAGATTTCGTTTGGCCGCCCTCGTAATATTGAAATAGCTGGCATTGGCTTAGCAAGCATACCTGACTGAGCTTGAATGAGGTGCTTTATATATAGTATATCCACATTATATATAGTACAAGCAGAGATTTTCATTAATAGTATTGGTTGAGGTGAGCTTTGGAAAGTACCCTTTCAATTTGGACTTAGATTCAGTATACCAGAAAGATAATTTAAAAAAGAACCTGAAGAAACTGGACACATAAACATGATATGGCGATATTGTCAGCACTCTTGTTCTTTCTGTCTGACTTCCTGTTGCCCAACATGCTTTCAAGTCACCCTGGAGTCTTTTGAAATAGAGCCTCAGTGTGGTGTGCTCGAGCTGGCTCTGAGTCATTTTACATTATACATTTCTGAGGACAGCTTGGGCTGTTATGGCTGTTATAATGCTGATTTGCCTGAGACAGCACAGGTGGGCACATTGATGTGCAAATGTTCAACCAGGTGAATAAGAGTGCACATCTAATGGATTGCTGACAGTTTTGCTTTAGCTGCAAAGGGTTAGGCCACAGCTGTCCCTTTCAGTAACTGTAGAGACTTTTATACTGTTTCCATATTCCATATATGACTGACTGTGGTATTTATATATCTCTTAATCTAAAACTGTATTTTCCTTGAACTGCTACCCTGTCCTGGGTGGTCTTTCATCTACCTCCCTCACCTCAGCTGCCAGGTCAGACCTGAACATGGAGTCCATGCTGAACAAGCTAAAAAGCACCGTCACAAAGGTGACGGCAGATGTTACCAGTGCTGTGATGGGCAACCCGGTGACACGGGAGTTTGAGGTTGGACGACATATCGCCAGTGGTGGTCCTGGTTTGTGTTGGAGGATCTACAATGGCACCAAGAAGTCCACCAAACAGGTGTGTGTTAATATCCTACCTGAGACCAGACCAGCTACTCTTCATACAATTTTATATTTAAATGAATACTCCATGTCAGGAGTAGTTTTGGGTCTTTAAAGTAGAAAAAATTGACAGCCTTGTTGTTTGTCTTTGACCCTCCAGGAAGTGGCAGTGTTTGTGTTTGATAAGAAGATGATTGACAAGTATCAGAAATTTGAGAAGGACCAAATAATTGATTCTCTGAAAAGAGGGGTGCAACAGCTGACCAGATTGCGTCACCCCCGTCTCCTGACTGTGCAGCATCCTCTGGAAGAGTCACGGTGATTAGCGCACACACACACACACACACACACACACACACACACACACACACACACACACACACACACACACACACACACACAAACGAATGAGTCACAGCTCAAAGAGGGGCTTGACATTCTAGGGAAAAACTGCATAACAAATCTATTTGTCTTATTCTATGTGTGGGGAATGTAAGCAGAAGCTTTCATGATCAAAAGACCCTGTCGACTTGACCTTGAATAATTTATGCACCTTGAGGGCAAAATAAGGTTGAGGCTGACATGGGCTTCCTTTTTTCCCCCTAATGCTCTTTTTTTTAAATGTATTTATGTTTTTTAACTTTTATCCAATGAAGTTCTTACTGTAACTCATAATGATGTTTCTGACTCTCTTTTTGTCTTTTTGTATTCTGCTATCAGAGATTGTTTGGCGTTCTGCACAGAGCCGGTGTTTGCCAGTCTCTTCAATGTGCTCGGCCATTGGGAAAACCTGCCCAGCCCCGTGCCTGCTGACATCAAGGAGTACAAACTCTATGATGTGGAGACCAAGTATGGCTTGCTACAGGTGAGAGTGCAGGCAGTTGTTGGGCGGTGGTCTGTCATGGCCCCTAAGATAAGATGCCTGTAGCAAAGGACTGTCTTAAGTCATGCTCAACAGATGTTAAGATAGAAAATTAAATTAATTCCTGCATAACATTGATATCACACAGCATGCATTTGAGAAACAGTAAAACGCATAATAAAATGTTAATAAAGCAAAAAATTTAATTTTTGCCCCTTTGTACAATTAAACAACCTCTCAGTGCTTGACACACACACACACAAAAAGAGCATCATGACATAACGAGCACATAAAGTCTTAATTGTATAGCAGGTTTTATTGCTATGTAGCCAACATCTGGAATTCCAGTATGACATTGACACACGTAGTTTCTTCTCAAAGCCAGTTATACCAGCTCAATTCCAAGCCTCACCTTTCATTGTTAGTCTCTCGTCTGACAGGCTGTAATATCAACTTTTTCTTTTTTTTACCAGGCTGTTATTTTCTTACTCCTGATCCATTTATTCTTCCACTCCTCCACATTTTTCTAGAGTTTTTTATCTTGCCTTTTTGACAGCTGGTATTTCATTACTGAAATCAGTAAATGTATGGCTAGAAGAGCTAATGCTTGAAAAAGAAATGCCTGAAATATTTATTATAAGGTTATATTTCGTATGAAGTCTTTTAGTCATTAGTAATTCCTTGTCATAATGTGTGTTGACCTATTTTCACTGAATATACATTAAATATGTATATCTTATGCATAGCTTATACCACGCTTGAGGTTTTGGGGTTCTCATCCTGATTAAGTGAGTTTAAAGCGAGACTGTTCAATGCAAACAACGTGCTTGTATCTATCTCACTCAAAGTTTGACTGACGTGTTCCTCTTCTGTCTCTTCAGATCTCGGAGGGTTTGTCCTTTCTTCACAGTGGGGTGAAAATGGTCCATGGCAACCTGAGTCCAGAGAACATCATCCTCAACAAGAGCGGAGCCTGGAAGATCATGGGCTTTGACTTCAGCATCTCCTCTACCAACCCATCAGATGCTGATGTAAGTTGATTACTGAACTGTTCCTTCAGTTCAGCCTGTCAGGCAGGGATTTTTTACCACCTTTTTTACTGAAGGAAATGGCATTTGTACACAGTCTTAGATGAGCTTTGTTTTCACATTTTACACACATCTTCCTATGTTCTCTCACTCCCTTTTAGCCTAAATACACATGTAAAGAATGGGAGCCCAACCTCCCTCCTCTCTGCCTCCCCAACCCTGAGTACCTGGCTCCTGAGTACATCCTGTCTGTCAGCTGTGATTCAGCCTCTGACATGTACTCGCTGGGTGTGGTCATGCATGCTGTCTTCAATGAGGGAAAGCCTGTTTTCCAAGTCAACAAGCATGACATTTTTAAGAGCTTCAGCAGGCAATTGGACCAGGTGAGTGAAGTATGCCCAGTGTAGGAGAATGACCAATCGCTGCATAGTCAGAAAAGATTAGGAATAGTATGTTTATCCAGTACTTAATACTGTAAATTGTTCAACTAATCAAGTAATACCAAGCAAACACTAAACACTTTCTTGTTAAGATAAAGATTGATTTGCTTTTCTATTTTTCATAACATAATAACCATTATACTGTATACGCATTTAACTTGGCATGCCCACGTGCTGCTACAATATAAGGCCATCGTGCATGTGCTCTACTTCTCTTTTTCCTTTTTCTCATGCTCGTCTCTTTGGCAACTGCTGTTGTCTGCTCATAGTTACAGCAGATATCTTGTCCACATCTAAACTGAATGAGTAGAAAAACAGAAGCAGTAAAGATAATTCAGTGTTTTGACTTGACAGACTTCAGGATCATCTGCTCCACACTAATGTGAACTGTGTTGTCTCAGAAATCAAATCATGTTGTGTATTTATCAGTCAAATACTGATTTTGTGCCCCTCCTTGCATTTCTACTCTTCCTTTATTTCTATTCTATTCAATTGTAGCTGACCAATATAAGTCCAGCACTGTTGAACAAGATCCCAGAGGAAGTGCGGGAACATGTCAAGATGCTGCTCAGTGTCACGCCTACTGTCCGACCTGATGCTGACCAGATGACCAAGGTTTGTATTGTACATGCATGTAGATTCAAAGAATATGTCCATTTGCACCTCAAATTGTCATGGTATGTGCTTCTGATTATTGGTAATGTCTGCTAGTTTTGATGACAAATTTCTTACTTATTATGTTTTTGTGTGCAATCCAGATCCCATTTTTTGACGACGTAGGTGCAGTGACACTGCAGTACTTCGACTCTCTCTTCCAGAGGGACAATCTACAAAAGTCCCAGTTCTACAAAGGCCTCCCAAAAGTCCTGCCTAAACTACCCAAGGTAATTGTTTGTATATTTTGGAAAGGAAATGCAATAAAAAGTAGGTATTTATATGTTTAAAGGTTTTCCTTGCCCTCTCTTTTTTTTGCTTTCTAATGAACTCATGGACATGCACTACGTACATTTTAAAGTAATCTCCTTTTAATGGCAGTTTTTAAAAAAAATCATTCTGATTTCCTTTCTCACAGAGAGTAGTGACGTATCGCATCTTGCCATCGTTGACTTCTGAGTTCATCAATCCCGACATGGTTCCCTTTGTGCTTCCCAACGTGCTGCTGATAGCCGAAGAGTGTACCAAGGAAGAGTATGTTCGTCTCATCTTGCCCGACCTCACACCTGTTTTCAAGCAGCAAGAGCCCATCCAGGTAGACACAAACACCTAACTCAACTCATACAGAGTGCCCTTTGCATATGTCTGGCACAAAGTTGGTTGTTCTAGAGACTCTACTAATGCAGTCAAAGCATGTGGTGGTAAGTTAGCAATGCACTCAAGTGATGACATGATCTGCAGTTATGTGCTTTGCCTTCTTTTAAAAGAGCTCTGAAAAGTGGATTTTTTTCTTCTTCTATTTAAATCTTTGCATGATGTTTCCGCTCTTTTCCATTTGTGTCTAATGGAACAGATAAAAATAACCTGACTAAAGAGCATGCTCAGTTGGGCTCATTCTGTCACTTTATCAAGACTTGTTTTTCTCTGTATTTTTCTCTCCATGCTCCTTCAGGCTAGTAATATGGTGAGTGGTCTTTGCTGTGAATATGTTGCTGTCACATCATCTAGTTTGTGCCTTGTGTTGTCTGGAATACTAAATCCACTGAAATCACAGTCTCCGCTTACTGCCACGTACCACCTTACTCATCCGTAGGAAATAGTACACAGCAGTCTCTTTCTCTTGATTCTTGTTTTCCTAATGGAGTCCCTTTGCTGTGCAGATCCTGCTGATCTTCCTGCAAAAGATGGACCTGCTGCTGACCAAAACACCAGCGGAGGACATCAAGAACAGCGTGCTGCCTATGGTTTACCGAGCTCTGGAAGCCCCTTCTGTACAGATCCAGGTACAGGAGAAACATTAAGCCTCTCAGTGTCAGAGGTGCTGTAGACACCCCATTTTTTAAGGACAAACATTGTGAGAATTGGTGCATATTTTTAGAATAACAGTTACACTCCTTTGGAAAAATTGTTGTCACATGCTGTTAGTCGGCATTATCATTACAGTGTTATCTTGACAGCATGGTAAGAATATGCTGCACTTGGGATCATAAAAATGTCACATTTCATAACATCTTATCTGTGGCTGAACAGGAGCTGTGCCTGAACATCATCCCGACGTTTGCCAACCTGATTGAGTATCCGTCCATGAAGAACTCCCTCATCCCTCGAATTAAATCAGCTTGCCTACAGACCTCCTCTCTAGCCGTGAGTCTCTATCAGTCATTTTCTGCTCTCATCTCACCCCTGTCAGCCCCTCTACCTTCACACAAATGATCCTTTTCTGTAATTCTATATTTTGAGGTGTATTTATTTTTGTCTTTGTCCATTTTGAACATGGTCTGCTATCAACTGAAATATCTGAATTTCTCTCTCAAAATGGTGTTATCGCGTTAATACTGTAATCAACTGTGTATGTATTTTGACTTTATGTGACCTGTTTTTTCATTGTGTAGGTGCGGGTGAACTCTCTAGTATGTCTGGGGAAGATTTTGGAGTACTTGGACAAGTGGTATGTCATTGATGAGATCCTGCCCTTTCTACAACAGATCCCCTCTAGAGAACCAGCAGTACTCATGGGCATCCTAGGTAAAGAAATCGGAGCCTCTAATGATTTCTTTTCTATATTAAACAAATGAGCAGCTTATTGGTTTGCTTGAGCATTGGTTATCTGACTTTCACATCTCACTTCAGGAATCTATAAATGCACCTTCACCCACAAGAAACTGGGCATCCCCAAAGAGCACCTCGCCTCCAAAAGCCTGCCCCACCTTGTGTCTCTTAGTATAGACAACAACCTCAACCTTAATCAGGTACTACACAGCCAAACACATACTGTACATACATTTTTTGTCTTTGTCTTCTTTTGTTACTTCAAAGAAGTCGTTATCCTTATAGGTGTTGCTGACGTTTCCTCTTATATATCTGATGTTTTCCCTGTTTCAGTTCAACTCGTTCATGGTGGTTATCCGTGACATGCTGAGTCGCATGGAGGCTGAACACAAGACCAAGTTGGAGCAGCTGCATGCCATGCAGGAGCAGCAGAGGTGTCTATAACAATTTTATGAACCCTGTACAATATCTGCATTTATATTCAGTCTGAGGAAGTATAAAATGGTCATACATATTATTGGGGATTTTATACAGATTAGCTAGTAAACTGATTATAACGTAATTGGATGTGTCAATGCAAGTGTCGACACTTGTTACATGATAATGATGATTATGGTATGAGATGTCCAAATGCCTCTTCAGAATCTTTTCTAATATTGTTGTCTCTCATATTAGGAGTTTGAACATATCTACCACAGGGATCCAGTCAGAGGAAACCAAGAGTCCACCTAGCTCTGGGAACCAGGTGAGAGGTTCATTTTATGACAATCAAAAAGAAAGATTTTCTCTTGCCTTACATTTTATCTCTTGGTGCTGCAAGCTATTCCATCCAGTCTTCTTTTCCCTTTCAGATGGATGATATCTTTGGCAGCACAGGGGTTAATGGGAAAGAGAATGGATCTACAGCTACAGCCCCACAGCCTAATAGAGTATGGAAACAATGTCACGATTCATTTACGCTGATGTTAACCTTTTGTCTGTTTAGCAAGTAGTCTAATTTGCACATTGTCTCATTCTCTGCATCACTGTTTTAGATGTCGCTGACTCTAGAGGAGAAACAGCGATTAGCTAAGGAGCAAGAGCAGGCAGCCAAACTGAGGAGCCAGCAGCCTTTAGCACCACAGACTATCAAACCAGCCTCCACCAACAACACTCAGGTAGAACCTGCATACTTATGTGTAAACACTCTCCCAACACTCATGGCTTGTGATGATAAATCCTACTCCTTTTTGTGTTGCAGACTAAGGATCTGACCAGCAGCCTTTTGAACAACATGGCATCTATAAACAGTTTATCCTTGGCTAACACACCACGACCAGCCCCAGTACAGGGCAGCACCATGTCTGTCTATCCCTCCCCCACCCCCATGGTGGCCCCCATGGGCGCCCCAGTGTCCAATGGCTTCAACCCATCCATGGGATTCCAGGCAGGAGGCATGGGGATGGGCATGCGGCCTGCAGGCCCCAGCACCTACGGCGGCATGGCCACCACCACCAGCACCCCAAACTTTGGCGCCCTCACACAGAATCATGGACCTCTTGGACAGACCAATAAAGGCCCTGACATGTCAGCCTTGGACAATCTTTTTACAGCCAACAAGCCCAAAGTCTCCCTCAACCAAATGGGTCCTATGCCTCCACCTGGAACCAACACCCCCTGGCTCAATCAGTACGGTTCAGCCCAGAACTCTCAGACTCAGATGCAGGGAGCGCCAGTAGGTATGGGAGGGATGCAGAGTGGATTTGGGATGCAGGCAAACCCATTTTTCAGCCCACAGAACTTCTCTCAACCTACCGCTACCCCTGGCATGAACCAAAGTGGGCTTAAACAAAGTGCATCTGTCAACAATGATCTGAAAGACTTATTCGGCTAAAAAGTATAAAGCATATTCTTTTAATGACTGTGGACAGAACAGCCTTGATTTCTCTGAATGTGAAGATTTAAAATCCCATCAAGGGGTGTCGCTGTCTGTATTTTTAATCTGACCTGGTTTAAATTCTGATCACATTTTGCTGGCCGATAGGCCTCGGCAAATTAACCTGCACCTGAATTCCAATTCTACTTGACCAGAAGGACAAATGGTTGGGGTGGGAACTTCTTCTATGCTGTGTTCTTTAAATGCTGGGGGTTTCCTACTGTTTTTGTACTTGACATTCTTGGGAGTGCAGATGTCACGGGTTGAGATTAATCCCAGCTCAGTTTATTTAGGAAGGATTTTTTTTGTTTTATACATATCATGAGTGATCAAATGGCTCGACTGGACTCAACTCCCTGAACTATTTGCATCAGAATCACTCCTTAAATCCTGGAAGAAGACAGAAAAATTGTCTTCCTTGGTTCATATCAGCTTATTTGCACTCATCTTATCCAGGCTTCTGTACCTTTTTATTGCTTTCCCAGACTATATTATGATTTGCTGCATGTCTAAAGTAATCACAGGTTGGCTTAAAAACAAATACCGCATAAACCAAAATGTCTCAGCCCCGGGGGAGGTAGCTTGAAGTGTAGCACTAACAAGCTTGCAGTCACTGATCTGCATCCAGGAGGCTCCTCCGTGGAGATGATATGAAAGGGGATGTAGAAAAATGACTGCCCAACAGTTGCTGTAGTAGACTGCAGTCTGTCTCCATGGTAACTGCTTCTCTGCAGCACCAGTAGCCTCCATTTTGTGAAAACAAATTGGACTGGCTCACATTCTTTTATCTGGGGTGAGCTATAGTGAAGTTGTAGTGGAGCTATCATGAAGGTTAGCTTTCTTTCTTTCTTTCTTTCTTCCAATATTCTCTGACATGTGAGCAAGCATGTTGTAAAGGAAAAAGGGTTAGTTTTGTCTTGTCAGAGTTTAACAACCATTTCACCTCCTTTGGAAACAAAAGACATGAATGAGTTTCTGTAGATGCAGTATCTGATGAGGATATGTAGAGTAGCTTTTACAGCAGTGTCCTTTTTAACCAGATGCTAATGTTAAAGGCGACAAACAAGGAGCACATGCACTGCTTAGGCTATTGTGCCTTACAATGTGTACATGTGTAAAACAAGACAAGACAGTATTGATCTGTTAGTCAAGTATTGACATTTTCCCCTCTAATCAGTCGTCTGGAGTTTGCTTCTCAAAATGATTCTAAAGTTTGCTTTGTTGCATGTTACTGAACTTGACCACAAAAGATCTAAAGTTTGATTTTTAGCATCTTTTCTAACAATGATTCCTAATGATTCTAGTGACCAATGATATACTCTTATTTCACACACATACAAGCTGGATTTTCTCTGAGGTTTTTAAGGCGCTCCCAATCCTGCAGTGTACCATTTCTGTTTAACAATTTGTATAATGAAGAAGAAGAAATCACTATATATTTTGATTTCAGCACTTTTCAGCTGTCGGAGGACCTGTGCTGGTGATGTGATGATATTATGAAGTGTAAATATATAGTTATTTAAAAATGGATTGCTATGTGAGGGCCTTGGCATTTTTATGTTCTTGTGATAATGGTTAAGAGGCCTTAGATGAGTTGTGTGCAATAATCTTTACTGGTAGTTGAGGGGGACACTGTAGTGCATTTCAATTTGCTAATGAAGCTACATGTCCTATCTCTTCAACGTCATTGACCTACAATAACCACATAGGTCTGTCAGATTTTCTAAACTGCTTCAACATTAATGTGTACTCATTCAAAATCTCACATTTTGAAGGTAATTACACCATTTTAGAGTTTTTAGATGCACCTGGGTCACATTGTGTTACTGATGAAAATGATTGTTGTTAACATGCCGAAGTGTAATGTCTTTAATTAGATTAACTTTTTTTTTTTTTTTTGGGATAACAATGCCACTTATACACAGTGGGCTTTCTGTCCAGCTGCATGGCAGTGTTACTCGCTGGTGAACCTTACTCTTCAGGTTCTCTTCATTTCTCCCATTGTCACTGGCTACAAATGTGTCTGTGATCGGATCTTTTTCCATCTGTTGATCAGCATGTATTACAGTACGTGACAATTTTGATTTCATCACAAAGTGGATGTGATCTTTGGAGAGTGTCGCATATCCTGGCAGAACCCCCAAAGCAGAAAACTAAAGCTTATTCTTCTACAAAAAATAGTTTGTGTACTACCGCTGTCCATATATGTGTAGTGTGGCCCTTGTTTTATGTGTTAAGGTGCTGGTGTCTGAGGTGGTTCAATGAAAACCTGTACATATAAAGGAAAATACAAAATCATCTATTCTCAAAGGGTGATAGTTATTTGTGTGATGGTTTTAAAACACTAAACACAACTTCAGACAGTGGGACACAAGTAGCTGTAATTTAGACAAGAAAAACAGATTACATGGCAGTACCAATGGAAATTTTAAAGTTGCCTGTGTTTGAGTGAGGCAGGGTTACAGGAAACCTAAAAGCTAAACTTCCTTTTGGTTTTAGGTCAAAAGAGGTATCTTGTTGAAAAGAGAAGTGCAGTCATGACAAAGCAGTTTGGAGGAACATTTTAACTTTCATGTAACTGATCACTGCATGCACAGAAAAGAGGCAGTGTTATATGAAATATTGGTAAACATTCTTTGGTTAGAAGGTTAAAAATTTAACATTTTTAAAAATATAACTTATTGTTATTTTAAAGTGCTTTCATAACAAACCTACTTTTGTAGAGCACTGCAGTGATAATGTAAAGAATATTTCCAAATCTTATATTAAATGTTAAAATCACTGTTATTTACAGTGAGATTGTCAGCAAAGACAGGAAGAAACACTTGAGAAATGCTATTAAATCATTTCAATATGACAACCTGAGGCAGTGAGGTCAGAGGCTTTTCTGATTGATTGGTAAAACAAACATGATCTGTCGTAGTCTCAGTCACTGGTTAAGTCTTCGTACTCGTCTGGTGGTTGTAGTGGACAGGTTCATCTGAGTCATTACTGCAAAAGACATGCAAATTCAGAATGAACGTCCAATAAATACATTACCATCTGCATCAATGTCTGTAAAAGAGACTTTTACATTGTCTGGATGATTTAAAAAAAACATCTGTGTTTGCAGCTCACCTGAGAAGTTAAGTTCATAGCCGAAGCTCTTTGTGGTAAATCTCATAGTGCCCGACGGGTATTGTTGGTAGTGGAGCTCAATATCCTGACTGGAAACGCTAGATTTTCCCTACAGAGAGGATCAACACAACATTAATGGGAAAATAATACACATAAAGGTCAGGTTTGCAATTTTTTAAGTCTGTCTACACAGTCATTTTGTTAGTTAATCTGAAGCTTATATGAGGCTAGACCTCATAGTAAGTGGATATCTGCCACATTTCTAGTAATTTTACCATCATATTCCCTCTTTGTGTTTCCTCAGACAGTGTTTCCCTGTTGAGCTGCAGTGGAAGTATAATATCAAATGGAGGAATTTGGCACTAATAAGACTGTAACCTTGAAATAAATCTATCTTGATTTGACTCATTTGGACAGCTGAAGTTTCATATTAGTTTCTGATAAACTTTTACATGCATCTTTTCACAGAAGGAGGACGGTGGATTTTGGCCTCCATCACTTATATTGTAAGTGCATTATGAAGGGATCTTCATCTATGGCCATCTATCTATGGCAAGAAACATGTATTTCAGTGTTTGTTTGGGCATATGAGTGTTGTTTGAAGACAGACTTAAAAAAACTGTGAACCTGCCCTTAAAGCAGTGTATATATGTGTTTGAGTGCATTTTATGATTACAGGATGTTACTTGGATGTTAGCTCAATAAGTAACATATCCTCTTTTGGATGAAAACATACTTATTACACTATTTTTCTAACGTCTAAATTATTAACAATATCTACAGGTATGTATTCATGAACAGAAGAGAGTTATGTCTTACATTAGAATAATCTTTCCATATTCCATTGACATCTTTGAACTGCCAACGTGCCGATGTACCTGATCTGAAGAAGAGAATAATGTGAGAAAAACATTTACAGAACCATTCATTGCATCTCTCATACTAAATTATTCTCCTGACCTGCTGTTCTGTTCACTCTCATAGTCTGCAGTCCTCCTCACTGCTCTTGTAGTCCCGATTGTGTTGTTGATTTGACACATTCCTATGATAAACCAGTGTAGAGAGAATTTTAGTGCCACTTAAAACTCCTGTTCTCAAAAAAAAAAAATTACATTACAGTAAGACAAGAGCAGCTGTATTTTTATATAGGTACATATGCAAGCATTACTTGAAAAATCCAGCGTATAGGTGAACCTATTGATCCTGAATTGTAGCTGGGCACGCGGGTTCTGCTGGTATTGTGCTTCAATATCAGCGCTGTCAAATGCACAAATCTGCACACATGCAAACAAGTTTAAACAAATCCATGTTACAGAAGAAACATTATCATGAAGTTATTCTCAATTTGACCACCAGATGCCACTACTTACTCTCACATTTACTAAGAAAAAAAAAGAATGAAAGTATACAAAAAAGGACCTTAAAATCATAAAAGTTGTGGTGATCAAAACTACCAGTATTAACTTTCTTTTGGAAGTTTTGACAGTTAACTTCTGACTCAAGCTACCTGAGATTGCTGGATGCCCTACTTACATATGCTTGGTACTCAGTCCATTGACCCTCCTCTCCCATGAACTCCCACTTGTAGCCTCCATCAGTGAGCTGAGGGGAGGAAGCTTTTGGAAGAACTGAGGCGGAGGAAAGGCTGCAAAGACATGAAGAGAATATCATGCATGTTCACACTTATTAAACTCTAGCTTCAAGTCAGTTTGTGTGACAATGTGCCTGTCTGTGTACAGGAAAGAAACATATTTAAGCAAAAGTATAAATCCTAAAGAAGAAAAGTCTTACCTCGCTGTATTGGAAGTGAATTTTGGACGTCTGCGGACATTCCTGCGCAGGCCTGTGATGCAATTTGTTTGGGTCATGGCTGCAGAGTAAATTAGTTAAAACTGAGTGACGCATATATCCAAAAATACTAAGCACACATAAGCAAACAACAGAAATATAACATACTGGAGTAGTCAAGTCTGTAGCTTGTAGTGCCCACTATGAAGTTAAAGGTTCCCCGAGGGTTTAGAGAAAACTGGTACTCCACATCTTTACTGGTGACTGAGGAGGCCAGCGTACCCAAGCCCTGAAGAAGAGGAGGGAAGATGATGGGGAACAGAGGGAAATTTTAATTTTTTTGTGTTACTGTATGTTGATCAAGAAGGAATAAAAGATTTGAAGAAAACCTATACCAACAACCTATCTCCTCACCTGGGATCCATATTCACGCCACAGCTGGTCATCTCTGAAGTACCATCCTATGTCCTCAGTCTGGCCTGGAGGTAGAAAGCTTAGTCTCTGAACCTTTTGGGCTGCATTCAGTGTCTGCATCTTATCAAAGTCTATGAACACTTGCCCATTGGTAGTGTTGATGGTGATTCCTTTAGCTCCAGGTTGGCAATAGTGGGTCTCAATCACATGGTCGTTGTTAATTGATGTCCACTGATGTCCATTTAACAGCTGCCACTCGTAATGTTTCCCATTGTCTGTAAAATAGAACAACAGGGCATCATACCATGCTGTTATTGTTTTATGATTGATCTGTTATCTAGGCTATTTACAAATATGATAGCCAGTAATAGAAGCACACCCAGGTTCATGTTGAACAATGTGGCAGGTGTGGCGATAATTAAGTTAGCCCAGGTACACTATCTGGTCTGTAAATGTATTTAGAGAAATCAGACTAGAAAAGTGTATATTAAAAGCTGAAATATTCAGATAGCATCTTAACCAGAGAAAGATGCTTTACCTAAACATAGGCCTAATTTTCACTGGGCAGATGACTGAGTTTGTCTCACGTTGATGTATTCCTGTACAATATGTCAGAAAGGCTTTTATTAACTTTCACTTTCAGTTTTCAGGCATTTCTTGGAAATGCGACACCAAATAAAACCAGAACAGGTTCTATGTGAATTATTAAAAAAGTATTGGCTGCCGTTTTTGTTTTGTTAGACGATTGACTTTAATATTAATAGCATTTTGATTGCAGTAAACACATGTTCATCCAGATATATTAGCCTAGGCTTTGTAATTTAACATCTGTGTAAATGATTGTGTTCTTTTCATACAGTTAAGCGGCTGATTGGTTACAGCAGGGATATGCTGATGAGTCGATGGTAGCACACAGAATATTCAAAACCACCTTGAAACCACTTTTTGCAATTCTGAGTAGTTCACCATATTTACATATGAATCCAATGCATTATATCAACACCTAATATCATTATGAAATCCCTGAGATGTTTCCTTGTTAAATCAGAAGACAATTTTTAGATATGGTACTCAAAAGGAAAATGGCACATATATTAATATTTCTCATGTCAAATTATTTCAGAATTAGTAGTTTTTATAATCTGGGACACAATATTTTTAGGCTTAGAAATACTTTGATTTATATAAAGCAGCCTTATCTGCCAAAACTTTCTAAAATGTGCGTATCCATATTTTTGTCGGCCTACATGTTGTTTTGCTTTATGCATCAGATTGTTAAAACAAAAAGTAGCCTGTATGTTCGCATGTTTAACGTTAAACAATATAACGTACACAGTTTGCATTATACTAGTTAGCTTTAGAATAACTGAATAGAAAAAGTTGTCCCACATTAGTCAATGTCCCACATTACCCTAATCCACCCTACATTAACAACAACAACTATTATTATTATTATTATTATTATTATTATTATTATTATTATTATTATTATTATTATTATTATTATTATCGTCATGATTAATACAATATGTCCAATTAGAATCACTTATTTTTTTTAAACATCTTGAAATTTAGACATCTAGTAGACTACTTGTTGTTGTTCTATGGGTTATAAATCCTTATCAATAGCGATCAGCTGAAAGGCTCAACCATAGACATACATGTAAGCGAAACAGGGATTTAAAAGAGTTTACATACCTCCAGCTGGAGTCTCCTCCCAGTAACTCATCTTGTCTTGATTTCCCTTTAAATCATAGCAACAAATACAAATAGATTACGAAGACAGTTTAGAGTATTATCGGCAGACAAGTCTGTGAAGCTTAATAGCAAAAAGTCACAAGGAGGAAATGTTTTGTAGACTTACCGTACTCCCGTTAAAAGTACACTGCAATAATAAGAACGCGCTGATTACACAAACAGAAAGAGAGCACTATTTCATTTAATTCAGGCTTTGATTAAAAGTTGACATAGTTTCATTAAATCTCCTTTACTTACTCTCATATTCAGACACCGAAGTAAAGCCACATTTGACTTGTCAGCAAGGCTGTTGTTTAACTTTCACTTTCAGTTCTCGGGGATTTCTTGAAAATTGGACAACAAATTAAACCAGAACAGGCTCTATGTGTATTATTAAACAGGATTGGCTGCTGAATTTGATTTGGTAGACGATAGACTTTAATATTTGCATTTTGATAACAGTAAACACATGTTGAGGCACCTTCACTTTATTGGACTAGAAGTTTCGTCCATATTAAACTATATTTTGTAATTGAATTAGGCCTATTTGTCTAATTGTTGTGTTCTTTACATACAGTTATGTGGCGGATTGGTTACAGCAGGGATATGTGGATGAATCAGCACACAGAATATTCAAGCCCCCCTTCAAATGTTGTAAGACATGATATGATAAGTTGTGTGTTGCATGGTTTTAGCTTGAAAAAAGTTAACATTTACTCCTTCTCCATTTGTTTATGTTGTGTAGCAGGGGCGGATCTAAGAGTTGGCAAGATCATCAAGAGCATCCAGAGTCAGGGCCTATTCTTTTGGATGGTTGAGATGCTCAGAATTCAATTTTACTACATTATATGACTACTGCAAACCAGGGGCCATTCTAGGATCAGACCTTTAGGAGGGCTCAGCTCCTGATGAGAATGTGACATACAATGCCCTGCTAGCGTTCAAACCAACTACTAAATTACTAATTTCACAACGCAAATTACAAAAAGAAATATTAATACGTAGAGTGGTCTACTATAATGTATAATAATAATGGTTCAGAATAAACAATCACAGATTTCACAGAGAGTACTTGAGATAGTTAATGAAACCTGAGGGAAAGACAATACTAATGACATAACTATCCAAAGTACATTAAACCTGTTAAAATAAAACCAACCATCAGACGGGCTTGCAAAATAATAAAAAACAAACAAACAATAATATTTTATTTATGTTTAGGGGTACTGAGATCAAATTTAGGGGTGCTTGAGAAAAAGGGTCTAAAATCGCTGCAAACATTATTATCATTAGTAGTAGTACATCTAATTTTCTATTCAGCACATATAGCTTAATTAAACGGTGACTTGCAAGAATGATGTTACTGGCACATCTGACTGAGTGGTAATAGGCTATCCACAGTAAGCTATTGTAATGAGCCTTGGGGTTTTTGATTCTGGCATATGATCACATCTCCTATGTGTCTGCTTGAACTTGATATTACATCCCTGAGAGTGAGAATATTGCACTATTTGATGAATTAAATAATATTAAATACTATATACTTATTTTTAAATGCTACTGTAACAGCTGCAAGATATAGCTAAAATGTATGAACTTCACCAAAGTGTTGAAATCATGTCACATTTCGACAAGTGATAGACAGTGATACATTCTTGTCTTTAATTTTTTTCCTTCAAATTTCCATTACAGAGAATTCAATAGGATCCCATCTCAGTGCAGATAACGCAGGTTTGTCAGTTCCTTATCAGAATACATTAGTATGACAACCTTGAGTAAAAATGATATGAATCAAAGTGAAGAATTATGCATCTACAATCACAATTATTTTAATGGCAGAATTTAACCACCTGAGTTACCGGCTTCAAAAGTATGTCATTCAAAACACCTGTGGAAAGGCAGCCTAGTAAATGGTTTTGAATATGCACTTTGTGTAGTTTGGCAATGTGTGTGTTACACGAATACAACCAATATTATGTCTAATAATTTTAGCAGTATTTGTCTATTTGTTTATTATCTTCTCCAGATTCTGTTGCACCATAAATTATTTGCATAGTTCTGGTATGGCAGTGTGCAGTAAGTCATATGTCAACAATTCAAACTGGGATTTCGATAAAACAAAACAAAACAGTACAATACAGTACAGTACAATATTTGAGTTGTTTGGCAGTATTTGCATATTTTTAATAAACTTAATGGCTTTTGATATAAAGCCAATGAAAACCAACTCAACATGATAATTGAATCATACCTTGTATTCCCCTCTAATGTAAACACAATGTTTGATTTCCCATAAAGAGGCCAATTATCAGCAAAACCTATTAAAAGCTACCAATGAAAAGTATACTCTTTAACACATACAATAAATGATTAAAGTATAGAGTACGGTATTGCACAATCGTCCTCCTGAAGTCTTTGTCGTCCTCTTTGGTACCCTCTCCTACACACGTCTGATCTTGCGTGAATGTTTGGTCTTCAAGTTGGTTTGGATCATTGCTGTGGAAAATGACAGGAAAATAAAACAGATCTTCATTTTCCTTGTGGTGTTTCTAGAGATTTCTTAAGGAAATTACAGCATCCCCAGGAGATGGAAAAAACTATATCATTTGGCTCTAATAATAGCTGTAGTAAGGATAATGTTTCTGGTACCCATCCAATTGATTAATTAAAGGAATAATTTGAAATTTTAGGAATTATGCTCATGTGCTTTATTTGAAAAAGGTAAACAAGAAGCTTGATATCATTCTAGTCTGTATGCTAAATATATAGTTACAGTCAGCAGACAGGCCAGGGATCAAATCTGCCAAATTGAACCTCTAAACTCACTAATTAAACTGTTATATCTCATTAATTTAATACATGCGTGTAAAAACAAGCTGTGGTGGTTATATTATATTGCCCTGTGGTTTCAGTGTTTACGCTAAGCTAAGCTAAGCTAAGCCAAGCTAAGCTAAGCCAACTAGCTGCTTGCTGAACATATTTACAAAAAAAAAAACAAGCATATTCCCCAAAATGTGAAACTATATTCTTTTAAGTATAACAACAGTATTTTAGCCTGTGCAGAGCAGGTGTGCAGAACATGCAAAAAAGGGAAATGTTGTCTACAGACTAGCATACAATTCAACATGTTGGAAGGATAACATCTCCAGTAATAAGTATTATTTCACAGGGTTTAAATAGAGCAGTTCTTTCGAGGAAATTAATCTGCAGTGACTTTGAACTCACCACAACTAACTGAAATATAATAGTAATCTCTATTTAAGTTAGTTCTGAATTGTATTGTTATTTCTAGACAACTTTAAAGAAATTCACGTATTTAAGTATTGAAAAATCATATTTAAAACATAATTCAACCTCCAAAGTCCAGCTGGTAGGATTGTCCTTTCACTTTGAAGACCATTGTGCCTTGTGGGTTTTGCTGGTACTTCCTGTCAATGTCATCGCTGGTTACTGAGCATTCAGTAGGAGTTCCTTTCTGGTGAAACAAGGCCATCATATTATAACAATGCTGAGATGTATAACAACACTATTATTCAGAGATGAATAAAGCTTCTCAAACTCCATTTTGAAGATAAATTACCCTGGGTCTGAAGGTGTGCCAACGTCCACTGTCTCCCTCAAACTGCCATTGTGGTGTGCTGCCCACTTGAAGGCTCTGTAAACCTTGTGCTGCTTGAGAAACTCTGTAACAACAACATCAAGTAATGGACTCATGGAAACATGATGGTTGGAAAGCAAATGACTTGAAGGAATAGTTTGACATCTTGTAAAATACATTTATTGATAGCCTCAGAGTGGTAGCTCTGGTTAGCTGCTGACATCTTCCAGTGGGATGCAGTGTCTATTTCAGCAATGTTTGCATATTTCTTATTAAATGGACTAACATTTTTATCAATTTGGCAAACAAATTTTCTAAAATTCAAACTCACACTGCTCCTGCTTGTTGTTGTTGAAACTGTGGACGACGAGTAACTCTCCTCTTTCCCTTTTGACCCACCTGTCGCATTTCTAACAAACAACAACGAGGGAAGAATCAAGATGGTATGTAAAATTCAGTTGGACGGGGGTTATAAAAATGAGCAATATGTATTGTTTGTGCGACTATACTACACCTTTGAATCTAATCTCAAAGGTTTCAGCACCCTTGCTGAAAGTATAAGAGCTTGATGGGTTACTCCGGAACTTCTGCTCTATGTCAGTGCTCTTCACAGGACTGGGGTTCCCCTTTGCATCCTGTCAGAACAAGTTAAAAAAGAGTCATTAGTAAAATCTGTAATGGAGATTAAATAAAAACTTAAAAATTTAAACTTGAAATAACAAGTAATATGGGACTTGGGGTCAGTCATCTACCTTCTCTCCATACTTGATCCACTTTCGACTCAAGGTACAGTACCAAATCCACACATTGTTACCATCATCCAAACGTCTCACCCTCAGTCTCTTTCCATACACCTTCATCCTGTTAAAATCTATACTCACTGCCCTACAAAAAAGTGAGAGAAAAAAACCAACCAGGTCATTCCTTGCTCGTACTCATACCATAATCAAGTAATCAAGTAGTTTTCTTTTTTTAGTGCTTACCCATATGGTGTGTTGTAGATTTTAATGCTTTTGGTGTGGGGCAGGCTGTACTGGGCCTCAATGATGTGATTATTCTCAATATCCGCCCAGCCACCTCCATTATTCAGCTGCCACTGGTAGCATCGGCCATCAGTAAGCTTCACGTCTAATTAAAAAAACATAATATTGATTTATAATTACAATTAAATTGAGTAAGATAAAAGATTTAACAAACTTAAAGACTTTTGTCTTTTCAAAAAAGCTTGGATGGACTTTCAGTAAATGCAGTGGAACATTTAGCAGCTAAAATGGCAAATGTTTTTCTCAGAAGGTAGTGGAGACCAAAAAATAAGTTAAAGGGAGAATTAATATTATATTTACAATCTCTAACAACAAAAGCAAAAATCCATTACTACAGCTTTAACTTGACATTTATCAGCACTGCACTGCTGACGCATTCAGGTATAGCAACATGTGTGCTGTAAAAAATGAATTAAGAATTTAATATTGTAGTTATTTTGTTTCCTAGATAAGGGTCTAAAACCCTTAAATGTTTATTTCATGAACGTTTGGTCTTTTTATCTCATGGACAAGCATCTAATATAACTCATTCCATTTCTAACCCTTTATTTTTTACAACAGGAAATATTTGTATTGCTAATTACAGCAGGGATCCAAAGGGATCTAAAACACATCAAGCGAAGAGGTACTGTGTCATGAACTACACTTTAAACTATATTTAAAGAATCACATTGGTCAGTGAAGTCATTACAATCCAAACGACATGTAATTACCTCAAACCTTACACTCTCGATTCAGATAAGGAAAAGGCTATGACAGGAAAAAGGAAATCTCAATAAGAGTAACAGGAAGCAAGAGATCCCTTTTCCAAGATGGACAGAAATACTAGCAATTGTTTTATTGTTGCTGAGTAGACGGAATTAATAGTTGTAGAATTACAATATGGTGAAATGGAAACCAACTGATACCTTACCTATAGATGTTGACTCGTCTAAAGCCCTGTTGCTCCCACCAGAGGCAGCTCTTCCACCTCCTGAGTGGTTTAGCTTACAGTTGGATCCATTGCGGCAGTTTCCTTTCAGGGCATACTTGCAAACATGCAGGTAAGGGCACCTGTCACCACTCCGACAGTTACCTCTGTTGTAATACCTGCAAGGCACCCTCTGCACACACAGATAAAACTTAGAATAAAGATACAGACGTTTTTTTTCCATCACATGAGAGATAAATATTTTGTGTAAAGACTGGGTGAAAGTGGGTTTATTCTCCACTTCAGCATCTTCTCTATCCAGAAACACACCTGATTTTCCAGATCATCCCAATTGTCCAGCTCATCCTGATCGTCCTGATCATCGGATTCTTCTTCTGAAGATTCGTCACTGCCCAATTCGTCACTCTCATAAAACTCGTCAGATGCTGAAAAAAAAAGGTACAAAACCAAAGGAGACAAAGTTTAACACATATCATATGTTTAGATGTATGGTGGACACTTAATGATGATGGAAGTGATCATATCTTTAAATGTAAACTTAAAACATACCTCTTTAGTCTGGCTTTTGATAAAGAATGATGTATAGACATTATTTACCTTATTTTAATCGCTTATTTTATTGTATTCATGTTGTACAAATGTATTCAATCTTTATTATTAGTAGTAGTATTAGTATGTACCATTGTTTTGTAACGAGGTGGATCGAAATGACATATAGGTCAAATATTGGTGATAAAGACAGGGTAGAAATCAATAACTGTACTTCACACCACCATGACCACAAAAACACACATTAAATAACTGAAATAAGCGTACACAGTGTAAGTGTGTCATGGCCTTTCATGGGTATAATCCTGCAGACATTGTTATATCTTTGTAGCATTCCTATAATAATATTGTCGATTGAACTACTTCCATTTGTTTCAATGCTTGTCAATGATATTGGTTCTATTAGGACTCATAAACAAATATTTTAATCCTCCTGTATTCATATAATTATAAATATAATATATTGTAAGACATTGTCGGGTAAACTACCTGTATATCTCCAGCCTTTTATCAGCAACTATAGCACTAAATCTACTAATCAGACTATTTTATATGACTCAGTGACCTTAGAAGCACTCTTTGAATAACTTTAAAAGACCTTTTAGAAACTGCTCTGAAGAAAACATGTTGCTGATTTTTTATATAACCTTGACCCATGATTTGAGGCGGAGTGTGTTATGGATCTCGATTGTATGTCCTGTATGCCTCTCTTTTCCTTTAGTAGTCTGTATGTATTGTATGTTTTGAATTAAGTGAAATTGTTTTTCTTTAACGTGAAACTGCTTATCCAGCCATCTTGACTAGGACTAATAGATATCTTAATAGGGACTTTGCAGGCTAAATACAATTTGAATCTACTGCCCCCTACTGGATAAAACGATCACATGCAGTATATGGCCATGATCTATAAACTAAAAAACAACGACTACATTAAAGTTGGGTACTAAACGTGAACAAATGAATAATCTTCAATTTAATGTGTAAATTGGAATTAAAGGGTAAAGCATGATTTTTTTCAGGTTATAGTTGAATATATGGCTTGTGGAAGCTCCATAATCGAAACTGAAACTTAATGTGATATTTCTTTAGATAAATCTGTTTACGTTCAGAACTGCGTTACTCCCAATTGTTGTGGTTTTCCAACCCTAATGACATATATTAGTTACCCTATTGTGTTCTGGTTTGATTTCATGTCTCATAGAAATATAAGTAACCACAAAACCTACTGCTTTTTAAATGATGGCAGGTTACTTACGGTGAAATAAAATCATGTAGTTTGAAGGCAAAAACAGTTAAACTCACAAATCAGACAAATAAACAACAGACATATCAATCAGTTACACAACAACCCAACAACGGTGCCGATTAATACGAGTAAACAACAAACTACAATAATGTTTAAAGGTTTCTCACCGGAGGCAGACGCCATTCTGCAGTTTGAACTCTTTATTATAGCACTTTCGTTTTCATTTCTCTACATTAATAACAAAACAGTCACACCCATTGTGTTGGTCGAGAGGATGGTCCTGCTGTGGTACCCCAGAGCCCACATAACTACAGACTGAAGTGTTATATCACCCAATGGACCTTTTATTAGCCCATAGACATTACATCTAATTAAAAAACACTTTTTTTCTAGTCACTACTGCACTTCTTTTAATAGTTGTATTTTCCTTGATTTTATATCTTATTTTCATTCTTTTTTTTTGTATAGCTACTTTTAGTATGTACTATTATTATTGTTATTTTTATTCTTATAATACATATTATATTACATTTACATTTAATGTACATTTTTACATTTTATTTCTTTCCTATTTTTCATTTAAATCTTATGTTCTGGCTCTATGCTCCTTTTATGTTCCCTTCATGTGAAACACTTGGTGTATGTCCTTTTTTTTTGTTGTAAAGCATTTTGAGCTGCATTTATTGTATGAAAGGTGCTATACAAATACATTTATTCTTCTTCTTCGTCTTCATTATTATTATTATTATTATTATTATTATTATTATTATTATTATTATTATTATTATTATTATTATTATTATTATTATTACTACTACTACTACTACTACTACTACTACTAATAATAATAATAATAAATAATAATTTGCTGAACTAAAAAACTAAAAACCACTGATATCAGGAAAGATGTCTAACTTTTGAGGTTGTGATTAACTCATTTTGCTGCTGTCAAAATACTAATCAATGAGAAACTAAACTGTCACATAAGTATAATCTTTGTATGCTTAAACATTTTTTTTTCTTCCTTTCTACAATAACAGATTATCTAGAGTGTGAGGGGTCTGCCGTGATTTTTCCTTTCCATAATACCTTCTATCCTCCCTGGTATTATGTTCAAGTGATGTCATGTTATAAATAAAGTTCATTAGAGGACCCCCCCCCCCCCCCCCCCCCCCCCGCAGCTAAAGCTCCACAGCCTCCTCCCCTCCAACAGGTGGCGGTGAAGCACTCTGCAGCTTTTTCGATTAAATCACACGAAGAAGAAGTTAGGGTCCCTCTGAAGGAGGAAAAGTCCTCTCCTACGAAGTCCACTTCATAGATAGAGTGTCACAAAGAAAGGACAGCTGTAAAATATGGACTATCAGGATCACGCTTACACCAGCACCACATATGACAAAGTCAACCCCGTGGAGTTCACTTATAAAAGTAAGTATAGGCGACAGGAAACGTTTAAGTCAAGCTGGCCTCATGCATATGGAGTTAGCTTTGGTAACTTACCTACAGTAGCAAGGGCTCCACTGTGAAAGTACCCAATAAACTCCTTTCAATTAAAGAAAATGGGCTCACCTGAAGTCACTGAAGCTCTGCATGTTAAATGTACGTTTGTTTGTTTAATAAAGTTAAATAATCACATGTAATAAACATAAACAACAGGCGCAATATATAGCTACAAAACTGTCAAACCAAAGTTTGTTTTCTAATCAGAAAGATCTAATCTAATAAAAGAAAAGGACTCCCAATATTCTGTTCATTTTTCTTAATCAATAAAAGGGAATTCAAATGAAAAGTGGTAGTCATAATTAGCTGAAATAAAGTTTGTTCACTGAATAATAACCAGAATCCTGTTAAGTTTACTGTATTTTTTTTAGAGGGATTGGAAAATTGTGGACTGATATTTTTAAACTCTACATTTTCAGCATCTCTCATGCAGTAAGCTGTAACTAATCTTGTTTCTTTTTTTTGTCTCTTACAGTGAGTTCCAAGGAAACTGAAGATTTTGTGAAGCTGAGGATTTCCAATAATTCGCTCTTCTCTGGAAGAAGAAATACTTCTATGTGGGCATGGAGGTATGCTGGCAAGTTAAAGCTGTTGGAGACATCAGTGTGTAAAATGGGAAAGGTTTAAGTAAATGCAGGAAGAATGTGGGGTGTAGTGATAGGATATTCTGCACTGAGATTTTTCTTTGCAATGTTAAGTTCCACTGCATTTTACACTAAAGCCAGACTTTTACACTAAAGCCAGACCGATTTGAAATTTGGCTGCATCACACACATAAGGAGAAAACTTCACAGATGTTCTTCTCACTCATCTCAAACATGCACATCACACACTACAGGATGTTATAAAGATTATCAGCTAGGGGGAGCAATACACTACCTCACATGATCTAAAGGGGAAGCAGATGTAAACAAAATGGAGACTGACATAGTGCAACAATTTGCTTCAGTAAAGCTCATCTTTGTCTGTAAGGTTATGATGTCCCCCCTCCTTCCTTTAATTAAGACATTTTGCTCAAGATGTTCCAGTGGTGTACTCGATAATATATTTCCTTTTTAGACTTTTTTGTCTTTGCTATATCTTTCCACTGTGTCCTCCAGCAGTGATAATAATTTCCCTTTGAGAGTCTTTGGTTTTATTATTTTAAACAAATTGAAATGGAAAACATAGTGTTATATTAAGTCAAGTCAACTTTATTTCTGGAGAAAAATATCTTGCATTGAAGCAATTCAGAGTGCTTTACAGAGAAAAGCACAGATTACATATGCAAACCACTGAGATGCTTATATTTTCAGGGCCATCCTAAAACATATGGGCTTACAACACAAGATGACCCATAGTCAAGCATCCAAAAAATGGGAAAACATGAAGAAGAGATACAAGGTACTATTTTTTTTTTTTTAATGCCACAAAGATATACCAAGCATTTTGACAGATTTTTCTCTTGACTTGTTGCCCTCTCCCTGTCTTCTCAGGTGCTAAAGAGCCCTCCAGAAGGGGTAAAAGTCTTCCCTGAAATGTGGCCTCATTTCACTCTGATGGATAACGCCATGGACGGTCGGTTGGAAGGCAGTGCCCCTATCCTCAAAGCCTTCCCCAGCGAAAAAGACAACAGAGAATTCATCTCCAAACCCAAGAGGAGGAGGGTATCCATGGTAATACCGTCCCCTACAGCTTTGGTAGCAGGCGGGCCAGAAAGTGAGGTTTCACCAAATGGAGATGGGAAAGTGGGAGAGGAGACGGTGAAGGAGGGAAGCCTGGAGATAGATCGCATTATGCAAGACGTGGAGGATGAGAGGAACACAATGGACAGTGAAAGACAGGCAATGGAAAGGGAGAAACGGGTGATGGAAAGGGAGCAGCTGGTACTGCAAAGGGAAAGAGCGGTGCTGGATAGGGAGGTCGCCGCTCTGGACCGAGACCGAGCCTTGCTGGAGAGAGAGAGGGCGATGTTAGAGAGAGAAAAGGCAGTGATGGACAGAGAGAGGGCGATGGTGGAAAAGGACAAAGATGCTCTGAGCAGGGACCGGCTGGCTCTTGAGCGAGAGAAAACCAGGCTGGAGAGACTTTCTGCATCCAAAGAAAGGTTGGAGGCGGTTACAGAAGACGGCAGCGAGGTGAAAGACTTAGATATTGTGGACAGAAAGAAGCGGTTCCTCAACTTGTTTGAAAAACTTATTGAACATTTTTGAGAGTATCTTTCCAATTTCCTTTTGTAAATACTTTGTGAGTATTTTTATCCACAAAAAACAAACATTCTTGCTCATGTGTAGTTCAGTTTGCACAAATATATTTCTGATCAATTCCCTTCTTTGCTGCTATTCACAAAACAATACTTCACCTATAGGTTGTCAATAAAAACGTTGAGCCACTCCTTGTTTGGAGAGGTCTTCAAAAAAACTTTATTCACTTGTGGTTATTCCATACAGAGCACACAATAGCAAGCTATTAGCATTATTCTTAACCCCATCCACAATTACCAACCCCCCCTCCCAAATCACACAATCGTCTTTAATTGATTGACTTTAGACATTTGTCTTTGGTATAAGCTATTGTGCATGGTTAACACATCAATTTTTGAAATGTAATATACCAAATATTGCAGTTCATGTAAAAAAAAAAATCTTTTTTTTCAGAATATATATTTTTATATTACAGTACAGACTTTACAACAAATGATTGTGTTTAAATGCGTCTTTTATTGCATTAGATACTCAATATACCTTTCATTAAGCTCCAGCTTCAATAAGTTTATACTAGTATACATTTCCAAGAGTGTTAGATTTGTCATTAATATTATTAATATTATTATTTTTTATTTTTTACAAAACAAACATATTTAAACAATATTATTGGTTGTTTTTGCCAGTCTTGAACAGACACTTATCAGAAACATACATGTCATTTGAGGGTTTTCTTCAATTATCTGATTTCTTCACCTATTGTTTACAATTAATCAAGTTGCGGAACAGTTGGGCTTTTGAGAGAGTTCTTGTGTGTGTGTGTGTGTGTGTGTGTGTATTTGTATGTGTGTGTACATATGTTTTGGCGGATTTGACAGTGACCATTTCAGTGTGAACAGGAGGAAAATGAAGTAGAACAGTGTATATGTGCTTGATCACCAGAATCCATTTGTGGGTGTTTATGAAACATAAGTATCCACACAGAGTATCTGCAGTATATATATAATAATATATATCAGCAGCATGTATGGCAGTTTTAAAATATGCCGTTGTAACTTACTGATTGTTTGAAATGAGGAGTGAATGAATGGTATGTGTGTCTGCGTGTGTGGTCTTGTGTGTCAATATGTACAAAAATGTGTGCATGTGGTTGTATTCATGGGAGTCAGTGTGCAAGAGTGTAGGTATGTATCTGTGTGGTTAAATGAGATCCCCGATGGGTATGCGGGGCAGGCAGATGTATGCCTGTGGGGTCCTGCTGAGGTTGATGGGGTTGCCGTCCAGACGGATGTCCTCCAGTGCGTTCCTGATGTAATTGAAATCTCTCAGGTTGCAGAACGTGTCCTCGTGCATCATTTGAATATTGTTACGCTACAATGGGAGATAGAGAAGGATGCATAATGAGAAATCCTCTCAGGATCACATTTCTCTCAAGTCGTTTAATTTATTTATTTCCCAGAAGTGCACAACAATTTCAAGACCCTCATTCTCCAGAATGGGACTTGGTGCTCAGAATCTAGTCTTTAGTCTAGTCAGAATCTTTTTAGCCATGCTGGTAGCGTTATGGTCTGAAGAGGATGGATCCCACTGTGATGGATTTTCATCTAGCACCACCATCAAATCAGATTTTGAATCAAAATTTCAACCAATGCTATGGTTTATAACTGAATACCTGCAAAACTAATGATATAGCCTACTCTAGTTAGCATGCTAACATACTAAACTAAGTGAAAATGGTAAACATACTTGCTTAATTAACAAATTTAACATTCTGACATTAGCATTTAGCTCAAAGCTTTTATTGTGTCTGTCTGCCTTCACGGCTATAATCATATCATTCTCAAGTTACTGAATTTCCCTTTTGTTCTGAGCTACTCAACAACAGGACCTTTAATCCCTGAGTAAGGTTTGGTGCAATTTTTGAATCTGGTTCCAGGTTGATAAAAATATACAGGCTTGTTAAGCTCAGAATTAAAAAAAAATCTCTTATGAATGTTAACATATCCTTTGTATTATTAGCACTGAGCAATTTACAATAGAATTTACAACAGAAATACATCTCTAAATTAATGAGCATGAAAAAAGCAATGTGGGCTTCCTGTAGCATCTGCACAGACTACATAGAAGAAAAGGAGTTCTCATTTGAGTTAATTACCTAACAGCCCTGCACACTCACGGTCCACCCACATAGGTGTTTTCACATATTTTGCCTGATTACACTCCTTGTCAGTACCATGTGGGTGTATGCTAAATGGACATTTACCTGACACTCTTATTTATTTTGTTGCACCTTTTTGGGTAGGAGAAGTTACTGCTTTATCATTCTCATTGGCTTGTTGTGAAGTTGGAGGACCTCAGTATAGCTTTATAGATTTCAGTATAGCTATACTCAACTTCAAGCTCAGCAAAGGTCTAATCAGACAGTTAAAAAACGTGCGGGTGTACAAGGCCAGTTATTTATTACTCCAGATTGCCTCTTCAGTTGACAATTTTTTTTCCATTTGCCTTTTTTCATGTCAAATCAGAACTAAAAAATATTTCTAACTCCAAGACTGGAGCCTGCCCTGTGCTTTGAACACATCACTTTCAATCTTGACCATTAGCCAGAGCAGGTACCTGTAAGTGTAGAGATCGCAGGCTGTCTGGTAGAGGCACAGGGATGTAGTCAATGTGGTTGTCTGTTAGGTACAGGTACAGCAGGGCAGTCATATCCTGGATACAATGAGAGAAAGATACATTTAATTGTTGGCTTTCTAGATACTAATGTCACAGACGCTAAGGTATTCCCAACCAATGTTAAGGTTGTCTTCACTATACACGAAGAGATGCTAATAATGAACACACAATATTTCCATTAGTCCATTTCAGTTCCACAAGGTTTTATATTTTTTTCAATAATCTGTAGTACAAGTAGGTTGCCAATATTACTCTGGGAGTGTATAGAGGTAAAACAAAAGTGGTGTGCAATCCAGTATAACGAGCAGTCAATGTTTAAGAGTAGATATACGTACTTTAAACGCCTCTTTGTGAATACCCTTGCTACCAATGTTGTTGTGGCTGGCATCAATCAGGGTCATGGTCTCCGGGAGAGCAGGCAGCTGTGAGATGTGATTTTCTCGAATTACCAGCTCCTCCAACTCAGGCAGACCCAAAAATGCGTTTTCATCGATGGACGTTATCTCATTGGCGGTTAAGTCGATCCTCTTAAGTTTGTCTGGAAGGAGAAAACACATTCTGATATAATGCTCTCTATGGTCACTGACAGCTCATGCTAACATCAGCCAAAGAAAACGGTGCGACTTAATGCATTACATTCTCTTTTACATTTATGGAAACATACTCATGGAAGCAAAGTCAGACTTGTTGATCTTGGTGATTCTGTTGTAGCGGGCATAGAAGTGAGTGGTGTCTTTGGGGAGAGGTGGTACACTATCCAGCTTCAAGTCATCACAGTAGACCGAACCACCAAGGCACGTGCACAGCAAGCAAGTGGGCATACCTGGAGAACATGGAGAAGAAAAAGAGGAAAATGGAGAGCGGGAGTGGGAGTGGGAAGGGATAAAATATGGAAAAATAGTGATAGAATATATTTCAGAGAACAGTTGGTACCATGTGGAGTTATCCTTATATACCCCAAAGACCCAAAAGGTTCTAATCCACAGGGAAAAGTCGATTTCACAAAGGGTAGTTCCTCAAAAGGAACATAGTTTTATCATACTGCTCTGAATTTCGTGCCTTAGTTGTTCAATACTGACCTCGCCTGTCAACGTCAGGCTCATCAGGCTTGTCGGGCTCTTCAGGCTCTGGCAGGTCAGAGCTCCCTGACTCATCTATACTGCCAGTACCCTCCTGAGGGGTTTCTGGTGTGGTTGGAAGCAGCCCCTCCTCTTGTTAGAGACAAGATTAGGTGTTAGGTTAGATCAACATGGACATTGAACACGAAGTCTGGCAATCAGCAGGCCACTGTTTGCCGCAGTGATAAGTTACATATATTAGCAGTGTTACCCAAGTGTTTGTGGCATTTAACTGATGAATGAAAGTTAAATGTATATTGTTTTTGGGGTTAATACAATTAAATGATTTGCTGTGTGGTTACAAACAATATTCTTGTTAGTAAAGAATGAAAAAAATCCCAGCCCTTTTTGGAGAGGATTTTTTGAGTTTCAGTTGCTAATAGTCAAACAGTTGGATTTGGTATATCTATATATATGTGAAAACAGTAGAGTTACTATCTCTTTTCTGCAGGCAAGGTGCCGATGCTGAAGCCAGTTCCTGCAATAAATCTTGAACCATTCTAAGCATGTCCATTTCCAAAACATTCTTGTCCAGCAAAATGTTCCTTACATCCATTTAGTTTGCAGTCTTTTTTACTTTTTTTCTCCTTTGCTACTTTTGTACCACCACCTACTGTCAGTTAGTACAATAGCCTTAAACCTGTGGCAGTAATGTGTACATGATACAAACAGAACTGGGACCCACTTGTAAAAACAATGCTCTGCAATACTAGCAGTGGTTAAAAAAAAAAAAAAAAAAAAAAAAAATCTAAACAAAACTCCACAGGGTACATTTTAAAGCTTCTGGTCGAATCAAGTAAGCCATGATGTGAAGGGTGGGGAAGAGAAAACCAATGCTGCCAAAGTTCTACATCGATATATTGGAAGAGGTGGACAAAACTGACAAAGTTTGTGAGAATATTCAATGCCTTCCTGTCCCAGCATCGGCGCCAGTACTGGCATCAAAAGTAATTACTTTTTGGTGTTTATTTTGGTGCATGACGTATAGACTTTACCCTGCCCTTAACATGTCTCACACAAGTCTAGGTTTAATACTGACCTTTATCAACGTCAGGGACCAGGGTTACGTCAGGGACCTCGGAGTCTCCAGAAACAGAGATGCCAGAAGTCCCTGACTCTCCGGAGCCTGATAAGTCTCCAGAGGCTCCAAGATCCCCTGAGGCCCCTGAGATTCCTGAAGCTCCTGAGAACTCCCCAGAAGCACCCGATGCCTCATGGGGTATAGTGTCGGGAATGAGGGGCAGCTCCTCCTCTTGTTAGAGCCAAGGGGTGGGGTTAGGAGACATGAGGTTAGGAAGGTAGGTAGGTAGGATGGACAATCAACCCATTAACCAATCAATCACTCTCACATTTCAGATGAGAAGGCAGGTTAGGAGGACAATGATTATGAGTAACACAAATACAACGGGAGACAGTAAATTGTTATATTACAAGGAAAAAAGTCCACATTTAACCACATTTAAGAAGGACACAGTTAAATGGAATTACTGTAAGATGATTTGACATTAATCAGGTAGAGAAAGACAGATCAAGAAGTAGTATCACCACAAGCTTTAAAAAAAGCTTAGTACTAACCTCCAGATATCAATGTTATCCCTGAGACCCCAGACTCATCAGAGTCTCCAGAAACCCCAGAGCTTCCAGAGCTTCCAGAGGCCCCTGAGATCTGGAGATCTCCGGAGAACCCAGAACCAGACTGGTCCCCAGACCCTCCAGAGCCCAGGGGGAGTTCAATAGAAATTCCAGATCCTCCAGAGCCAAAGTCCCCAGAAGTTGCGGATCCCATGGTATCCCCAGATCCAGAAAGATCCCCAGATCCCCAGAGATCCCCTGATATCAAGAGATCTCCAGATACCAAGAACTCCCCAGATCCCCCCGAGATGTGGAGTTCCTCAGAAACTCCAGAGATCAGGACAATGTCACCAGAACCCCCAGAGGCACTGGAGACCAGTAGGTCTCCTGAGCCTCCAGACCCAGAAACCCCAGAAGCTCCTGAAGCCCCAGACCCTACGGAGCCCCCAAAATCCCCGGAGACATGAAGGATGTCAATGGGCGTCAGACGCAGCTCCACCTCTTGTTAGAGACAAGATTAGGTATTAATAGACAGACAGATGAACATGAAATGGATCATTAATTAGGTTTGTAGGCTATGAGTTCACAAAAATGATTAGGTTAAATAGTAAGTAACAAATGGTCACAATGACTGAACAGGACACATTTAACCAATACCAGCTAGTTAAATGGAATACATGCAAAGACAAAAGATGATTGTTGCAGACAATGAGTTTTGAGGACAGATTAGTGGATCTCTGTTTCGGATGGTTGATTATGGCTGCTTTCACAACTCCATAGGGCCAAGGAAGAGCAAAGCCCTCTCCCTTAAACCGAGTGAACTTTGGATATCAGGCGACTCTATGTGTACAGACTTAAATGTGTGTGCTTTTTCAGACCTTTCTGTGTGTCTGGGCCCATGAGAACCCCAGATCCCCCTGAACCCTGAGGGATGAGCTGGGGTTTTAGGGGCAACTCTTCCTCCTCCTCTTCTAGTTCTTCCACTGAAGCCTCAGGTACAGGATAGTTATAATCAGGTGGGGCCAGTGTTCCAATCTCTATCTAAGGGAAAGACAGCAGCAGTGAGTCAAAAATGTCAAAAAGGTTTAACTTCAGTAGTCAAACAAACAATATAATAAAAGACAATGAAATGATGTTCTTCTAAACATGAAATAAAAAGCAGTTTAAGCCATTGGTAATCATTAGCAGACTGGTAATAGTCAAAGTATGCACTGTGTTTCAATTCTACTTTTGTATTTCCTCTCCTAAATTAGTTGACATGACCAGTGCTGCCTAACAAAGGAATTAACTGAAAGTTTCCTTAAAACAGTTTTAAGAATGTAATTAATGCAATGTTCTTGGAGACAGAGTTATTAATACAGAACATTGGGCACATACTGAATCATACAGGGAAACAGAACAGCTGCAAACTCTGTACAGCTACATCTGCACCACACATTTGCAAACAAGCACAACACTATTAAAAAACTGCATTTTTATGGATTTGTGGAAGCTGGTGATATTTCCTACAATGAATATCTGACAATTCACTGTAAGGTTAATTGGCAAAATGCTGTATAGTATTTTATGAGATAGACATTTCCATTTCTATGCATGATGTTGACAGTCAAGGTATTTCATGCATTTCAGTACGCAGTAAGCAAATCCCGAAGAGTACATCTCTTCTTATGTGAAAATAAATAATTACAAGACTGGCAATACGTAAAAAGTCGCAAAGAATTTAACATTTTAATACAGTAATCTCACAGTCTGTCACATTTAGACTGGTTGACCAATTCATCTCAACATACACTATGTATTCAAATTGCAAAAACCCCCAATTGCAATAGGCTAGATGTCACATTAGATTCACTGTGGCCAGAAACTACTGACAATATTCATATTCGATTATTGTAATAACAGCTCAGACATCCTTATTGGTATGTTAATATTCCACATCTCAAGCAAAGGCATGGAAGTCCAACTCTTACACCACTTTCAACTATTCTCTGTACATGTTTTATTTGTCAGTGTGATGTTGTGTTTAACTGAAGGGTGCATGAACTTTGTGCTTTGTGGCAATGAGACACCTAATATTGTTTATGGGTTTAACATTGTTGTTATTTAGTACCATCATTAACCCTGTAAATTTATGACATTAAGAATTAACAACAGCACAAAACATTTTCCTTATTTAAATATGTTAAATGGTGCATGATGGTCAAATCTGTTATGGGACCATTTGACTCATCAAATTCTGTCTTCATCCTTCATCTGTCTCTCTTTAATGTGGTCGCTTAAAAGAAAAAGTCAAAATGCCAAAAAGGAAATCAAACAAACAAAAACTGAGAAACTATAATTAGAGATGACACAGTTTAACAGCTGCACCACAGAGCTGAGAACTGTGATAGGAGCAGCACAGACTCCACCACTAGATGGTAGCAAAGTGTTCAAATTTACCTATCAATAGATGTCGATAGCAATGAAATTGATGCCTCTACTTAAGGACATTTTAGTGTAGAAACACCAGGTAGTAACAAAAGTGATAAACATTTGCACCTGACACTGACCAAAAGCACATTCTGAAAGTATCAGTGTTTATGAAATGTCACTTCATAACATCAAATAGCCTATACAAAAACACAGTGATGGATGTCTTGCCATCATAATAAGTACCACAGACTACAAAAGCCCCACCTGGTTGACCTCAACTTCTATCTGGTTTCAAAATATTAAAATACTCCATAAACAAAGTTTTAGCACCTTTGTTTATCAAATAGGCCAGCATTGATGTAAGTAAGCATTATGTTCGGCAATAAATTAAAGGACAACTCTACCAAAACAACAAAGCTTTATGAATTACAGTGCATGTGGCACCTTCATTAAAAGCTTCAGGTTTATCCATCTGGTGATATAATTGTATTTACAGTGACTGATGTCCCTCTTTGATCTTTTGGAGTTTTATCAAACCTGCAGTTTTGTCATTCTCCAGACGAGGGCGATGAACCCCCACACACTGCCACAGGTAACACCTGACACTGTCTCACGCCCAACTAGGCTGACTCAAGGCTCCAAAAAGGGAATGGTCCTTGTGGAACCAAGACACACATGGTAACTACAAGAATCCATATTTTCTCCCTTTTCAACCCATTTCAACCACGTGCATATACACAATAAAGTCAAACTGAGTTATGCCATAAGGTGATAAGTTACCAGAAATATAACTAAATAAAAGAGTCATGCAGAAACATAAATTGCAGCAGTGAAGAGATGTCCAACATTGAAAGTTACATTTTAAAGCTTGGCAGAGACACAGTTTTGGGATACAACAAGGTAGGTCTTTGAAAAGTCTTGCACAGAGTTAGCTCGCTGCAGCTCTCCCCTTCATTTCCCCCTTTCCCCAAAGCAAACATATACACCCGAGGGGAAAGAAGAGGCGAAAGGCTGGCAACCAGAAATACAGAAAAAAAAACTGCATGGGAATACACATTGCACAGGGACAGACGTTGAATGTGAGCATCAAGTCAAAGCCAAATGTTATGTTGCTGCTTTACTATGCAGTGTATCAATCAGTAGATGCATTCAGCAAGGTAAGAGAAGAAAGTTTCTGCTACAAAACGTGTAGAGTAATTTTAAAAGGTCTTTAACTGATTAGTCTGAGTCTTTCCAAAAAATAGTGATTCTCTGATTGAATCTTTTACAATATGCAAAATGACAGCTTGATTTGCCAAACTATTCATGTGCCACGAATGGATGAGTTGCACCAGGACATCACCCAACCACATTAAGCATGATTCATTTCCCTATACAGCACACACAGAGTCAGATTAATTCAAATAGAGAGTTGAATCCCTTGAAAAGCCTGAAAAGTTTTCCACCCTGGATGCTCTGTGCTACACACTTTACTCCACTGAATACTGTAGCTTGTTGTGGATAGCTAAAAGGACAAAACCAGGCAAAATGCTCCTGTTTAGTATCTGCAACACAGTTGAATGCTCCCTTTCTGATTCATTCAAAAAGCACAACAAGCCTAAAGGGACAAATGAGGGCATGGTCATGTGTTCTGCACAGTGATTGTGAGAACAAGATTATTTAACATATTAATAACAAGATTTTGATAGTAACTATTTCTTACAACAGAAAGAAGCACAAACAGCAATCCCAGAAACTACATTAGCATTTAATAACTTGACACTTATGAAAAAATGAATTTTATGTACAGTATATTACACAGGTGTATGTTTTTTGGCCATTCCCTATTCAAAAACAGAACAAAAAAAATAAGTTACAGTTTCAAGTGACTAAACCAAGTTGTTCCTACAGATGTATTTGACTCAAAAGAAGTTGATGAGATAGACCAAGTGAATATCTTCATCAAACTAATCTTTGTAACTAAGTTGGTGATTAAAACATTTGCAGAGATTTTTAAATGCAGCAGACTGAAGAAATTTTCCTTGGATAACTTTGTAGATGAGCGTTTTCTCAAAAGAGACAAGCCCTGAGGAAAAGATAAATACCAAAAGCTGGATGTGGAAAGTAAAGACTCAGCATTCCAGAGGCATGGAGCTCATCATCGCTTCATTTCTCCCCTGAAATCTGATGTGTTTGAATAAAATCTGTTTAATCTTCTGTGTTCTTAAGCAACCAGTCTATCAGAAGATCTATCCCTCTCACCTTTTAGTGTGTTGTCAACAAAACAAAATGACAGATCCTTGCAATATGTTATTTCTCAACACTGCAATTATGAGTCAAAACTTTGTGATAGTTAACTTCAGACACCAATTGTACTGTTTCTCCTTTCCTCCCATAAACTGCCACAACATCTTATGTAATGTGCTGTGTCATATCCAGGCTTGTTAAACAGCAAGATATTATCAAAGCCATTCCCCTGCAACACATTACAACTTTCCCACACTAAGCACTGTTATGTGTAATACTCATTTATAAAGCCTTTGCACATCAGAATGCAATAATTTTGATTTAGATAAAAAAAACTGTGGTTGTACCTTTTTGCAACAGTGGACGACAAAATGATTAAATGCAGCCACAATGCATAATGTTGTTAGTTCTGCTACATCTTCTAAATCTGGACTGGATTGTGGCATAGGTCTTAGATAACACCAGTGGTGTGAATGCAATCCACATCAGGTTTAACTTGAGTCCCTGGCTCAGAGAATATCCAGTGTAAAACAATTTGCCTCGTGCCATCTTGAAATTGCCTTGGACTAATTTCCTTGGTTAAAACAAAAAAAAAAGAATTGGCTTGCTCTCCCAGCATGCCTTGCAGGCTGGCCACATCACAGTCAACTTGAGCTGATTTAAACTGCTCTTGGGATCCATTTTTCCTGGTAGTAGCCATTTCTTTCTCTGTTCTCTGCCCATATTTTAAAAGATGTTGTGCAGGGCAGAATCTGAGTAGAATGAGACCAGAACTCAGCCCTGAAAGGCACAGCTGTCCTTGCGTTTTCTTTGCTTTGCAGCAGGTCATTGACTGTGGCCAGCAAAAGACTTAATAGCAGCTGCCTAGCAGGTCAACCTCGCAGGTCAATGACAACCACTTGCCAAAGCTTTATGAAGAGAATACTGTGTATGGGTGTGAGAAAATAGACAGACAATTCTCCGCCTGCAACATGCAGTAGTATGCATTGCTGTTTCTTGGATTTTTCCTCTTGAAATGCCATAGCTGAAAATGTATAACCTTGATTAATGTAAGTACAAATTAAAGCACTCAAGGGGAATGTTCAAACTAAATAATGTAAAAAAATATATATATCAAAAAAAATAAAAACTTCCACTGCTGTGTGATTAAAAGTTATAGCTAGTTATATATTCCTCCATTTGGCAGGCAAATAAAACATATGTCTATCACTTTTCACAGCTAAAACTGCTACAGATGCAGTTGGATTCAGACTGTGGAAGATTCTGGGGCATGTAACTCAAAATGGTGGCTGGCCAAGGTATAAATGTTAAATATTTTGGCCACAGTAGTGCATAGAGTTGGAGAGCTAATTTGTCCATTTTCCAAACATCCCGTGTTGGTATCAGCAGGACGCCCATCTGCTCCATGAACCTTGTGACCTCCAATCAGAACTGGCCAATTCACAGATATTCCACAGTTACAACTGTACTTTGTGAAACCTGAAGAAAAGCAATACTATGTGTGATTGTAGCTGCCTGTATTCTTTCAAAGTGAGTTGTAAATCATCAGCAAGAGTAACCTGCCAAGACCCATCACACCAACAGTAAATCAACAATGAATCACTAATTACTTCAAGATCACCAACATGAAATTCTCTTTAAAAAAGAAATTCATTCACTTTCACTGCCAATTCAAATTGATGAACCACAAACTGTAACTACACATCCATCAAGAGGTGAATAATTAAAATACTGTACATTAATACAAATGCCAGTGAATAAATATCAAACTACTCTATAACCATTTTACTTTTTGAGATGGTTTGGTTTCCAATATCAAGAATGACATTTTCACTCTTAACTTTTATGTCTACGTGGACAAAAAGGGACCTCATGGTGCTCAGTAAAATGGAAAATCAATAAACAAAAACTTGCTTTGTCATCTATTAGAAAACATTTTTTTCTTGCTGAAGCACCCATACAGTTTCTTACCTGAGGATCATCAATTGTCAGCTCATCTTCATAGTCATAGATATCCTGGTTCTCTGAATTTAAATTGTCTCGATCCACATCATAGTTGGCACTGTCGTATGTGTCCAAGTCCACTTGTCGGGAAAATCTGGGGCTGGCAACCACAGCTTTGAGGACGAAGAGCCCCAACACAAGCCTCACGAGCATCCTCATAGTCCACCTTCACATGGACAGAGGTATAAAGTCAAAAGGGGAACTTCAATTAAAAAAATTACAGCTGTTGAGACAATAATGAACAGGACATGACAGTCAAAACTCATCCCCGTGTTAAGTTTGACTAATTTGTTCCATTTAAAAAGTTAAATTCCAAAGCGAAATAGGGAGAAACATACATAAAACATGTAGAAATCATTATAATAATAATCTTTAAACCAGTATACTGTGCAGAGGCCTTTGTTGTTGAAATGGAGGGCATCATTTTGGTATCATAACCAATCTGTGGTGCTGCAGACCAGAGCTTGACATTGCGTCACATCGCTAAGGTCAGTGGATTCATTACTGAGGTGCAGACAGCTTGAGGGATCGAAATATGAGGGCCTCTTGCCTCACTGTAGCCAGAGGCTCACTGTTCCACAGAGCAGCCATCTTGGCTCATATCAGTACTCGCCTGTGGCGTGTCAAAGGTCAGAAGTCAGAGTTGATCTGATAAGGAACCATGGGAACGTTTTCATCGGTCCGCAGGAGTGAAAACCTCTGGGTTGCTCCTATTCCCACTAAACACTTGTTTTGTGTTTTTTTGGTTGAGGGCTTCATTAATTTCTCCCCCATCAAACCGAAATGACTTTGGCAGAAACATGCAGCAACATTCTTGGCAACAAATTTGGCTGTTTGAAATGAGGGCACAGACAAGAGGATCCTTTTTCTACTTGAATCTAAAATTAGCATGTATGATTTTCACTAAGTGCAGATCCACTATGCACTGCCCTGACCTAGATAGCTGCTGTTTATAATCTTCTTCATTTCCTCAGCAGCACAAATGTGGAAAGCTTAGCAAGGTTGATTAAGTTCAAAAGTGTGGATCCCAGGTTGGAAGCACTAATAGGATTAGCATATGTTAATTACCTCCTAATTAGCTGGCAGCACAGACATTAGGCCTAAGACATGAGATCATGTCAAGTCCAAGAAACAACAGAAGAGTTTAAAAAGAGTCCTCCAGGCCGGGGCAGAGAAATGGAGAGCAAGGGAAGGGAAGAAGAGAGTGAGATGGAGGGAGACGTGGACAAGATGTTGGCCCTCAGGGTTAGATGGAGAGAGTGAGAAAAAGACTGAGTGGGGGAGAGCAAGGGGGAGAGAGAGAGAGAGAGGAAGAGAGAGGCAGGTTTCTAAGCTAACTCAACCCCTCGCCCTTTACAGAGGGCCTTTATGAGGCCCAGTCACTGCCTGTCTCAGCACTCAAACTCCAAATTCCTCCGAGGTTTGTGGACAGGATGGCAGTCAGTTACAACTGCAAGGAAAAGCTTCATTCAGCAGTGAGGGTGCACACATACACACACACGCACAAACTCACACACTCACACACACACACACAGACACACACACACACACACACACACACACACACACACACACACACACACACACACACACACACACACACACGCACACACACTTGGATAGACACATCCTCTCACAGATGCACACTCTGTCTCAACACACCTATCTTTCAGAGAGAGAACATTGAGAAACCTCTGCAGCTATTTTTGGGATGAGGACAGATATTACACAAAAAAAACCCTTCCTGCGTTATTTAAGTCATGAATCTAATCTTTGTTGATAACAGAGGTTAATGCAAATCAATCTCCACATTGACCAACATGAACTGAGTGCACCCTACTGAGAAAAGATGACTGGCTAGTAGCGGCACTGACAGATTTTTGCCATGAAAGACAGAGGTGTGCTTTTATACAGGCCATCACAGTGTACAGTGTGTGGAAACTGTGTATGTATGTATGAGTGTAGCCTCCAGACTACCTCTGTGTTATGCTTGGCTTGGCGATGGGCATTCCTGATATCCAGTGATTCTACCTTTTTCCCTCAAAAGCCACAAGCAAACTTGACAGACGTCCCTTTGCTACAGGTTGGAGAACAAACTGGTACATTTGTATCAAGGAAAGAAACCCTCTGTCAAGCGGGCGATAAGATATTGAGAGAAGTATGGAAAATAATATATGCACATAAGTCAGTATAAAATGTTATCAGCTGCCTCCCAAAGACTGAGATATTTTGAACAAAAATGGACAAAATATTTGAAGAACAGGTATGTTCATAAATATGTAGAGGCAAAATTCAGCTAGCTTGATTTTATCTTTTCATCAAAAGATAAAAAATACTGCAGCTGTCAAAATGCAAACATTTCACACAGGTTGTCAATGACTGAAAAAAACACCTGTTGGACACTCACAACTTAATCACATCTACTGAACCCCACAAAACTAAACAAAATATAAGGACAATAAAGACAACCACATTTCAATCACCTTCAAAACTGCTAAAGCAAATCCCTGAATGGAAATAAAGTGGCTGCACCACCGACCAATTAGCCAAGATGTTTCAATGCAAACCCTGAATAGTAATGTTTTTGGAGGGGGTACTTGAGACAGCCTGCCTGCCTAATCCCCTGAACCAGAGAGCCATTGAGCCAGCATGAAGATAGCACCAAGAACGCTTACCTCTGTCTCCTGCTTTCCCGAATGGTCCCTTCAGCCGTGATGGAGATGCTGAGGGCTCCGGGACTTGGCCAATGGTGAGAGGTCGCACAGAGGTGCCTTGAAGAGGGAGGGTGTTTTTGTGTGTGTGTGTGTGTGTGTGTGTGTGTGTGTGTTCAAGTGTTTGAATGTGACAAGTGTGTAAGGGTGTGTGTATGTGTAGGTCCGTGCGCTCTGACAGACCTGAGTGCCCTGCCGCTTATGTGTGAAGGTAGGCACTGAGACTGATTGGACCAGAGCAGATTGCTTTTGGTCACTCGCAATGTACCCACCCCGCACCTACCACACAGCTACATGCACGACCCTCTTAAACACTACACACACACACACACACACACACACACACACACACACACACACACACACACACACACACACACACACACACACACACACACACACACACACACACACACACACACACACACACAGAGAGAGAGATCCACACTGACATCAGACACAGAGAAAGAGAGAGCAAAGAAAGGCCCCCCAATGGCAAAATACCTTTTAATCCTTTACAAGAGTATCCTTTATTTTTCTAAGAGTGTGGCTCAATCAGACTGAAATATTTGTCCGCCTTTTCCTGAGGTAAAACTCTGGCATGTGTTGCTTTCATGTATGGGGGGGATCCACGGGGCCCTTGTACACAATGAGACCTCTGTGAGGAGCCCCTGTTAGCATGGTGCTGAGAGGAAGTCCCTGCTTGGAGGAAGGCCTTTGCCCTCCCTTTTGGTCGAAGCTGCTTTCTTTTTGCATATGTTCTCCCTTTCCTGCAGATCTGAGTTCAGTTGTGGGAGAACATAACTGTCTGACTTAAGGGAAATTCTGTGATCTGGGTTCAGAGCCGAAGAGACTCAAGGCAAGTTGTTCTTTTGCAGATGTGTACAGATATAGATGTGCATTCAAAGTCTGTTCTTAGTGTCTATTGTTAATACAAATAATAGGACACACACAGGAAGCTCTGTCAGCTTTATTTGGCCACAATTTTGTCCCACCTCTCTCTCTCTCACTCCCATGGTAACTCTAGACCTTTTGATGAGTGAGGGGAAAAGGACACAGTGGGAATGCCAGACATCGTTCGGCACCTGCCATATAAGCTGGGATTTATATTCAGAGATTTTCCTCTGCCAAGCATTCTCAAAAGGAAAAGAATTGTATGATATTTTACCCCAAAACCTTGACACAGTCATCAATGCCCAGCGTAATGACTGAGCATATTGTAAAGATCTTGAGAAATCATGCACAGTTGGTTTGGTGCACTCTGTAGAAGCATTCATGTAGTAAATGCCAGAGAAATTGACAAATTATGCAAGAAGGAACATGCATTATGTTTGAGTCTCACTTCTTTTAATATTTGGGACATGATCAAATGATAACCCTGATATATTCAGGGTATTTTGCAGTGATGTAATCATTGTAACTCCACAATATAAAATGGTTTGAAATACTTAATTGATGCAATAGTTTTGTCTCATAGCAACTCTGTTCATTTCATGGTAGTCTGCTTCTTGGTTTATTGCCAAAAGATGTTCAAAGTATAAATGTCCATACTATATGTTTACCTAAATTGTTAATTTCCCCTTGTTATTATCCAATAAATCCTGAATACAATTTGAATCCTTGCTAGATGAAGTTACAGATTACTACAATCATTACTATTATATTGCTCATTATATGATGATTTACATTCTCAACTGATTGATTCTTCTGGTTGGACAACTAACTAACTAACTAACTAACTAACTAACTAACTAACCAACTAACTAACTAACTAACTAACTAACTAACTAACTAACTAACTAACTAACTAACTAACTAACTAACCAACTAACTTTTTACATTTAGTTTGTACTCATGCAAAGTACTGGAGTTGTAAAATAATGAAAAAAAGAACAACATTCATTTTCAGAAGTTTTATTCAAATTGAAGACAATTCAAATGAAATCTCTTGCTCAGCTTTTTCAGAAAAATAATGACCATAATTAAAAAGTGGCATTTCTTAAAAACAGTTGTCACATTTTTTGGTATACAAAACATTAAGAAATATTGGCCATGAATATTCACAGGACTCTCACAGGACAGGTTTCTACTTATTTTTCCCCCAATATTAAATAAAAATAAATTACCTAAAGTAAATATGCATAGTTTTAGAGTAATTGTTTAAAGTTAATAAGACCACAAACCTAGAACATAAGACCATTCATTTGGCTTCAAGTCTACAAATATTAGGTTTTCCTGAAACAGTAGAAAAAAAAGTATTTTGCCTATGCATTCATAAGCTTTGCCTCCTGCCAGATCTCATTAAAAAGATAATGAGTCCTCAAAGCTCTCACCATGTCACGACTACATATCACTGTCATGCTAAATTATAGTCAGATTTTTGTTTATAATTGTACATGCAGATGTTTACACCAACATAAGGCACAACTAGAGGTCAACAGATTGCAGCCTGATTTAAACCAAATGCACCAATTCCTTTGAGATTTTAATTGAATTCCACTGAAGCTGAAATTTTCAATGACATTTTCAGAATCTAAAGTAAATAGCATTTCCCTAAGACACAACAAACATGCAAATATTACTCATGTCACCACTTTTGATGTATGGCTTTACAGGTCTCTTTATCAGACCATCGTCCACATTGCCAAGTCATCAGATAAGGGAAATTTGAATTAGCCTACAACATGTTGATGATTTTTGTCTGTTCTTTTTTTTTCTTTTTAGATGACAATGGACCTAAGGAGACGGAAGCACAGAATCACATCTCTGGGAATTGGTGGCTTAATGTCATTGCCATCCAGTCGGAGGTAGCGCAGTCGAGGAACACTGTCATTCACAGAGTCATCCACAGCTTCAACGGCAACAGGGCAGATGTTGGAGCCACTTACACCTGAAATGCAAAAGGAAAAATTAAGACTTAAAACTCTTTTTGCCCCAGTGTTTTCTAAAAAATATACAACTGAAACTTCTGCAGTTTACATGAGTTAATAATGACATGAACAGCATGAAGTGCTTGGGTAAGCTTACTCTTGATCTTGTTGTGGTCGAGAAGAAGGTGCTCAAGGCCTGAGGGAATGAGGGGCACCTCGGTCAGCTGGTTGTGGGACAGCTGCAGGTCCAACATGCTGGAGACGTTAAAAACATTTTTGGGAACTCCACTGCTTTCAAGCTTATTGTGGTTGAGCCTGAGAAATGCCATTTTAGGCAATCCTTTGAAATAGCCAGCAGGAATCTTCTCAATGTTGTTGCCATCAAGGAAAAGCTGAGTGGTGGTGGGTGGTAGGCCAAGAGGCATGTTACTCAGCTGGTTCTTTGCTAGATTGATTTGTACCAGATTGCTCAGACCCTTAAGACTCACTTCCGTCACTGCATCATCCATCAGCTTGTTCCCCTGGAGGTCCAAGAGGTTTAGCTTATCCAGACCTAGGAAGACGCCAGCAGGAATTTTGGAGATGCGATTGCGAGAGAGGCGTAGATGCTCCAGGCTGGCAGGCAGGGGAGATGGCACAGAAGACAAGAGGTTGTCATCCATGTACAGGTGGGCCAGGTGAGGCATTGCATTCAGTGCACCTTCTTCCACTCCCTCACTAGTGATTTTGTTGCGGTTCAGGTTCAGCCAGCGCAGCTGTGTGGCATTACGAAAGGATTCTGCAGACAGCCCTTCGATTAGATTGTTCTGCAGGTAGAGATACCATGTGTGTGGAGGCATTTTGGGGACGCTCGTCAGGCCTCTATTGTCACAGTAGACAGCACGAGGGAAGTTGGGGGGGCAGCGACACTCTTTAGGACAAGCTTGGAGTTGGGCCATATATTCTTCATAAGGCATGTCCTGGCTGATAACTGGCCCGACCAGGTACAAGATGCATAAAAGGCTCAGAAGAGGTGCCATTTCACTGCCAAACCTATGATGGAAAGAGAAAAAAAAAATCAATATTATGGTAAAAACAATCGGTGCAATGTGAGTCCAAAAAGGTATATGAATGACCTAGACATTCAAGGTAAAGAGGATCAGACATGGTGTTATAATTTGCCAAGGATTGGGGACTTTGAGGAATTAGGACGGCACAATGATGATCCATACAACTGTTTGCACTTCAGTTTGTATATCTGTTTCCATTATTTGATCATAAATAAACAACTGTAATGGTAAGGCCATTCACATTTTAGAAATATAACAGTCTGTCACTAGAATTACCACAAATCACGTTGCATGCTTCAAATACACAAGAATCAGCTGAGTGTCACTGAGAGGGCACAAATGAACACTCTTAAGTTAAAATTGTGTCCCAAATTAGCCATCAGTGTGTGGCACCTACTCAACCACTAATGTCATTGTCAATAAATTGCAATGGTAGCTGCAAACAGAGCATAGTATCCTGCTCTTTCCAGGTCATTACCTTCCCTGACATATACAGCTAAACCTCCAAAGACACAGACCCAGGTCAACTTTAATTGCATTAGGACAACCTTAAAGCTCAGATTTGACGACTTTGCACACCAATAGTAAGATGCACACTGTTCATCAGACTGTGCAATGTGTCTGACTCAGCAAGGCATTGCACACAATCAATTGAAGATAACTGAATTATTTTCCCTGTTAGTGACAATAGTTCAGGGAAAGGGCAGATGGTCCAATGATGGGGGTAAAAGTGCAGTAACTAAGTAACAGAGAAGTGCAAAAAAAAAGAAAAGAAAAGAGGGACCAATAAAATCTGAAGTTAGCACAACCATCTTCTATCCATCCGTCTCTTAAGGCTCTACTTTATTCTCCTCAGCTGCCATCTGGTGCTTGTTTAAATTCTTGATGCACTCCACGTTTGTCTGGAACTCATTTAACGTAGGCCATGCTTTTCCATGGATGGGAGCACTTCAAAGACAAAGCCGACACAGCTGTTTTAAAAGATGTGCGCCTGATTTCTCACTGTCAAAGCTGTCACCCAGCTTTGGAATATGAGCTGTGGTGCAGATAAGATAAAGCACGATCCATGCTTCTATAAAGATAAAATCACTAAAATTGCAAGACAAATGTTCTCAATACTACCAACCCAGGCCAATCCAGACTCCACTTCGAGAAACCCAGCTTACCTTAAACTCTGTCAGTTGCCTCTTGCCTATGTCCTTCACCAGCAAGTTATCAAGAGTTGTCCCAACTGATGAGGCTGCACCTCTCTCCTCCCTGTATTTGTACCACAAGCTTTTTCATTCAACATGTGCCAGCCTGTCACTCATGATGACACCAAAGCTTCTCTTGGCCAATCAGATGTTCCCAAGATCAAAGGTCATAATCCTATGATGGTGGGTAGTGTGCTAAGCCTTTTCAGCACTTGGGACATGGCCCAGTTTGAAACAGGCTAATGCAAGACTACCTGTTTGTTTGCTAACTTCCACATGCACAGGACAACCCTTCCTACCTTGGTTGGTATAATTGATCTCTTTTTAACTCCTATCACAAATCCCTAGAAGTCCTTTGCTGACCTTTGTGCTAATTTTGTGCTGCTGCCGTCTACAGAGCAATCGGGATTAATTAATGTGCTTGATGCAAATTATTAAATCTTAAACCAGTGTTTGCAGTCAACAGAGCATGTAGATTAACGAAAAGTACACAAATAATGCTCAATATAATTGTCATGCACAGACAATTGTCTTCAAATAAGCAACTCATTGTAGTTTGATGTGGATCTAGCATGAGGCCATTGTTCCTCTCTGCCAAGACAATAAAAACATAATCACCAAAGACTGGATTATTTAAATGCGGGAAGATCTTGCTGATCTGACACATTTTGTGTCAGATTTTGACCATCCTTCCTTGTGTCAAGCAGATAAACTAGTAAGTGGAATTAAGAGTGTTTGTCTTGCACCCATTAAATTCCATTATAATGAACATTTGAATGCTGCAATGTCTTATTTCTGGCCATGTATATCTCTTCATGGGTACAGGCTAACTCATTTTTGATAGTTCAGAAACCAGTTCATGGCAGCTCTACGAACATGCAATGACTTCAGTTTACTTCAAAACAATTTTGGCATGAAGTGGAGCATCATTAATGTTTGACTTGCACAAACTGGAAGATGCTACAAAATCTGCATAGAGCATGGATGTCCAAATAGTGAGGGAATTCTGTACCCAATTAAGTTTGTGTAGTATAGTGCAATTAGCTAGATACTTATAATGTATTTTATGGTGAACTATGAGGATTTTGAGTGGTTTCTTATACTGTTAAGAGGGCACCTTGTTCGGGCTGCTAAAGCATCCAACCCAAAGATGACGCACTCTACTTAAGTACAAAACATTGCCTGCAAACATTAGAGCTAACGGAGTTATGGCACGGAGGTCAGGCTTAATCTGAGGGGATTTCAGTCCAGGCTGGCCAGGCAAATTGTTTTGGTATGGGCCAGCTAGAGTCAGGATTGGTGACCTCTGAAAACACCAGCATGAGACTGCGCTCATTTCCAGTGATGACAGCAAGGGCTTGAACGCAACAGGATAATCCCTGCAGTCTTGTGTGAGGACAGGAGCAGAATTTATCCATGATCAGCCATGCAAGCCCATTAGAGCTCCCCCTGTGTGTAGGTGCATTTCTAAGCAGTGGTCATTCCTCTACACGTTTGTAATCTAGTATTATCAATTACACACACAGACATTAGTCCAGAGCACATTTATACATAGACAAATCATTGCCTAAATGAGTAGACACGTGTTTATAGCACATCAGTTATTGTGCTGTCCTAACATGGCTTGTGGGCTGGTTTGCCAAGTATACTGAGGGTTTTTTGGCAACTTTAGGGCAGTGAAACAAATTGTAAGCACATCATTGACAAACCATCACCTTAGAAATGTATGCGGGAAACCCAGGTAGTCTAGGTGTAACCATGTAATCCCAATGTCCCCAGTTTTGTGTCCTTGTTGCATGCTTCTCCCTATTTCTCTCCTCTCATTTCCTGTCAGCTCTCTACAGCCAACTCACTGTGTTAACAAACAGTTGCATATTTACACATCCAGCAGACAAGGAGGAACATTATCGGTTATTTGGAGTCATGTTTCTGGCTACCTAATGAAGTCCAGTATTCACTCCTCTTGTAGCTCTGTTGCTTGAGGGGAACATCTGGCTATGCAGCTGTTAAATGATTCACTGTTGACCATAGGTGTTGAGTTTTTTCTTTACCTGAAAACAGCCACCTGCTGTGTCTGAAAACAAGGCTGATGATAAACAGACTGAACCAAAACAGTAAAGTTATATTAATGAGTGCAGCTTTAACCTTGTCATTTGTAAAGTCTTCTTCACATACCATACTTTTATAATTTGTGCCAGCATCTTAAGTCATTTACAATCTTCCTCTAGAACTAAAAATGTATATACTGTCTTTTTGAGGACAGAAAAAAGATACAATCTTGTTTTTTCCCTGAGGATCATATAGTGTGCTGTCAAATCGCAAAGGCTGCTGAGCTTCCAAGTACTTGGCACTTGACTAATTCTGTTAAATAAGAGGACAGCCTGCTTGTAACCTCTGCAGTGAACACTGGTGTGGTGATACGTGGGAATGTGCCACTCAGCCTTTCTACTGCTATGGCAAACCAGGAAACTTATTAAAACCTCAGGGATGAAATCAAGAATCAGTCAGGATTTAGTGCAACAGTTAGGACTGTACAACTGGTTAAAGGGTAGAAACATCTGTCTTTTTACAGCCAGCTGCAAACTGTAACCAAACATTTACTAAAGGTGACAGAAATGTGGATTAAGTTTAAAAACCAAATTAACGATGTGTGAAGAACTCGATGTGCATACTTGATTTAACTGAAACTGGCATTGATTTGATAAAAGCAGTTTGCCCACCCAACAAATGGGGTGTACTTCCATTTTCATTATAACAGAATAGTTGTTAATAATGTTTGTCAAGATTTACAGTTAAATATCCCAACTGCAAAAAGGGGTGAGTCAGTGCCTCACAGACCTCTGCAAAAAGGAACGTATATTACTGAAAACAAATGTTGGCTACAATCTGCCTGACAGACTAAGGAGAAACACATGCAGAGGAATATGATAATGCTAATTTCCTGCCAGGGGCTTTGTCTTTGGGCCAGCTATGTTAATTACACAAGGGGTTGTATTTGCACTGCATGGCTTTTTCTTCAGGATCAGTTCCAGTTGATGGCTTTGCTGAAATCTCCTTCATGACTTTCAATCATTTGGAAGAGTTAGAGTGGCTTAGTGAATCCAGAGCTGAGAGAGAAGCTGTGTTTGTGGGTGATTATTATGTGGAAAAAAACATGTCTGGCAGTGAAAGTGATTTTCCTAGATATGTGTTATTTGGAAACTTTGAACAAACTAAGTTGTGTTTTCTTTAGTCCATTCATTTCCACATGTAAAATGTATTACAAAAGTATCTATCTATTGCTCTATGTATCCTGATATTCCAATAATAAAAATCCTGAATTATAAACTAAACTGCGACTGAATGAAAAACAGACAAAACTACACATAGGCTTCTTATATTTGCATGGTTATTTGACCATTATAAAGTATTACCTGTAAGTTTTTAAAAAACAGACGCGGTTAAGGTGCACCGTATCTAAAGTACGGATTGATCCAATCAAATGTAAACCATCTGAAAAATGTACATCTATGTCCAATCACAGCCTTTCACTCCTCCTCTCTCAACGTATTGCAAAATATGGACAAGATTATCTTTACCTGCTTCTCCAGCTGGTGTGAGTGGTCTGCATGTAGCCAGGTGAGGTTTGATTCTTCTGCTCCCCTAATGGATGGTTGTCCGCAGTCTCAGGTTACTCTGATGCAGTCAGAGCTTTGAGCTAGCACAGCTAGGCTTGTATTGTTGTCAGTTTGATTCCCCAAAGGCTGCACCTTGGACATGAATCAGTTGAAGCAAGAGGATGGAGCATGTGTTGTTGGTGGGAGGACGATTGTGTGTGAGTAGGGATGTCCTCTCAGAATTTGTGTTGCCTACTTTTCTGCCAGCCCAGTAGTTTTTTCTTTCAGCCTCTTTCGTTTAGTCTTTTCTTTTAGTGTAGAAATTGAAGTCATCAGTGTTGAGTTGAGGGTTAAACTGCAGTCACCCCACCCAGTTTACCCATTTGGTCTGCAATGGAGGATGTGCTCTTTACCCATCACTCTGGGGGATGGGCGCATGACCAGTTTATGGTTCATTTCAGCTCACAGGCCTTGTGGTGTGTTTACTGGGCTGTCAGGTAAGGTTATAGAAGGGCTTAAAGGGCTCAGACATTCACGCCCAACTTTTTATATGAAAACTCTCTTTTTTTACAACCTCAGTCTTCTTCTTGTAGTTTTTCCCATCATCCCATCAGTGATAACATATTACCCACTGATGTCACAGTAGATAATCTAGACTCAGTGGAAAAGACGCCTCAGACCAATTTAACACAATTAACCACTTATTTGGAAAAGAAAGTTAACCTTTATTATGTTTATAGTGTATTACCCATAAGATACCATGGAACATTGTAATCCCTGTAAATCTGCAGTAGACAACCTTTTGATGAACAATTACAAGCATTTGTGTATATTTTTAGTTTGATATATCCAAAGACATTCAAACTCAAATGCACAGATGAATAATTAAATCACTCTTAGCATTTAGCTTTAAGCACCACTTTGCATGGAAACAACCTCACAGAGTTGTCAGCGTGGCCATAGACTCTTAGATTTGTTGTTATATATATGTGTGATATTACTATAGTTTTCCTTTTTTTCATGTTTTCTGCCAATCCTGAATACATGGTTCCCTATACGCTTACACCCTGTTATCGCTAATATCACTGTACCTTCAGACTGATAACGATTGTTTTAAGTTTATTGCATGACACACTTGGACGTAAGTAGATAAAAGCATATGACAGCAGGGGCATGTCAACAGCTTGCATGCTCTATTTTCACCGCTTTCATTGTGAGATGGTTGGTTCTCTTTGGCTCAAAATCGTCTGCAGATCGATGGATGTGTCTCACAGTGTGAGTGATTCGTCACTGGCTTCCCAAGCAAAAATGCTGAAGTTAATACTGGTGAGCAGTTCTCTAATGCAATATATTTAATTAGCTATTTTGGAGTAGAAACTTGTCTAAGACCTACCTGTGGCTCATGCACTGTGTCCACAATAGACACATAATTTATGTAAAGTGGTGCAAATGGTGATTTTTGCCCCAAAACATTGCTGTGACGTCAGTGCCACAAAAACAAAAAAAACACCCCAAAAAACCCTATTTGTAAGAAAAAAAAAAAAAAAAAAGGAGAGTTACTGGGTTAATGCTTCAGTATTTTCCTTTCCTTCTGTCACCCCTCCTTGCTCTGTTTTCTCAGCTCAGCTGTGTGCGTGTCTGCTTTAAGGCCACAGATGGGACATCTGGAGCCCATATCTACACTTTTGGAGCAGGGGTGACAAAAGGAGAGTTGAACAAGAGTAAAAAATTCACAAAAAAGGTTTAAGAGCTTGAAATAAAAGAGGGAAGGGAAACATTTATGAATAATTATGAGGTGACTGTGTGAGTTTAGTGAAAGTATGTGGATTTAAGTTAAGGACCTGGGTGACGATAGATGAACAGAATTTGACTGAAAACAGATACAAATATAGAGATAACAGGTTGAACAGCTGGAGATGGTCTGGACTCTAGAATGATCTTTGGAGTTGGGTTGCCAGGTTGCAACAACTGATTATACTTTCACTTATCGTCTCAAGCATGAGGATGTGAAGCTTAAGGCTTTATAAAGGACTTTATTGTCTAGACATGGGCAGCAGGAGCCCCACTCAGGATTTAAATGAAGGCGACACAGGAGGAAGAGGAGGAAATATTCCTAGTTTGGGAATCGGTACAATTGACGTATGAAAACATGTGAAACATGTTACATGTTGTATAGTTAGTAGCAGTGAGTAGACTGCTAATATTTTTACTTTCTGACTTGTATCAAATTTACTTTAGCAATAATAGTTAAAATAGACCTTTAAATTATTCCAGTGTAGGATGTCAAAGGAAAGTGCTGCGTTTGGACCCCCCTAGCATCTAATCACAGACAGAAAACTACTAACTTTCATTCACAAAATTATCTTGACACCTGGATCTAATTACAAGCACCTAGCAGGGATAAAATGAGACATTTGGAAGCCATTTACATAACAACAATAAATGTCTCATATCTAATCAACTAACCTGCTGTCTTTAAATAGTGTCTGCTCTAATATGAACTCACGACTAATACTGAAAAACTAGTTTCTAGCACATATGGTACACATCAGCTGGGATTAGTGGTGTTGTTATAGTTGGTGCACAGCTCTGCAAAAGCAGTACTGATACTGTAAAAACAAGTGACAAGTGTATGTAAAGTACACACCCAAAGACATTGAAACTTGGCTTCTGATTTATAATCCACAGTGTCAGTGCACTCATATATCATGAAAAAGTGGTACAGGAGATGTATATAAGATGGAGTTCTACTGTAAAGTGGTTTTAGATAAACATTTTTATCTTATTTCCTTGCACTGTATGTTTTATGTAATGATTAATGATTTGAAATTGCATTATTTTAAATCTTACTCAAAACAAACTAAGCTAGTTGCTCTGCGAGGCTACATATCAGCATTGTTTTAAAGGTTCTGTATGTAGGAATCATACATTCCTTCTCATTAGCGACACCTATGGGCATTGAGCTTGTATGCTATTGCAGGTGATGTCCCCAACATCCCTCCGCTGCTGTACGCTCACACACAAACACACATACAGAGGCTTCTGTTGGGCTGTGGCGATTTTCTGGTGAGAGCGAATTCACACCGCCCAACCTGCAAAAATATGCATTAATCAACCACCTGAACCTGACCCGCAAACCAGCTTGGGTTTTATTCTACTATGCCAAAGCCTAGCTCACGCAGGCAGTCAGTGTGAGTAAAAATGGATACACAACTTTTTTTTTTTTTTTTTTTTACCAGTGAAGGGTTTGAAGCTGCAGCAGTGGCACAAACCACACACATCCTGTCATGCTTAGGCAGGAAAAAAATGTGCGTAAATGTCCGTATGAGTTCCAAGTTAGGTAAACATGATATGAGAAGCTCATAAGTTAAATACAGCTAATGTTCTTTGCATTGTACTGTAGCCAGCTAAACTATTTGAAATGATAGATCAATTGTTTTCCCCCTTGGGCAGCGACACCAAACTATCGTAGTCTTGTAGCCAAAATATTTCATATTTTATTATATTTTATCGTTTTGGTAGTCCTATAAACAATGATAACACCTGAGGCACGTTTCTGATCATGTCACACATTGACAACTCAGTTACCAAAGCTTCAAAAAAACAAAATATTAGTTTGTTAGCTTCAGATAGCACAGTTGTAGTTCTTTCTTTCTTTCAGTTCAATCATTTTATTTCATCTTAATCTTTCGTTTGTGTCCCTTCTTATATTACAGCCTGGACAACTTGGGTCATAACATTACTGAGGTAGGCAACATTTAACGAGACAATATAAACTTAAAAAGACATGATTCAGTCGTTTTTATTCGTCTTTATTTTTCCACAGATAAGTTTTACTACTGTAGAACTGTCACTTTGAGAAGTTAGTAACTCTCATTCATAATATTGTCATTGTATTATGTGGTTTTGAGGATTTTCCATTGTGTAGGCTGTGTAAATGATGATCTGATATGATGCTCATTTTTGTTTGAAACATTTGAGTAGCCAGAATATACATGTGCAGATTATATGGTGAATCAAATCCAAACCCTCCTTCCCTCTTCAATTTTCACATTTGTAGCACTAACATGCAAGAAAAAAAGCAGGGAAACAGTCAATTTAGAGGTACATTTTTAAAAGTCTTTTTCTTTTTTTGATGGAGAAGAATTTTCGGTTCAGCCCCTGATGGTTGACAGTCCAGCCAGCACCCCTGCATGCCAGCTAAAACAAGTATAAACTTGATATTACTTTTGAGAACAATGATTTTTCTAGCTCAAATGTAAATTTACTCTGATACAATCTTATATAGTGTGTATTTTTAGAGTTGTTGGCTGTGGCTGCAGATTTTATAGGCTCTGATACTATTTGGAAAACATTCACCTATAATGAAAAGCAGACATTTAAGGCTCCAACAGTATCCAATTTTGTGCTTTTTTCTGATGATGTAGGCACAATTTGATCCAGTTTAGTGGCCATTATGACACAATGGTACAATACTTATTGCAGTGTTGTGTAGGCCAAATCTCCGGTTCACTATAAACAACTGGACTGGGAGTTAGTTTCAAATGTTCATAAAATGTTATCAGTGTTATAAATATCCAACCTATGAGTGTACTATCAAACATAGGACAGCAATATCTTTCCTAATTTACATGTTAATGGTCATATAAATAAAAAATGACTTAAGCCAAAATATATTCCATACACTTCACATTAAAGATTTATTCTGCATGCCTAAATTGGATGGTGGTCTTTTCAAAAAATGGTGCAGAAAACCGAAAAGGAATGTGCTTGTTTTATAGCTTTCTTTCCCTCTGGCGCACCATGAAACACACATTTCTCAAACTCCTCCAATCACCACAAGAGTAAAAACACCTCACCCAAGAACCTCAACAGCATTCCCTAGAATTCCTTTTCATCCTTGACAGTTTTTGATTAACCTTTGGAGACGCAAAAAGTGGAGAGAATATGTACAGCAATTGTTTTCCCTGCAGGAAAACTATGATGCAAAAAGTTTGATGGATCTGCATTAATATGTTTTAAAACAAACTCAAGAAAGAAGACATTTATCACTTTGACCACAAGTGGTGCCAACAAGCACATGGCAGATCCCCTGAAGAGCCAAATATGCAGACTCAAATATATCTTATTGGAAACAGTACAGTAAGACAGTCTTCTTTAAAGGAAACTTTAACTATTTGTATTGAAGCTCCACAGGGAAACTTTACTGGGAAAATAAAGTTGTGAAATTGTGGTCTCTATCTGAGTCACTTGGAAGGATAGATTTACACAGAAAATATCATAAATCTGTATAGTATTAAGAAAAACCTTGTGACCCTTGCATCCCTCCAGGACCAGCAGTATTTTGTTTGACTCTACAGCTACAAATATATGTGGGATAGAACAAAGATAAGTCCTCTGTAATCTAAATCAGTGACTTCAGACTCACAGAGTCAGAACTGAGGAATAGAAAATGCAGATCAAGGACACAATGCATGGCTCTTTGAGAGCAATTTGGCCATGAATGTAAACAGGATATCTGAAACATACTGTCTAACTGGAGAATAAATAAAGGGATCTTACATCCATCTTGAAACTTCTAAATTTTCCGTTCGTAAATCACAGCAAACAACATGACTTCATCCAAAAGATTTAGGCCAAAAAAGGAGGTAGTAGCTGCCAAAAAGCCAGCAGACTCCACAGAGTAGGTAGTAATCTGCAACTAATTTGCATTAACAAGACATTTTAAAGGTACAGTCTGTAAGATTTAGTGGCTTCTAGTGGTGAGGTTGCAGATTACAACCAACTGAATAGCCCTCTCCTCACTCTCCCTTTCCTACTATACGAGAACCTACAGTGGCTGTGAAACTTGTGAAAATAACGAAAGGCCCTCTCTAGAGACAATCTTTGGTTTTTCTGTGCTGGGCTACTGTAGAAACATGGCGGGCTCTGTGGAAGAGGGCCTTCTCCCTATGAAGATAGTGTTAATTCTAAGGTGAAGAAAACACAATGATTCTGCTTGGTTCGTCTGCTAGGTGCCATTAAATTCTACATACTGCATCTTTAACTTCTGGGTCGTATGTTGTATTAGCTCTATGATCAAGAAAGGAGTTTTTCATGTTAAGTAACGCTGGTATTTTCAGATTTTCAGAGTTCCTAAATTTGTTTACTTAAGTATATTTTAACAGATACTGCTATAAAATAAGCCATACTATGGAAATGCTTTAAACGTATATAAAATATATATAAAATGTATGTATAGTGTAATGACACTATAAGTTAAACAATTAATGGTGTCATTAGTTGTCAGTTAAACAACTAATGGTGTCATTACGCCAGCCAAATACATTTTCCCTAACAGGCAACCCAAATGTTATTTATTAATATGGCGCTTTTCCACTACACCGTTCCAGCACGACTCGCCTCGCCTCGACTCGCCTCGGTTCTTTTTGCGTTTCCACTTGGGAAAGTACCTGGTACCTGATACTTTTTTAGTACCTGGTCTGGTGAGGTTCCAAGCGAGCCAAGCCGGTACTAAAATGTGACGTCGACACACTGCTGGCCGCTGATTGGTAGTTGTCGCGGAAGCTTCATGAGCCGTCCCACACAAGAATCAAATCCGGCATTTTTAAATACCGGCAACAGCGTTACAACCATAGTTACAGCCATACGGCTCAATTTTCTTGCTTTGTGTGAGACAGTGAGCCTCATACAGCAGCAAGTACACCACTGCTTCAATGTCCTCCATTGTTTATGTGTTTTGTGTCGCGTATAAAACAAAGTCACGGCAGTTTCGCGGAGCCGTGCTATGACGACCCCGCCCACGTTGAGTAGGTACTTTTTTTGTAATGGAAAAGGAACCGTACCGAGTCGAGGCGAGCCAAGGCGAGGCTGGTCGTGCTGGAACTGTGTAGTGGAAAAGCGCCAATAGTTAACCCTTTATAGATTATATCTCATGAAAAAGTGGTACAGGAGCCCAGATGCCCTTTAAAAAACATGTTAATTAAAGTTACTTAAGTTATGTTTAACTCCTCTCAGCATTTAAACAGAATCAAATAATGTGGTGTAATACAGGCTCTATCAATTTGTTTCCATGCTAAAAATGAATTAGAGCAGTCTTAAAAAGTGATATCATACAAATATGTTGGAAACATAGTTTATTCAGCTGTGTTGTGGTTTCCTCACAGTAAAATCATGAGCAGTTACTGATTCAAAGGCCACAAAAGAAATCATGATGAAATTTAAAATTGTCCAGACAAGATGCGATATTCTAATAATATAGCTACACCATTTAATCAGCGTGACACTGCTGTCAAGTTGACTATGTATTGTTAAAAAGCATTTATCAAATATGTTAAACAACAACGTAACAATGGAAGCACCTTATCTGCAAAAGCTGTAGTTTATTATCAAAGAATGGTACCATTGGATGCATGCAAGTAATGCAAATGTTGTATACAAATCAGCAATGTGCATGACAGCGGACAGCTAGGAATTACATAACGAGAAGAAACAATTTGACTCATGATTTCTAAAAAAAAACATAGTCTTGTCATTTAACTGTTTCAACAATAATATTTTATATAGTAATGTCAAAGATAATACCAGTGTCTTTCATTCTTGTATGATCTATTCTACTTTTTTATGTTGTAAGGGCTGACATAAGTCTTACTCAACCAGAACTTAAAGTTATTGCTTTAAGGAAATGAGAAGGTATTCATTGAAGGAAATGGATATTTCTAAATTGAGAATTGGTTTAGATAAGTGGGACATCACAGTATTTGCATCAAGGCACCACTTATTTTATGCGAGACCAAAGTAACTGAACAAGTAACTGGCAGACGTTGAGTTAAAACACTGGTATTTTCCTTGAAAATGTAACTGCTATTTTACAATTTGTTCATTATTTCTCACATGAGGAATTAAACACGGAAATCTGAGTACACAGTCTTTTTCTTGCTGGTCCTTTGCCCAGCAATGGATTAATTAGTGTACCCACATTATATCCTACATGTTTTACACTGGAACATACAAGACACACAACAAAATGACGCTATGATTGAGACACTGGAGATACTAACTTCATTCATTGTTTACTCCATTGTGAATGTATTCAACATAATGTCAACTTGGAATGTTTGAAGTGTGTGCTTCGTTTTAAATCAAAGCATTTAGTTATTTAACTTTTAGTCATTTACTTTTTATATTTTTTATAGAATTTTTTGTTTTTTTTATTTATTTTTCTGCCTTCATATATCTACAAATGTTAAGTGCCAAATATTTGCAGCACATGTAGGATGCTTGATGAATTTACAAATTGATTTGATAGTTTGAAAGATGTCATAAAAAGATTGTCAAAATGGTTGATAGCTTGTAATGCTATCTGTTGTACGTTTAATTTGCCCAGCTCTTTATTTAAAGATATATTCTAATTGGTGACAATGCCATTACAAAACCCCAGATTTGCATACTACTTGATATGTCAGAAAGTGGATGACATGACATGAGTGAGTACTATGAAAAGAGGGATGTTGCGACACGGCTTGGGGCTGAGCTGTGGTTGTAAAATCGGGGTAATGGAAAGAGGTCCTTATTCAAACATGATATTCGAAGCTTGACGCAGGCAGTTGGAGGAGTCATGAGGCATGCTGTTGTGTGTGATGTTGTTGGCATCCAGACGCAGATGCTTCAGACGGGAAAAGTTGATGGGTCCAATGAACTTGCAGAAACTTCCCAGATCAAACTCTGCCGAGAATAAAAAACACAGAGTGATCAAAGTTGGCAAAAAACCCTCAAAGACCAGCTTGTCTCAAAATGTTCATGTACACTTGAGTATTGTATGCATTTGATATATGGTAAAAAGATAAAATGCCTACAGCACAACAAGATAAAACATTTAGATTTGTACAATGGTTTCAAGATACTAGTAAGTAAAAATTGATGATTGCCACTCACTGTTGATCTCATTGGCCTGGAGGTAGAGATTCTCCAGCTGCTCGTTGATCTCAGGGATGGACTGCAGCTTGTTGAAAGACAGGTCAAGCTCCACCAGCGATGTCACATTGAACACTCCAGCTGGAAGTCCACCATCCACTAGCTTGTTGTGGGAGATCCTCAGGGACTGCAGTACTGGCAGCTTGCTCAGGTATCCTGCTCCGACACCATCAATTTCGTTGTAGTCAGCATAGAGGATCTCCAGTGTACCGGGGATTCCAACTGGCAGTTTCTTCAGCTTGTTGTGGCTCACGTCCAGGGAAACTAGCTTCTTCGGCCCTTTGAATGCCCCTGAGATGCTTTCAGAGGTTAGCTCATTGTGCTGAATGTTAATGTACGTCAAATTCTCCTTGTCAGACAAGAGACCAGAGGGGAACTTGCTCAGCTTGTTGTTCATCATCTTCAGCTCATCAAGGGCCTTTGAGGGAGGGATGATAGGCTCTGTAAGGTTGTTGTTGCTGAAGAATAGTTTCTCCAGGGAGGTGAGCTTGTCGATTGTACCCTTTGCTACCTTTGCATTGGTGATCTGGTTCTGGTCAAGTACCAGCCAGCGGAGAGTATCAGTAACATTATCAAACACTCCTGCCTTGATCTCCTCAATCAGGTTGTTCTGGAGGTACAGGTACTTGATCCCTGTTGGAACTATGGGAACAAACCTGAGCTTGCGGCTGTCACAATACATGGCGCTAGGGAAATTCACTGGGCAGTCACACTCTTGATTACAGTTGGGGCCAGAGGGCCCTAGCATTGAACCAGGCTGGTAATCATAGTCATAATACTGGCACAGGGCCATGCTGACCATTACAGCCAACAGCGGTACACGGAGAGGGAACATGGTCTCTGGAAATCCAACAGACAGAGGGGAAGGGGAGACAAAAGAAGACAGGAGCGTTAGAGTGACCAAGAACAGTATTAAATCTTATTCAGATCATTCATGCATAAAGAATTTATTATAAAATTGGGGACATGATAAAAAAAACCCAACACAAAACCAAACAAGAACTTTTAAACCATAATGCAAAAAGGACCCGAACCTTCCCACCTTACACAAAACATACCACCACACCCACTCCCCACAGTATTATATAATCAGTGAAGAGTTCATGTCAACCAATTGGAAACCAAAGAGTCCTAGAGTCCTTGACTCAGTTCTCTGTGTCGAGCCACATCATTACATCTGTAATTTGACCCAAACAGCACTGTTCTCAGCACCACTTCATCTATCAACTTGAAAGTTTTCTATACATAAACTGGAAATGGGAGCAATAATGGGATGCAGATGTTCCAAGAACACTATTGCACCTATGTTGTGCATGTGTATTACATATAAAAAATCCTAAAAGAAATGATAATTGTCGTTAGTTAGGTTTCTAAACAATGAAAACAAAAAACAGATAATGAAAATAAAACCATGAATATGTTTAGTTTCATGGCTGCACAAACATAAAACCTGCAGACAATGCAAAACCAGGGTGATTAATTCCAGACCTATGAAAAATGCAGACAGACACTGGATCCAAGTGCAACAGATCATTATCCAAAGCCTAAAGCCATCGGAATCTATAAAACAGTCATAGGAAGTGTGTATCCAAATAAATGTATATATTCAAGCATGTAAAAACTCCTAATAGAATATGCAAACCATAAAGCATTTACCACTCATTTTTTGTTTCATGCACTGTTACTATTGCATTCTTTGTTGCAGCACTAGCCACTGCCAAAAGCCCTTCAGTGACAACTGATAATCCCACCCGGAAAGCAAAAAATAAAGAGGCATAATCAAACAGGAAATCACAAATCCATTCCTCCATATGCAAGCTTACCTGTGCTTCTCTCTGTTCGTGTGTGAGGGGTGGAGGGCCAGTAGGTAAGAACACTGTGGTGTTCAAAAACTGGAAGTCTCTGGAGAAAAACACAGAGGGAAAGAAGGAGGGAGGGGGAGGAGAGAGAGGGGTGGATGGAGAGACAGAGGGAAAAAAGGAGGAGGGGGGAGGCTTCTGCAGCAACTTGGAGTCAGGTCATCATAGAAATTAAAGATGTCATCTGTCCAGTGGACCACCATCCAAAACTTCTATTAATTCACCAAGAGCAGGTGCAAATGGTGCAGGGATACAGCACCACAAACAAGCTAAAAAATGTATGCTACCTCCACCTTTTCCACCTTTCCATCAACAACCACCTCTTTTAATCATCCTCCAAATAATCATGCCAAAGTGTTAACAAGCACAGGCTCAAGTTGCAGTTAGGTAGGCTGGGTGTGGAAAAATAAAAAGAGTAGAAAAAATTATGCTGGAAAAATGTGAAAACAATCTTTGGCTGCCATTTAATCCAGACGCTGGTTAAGAATACATTCCGGTGTACCTCTTGGGTCGTGAATAAGGCTTTGGAAAATCTGACAAAAGGGTTAGGAGACGGCCAGAAAAGACTTGCATAACATTGACGCAAACATTGCTTTTCCTTCTCTGTCTAAGACCACTGTAAGGGGGGGGAAGGAAGTTTAAAGCAGATCCAAGGGATCTCATATATCTTTGCAATGAAATACTCCACTTTACATTCTTGTACCATACATTTTTTTTCTTCTCCAAGTACTTTAAAGCCCTGTAATCATTCTTCGTATTATATTCCTCTCTATTAGACAGACAGATGAACAAAATGGACTAGGGTGGTGGTTTACTCATCTGAAAGGTGCAGTGGAGAAAGGGGGTGGGAGACAAAAACAACCAAATGTTTCTGCCATTTGTTGGGGAACGTCCATCACACCGTCAGAGCATGCTGGGAATTGACGCCTGGATTTAATTGGTCGCAGTATGGTCTGTTACGCTACTCACTTATACTCTTCTCAGAGACGATCTTAGACACATTTCTCATGTGTGGACAACTTTCATACCTCACATTCTATCTACCGATATCTGATTTCCTGAGATATGTTAAAAAATGTATGTGCTCATTTTTCTTTTCCTCCCAGACTGGAACATTTGAATCTCCCAATTGCCTTTTCAGAACTGTTTTGCCCTTGATTGCTTCTGCAGGCTTTTTTGACTCTATGATTAATCTTTCTCATCAAGTTATGCATTTGAACAGCTAACACACACACCCACTTCATATATCTAAAAAGCAATATGAAGAGAGAGAGATCAACAAAGAAGTTTCAATTTTGGTGTCAATTCTATGGCTTCAGCCACAAATTGGTTTTTATACACATTACTCACCAGCTTTGCACTTTTTGACATTGGAGTCTCTATTAAACTTCATTCTCACAAGGGCCAAGCAATGTTTCTGTTTGTCTGTTTTATGTCACTTTTAGTTTAGCTATTGCATAAAATCTAAATCTTAGTAAACTTTATAGTACTAGTTGCTGTCCCATTTCTGAATTATTTGAAGTATTTCATTTGATTGCCTTTTATGTTAAACTGAATAAACAGAGTTAGAGGATGGAGATAGAGGTTTAAGGCTTACTGGATGTGGATGCTGTTATAAAATTTTGTTAACCGGACTCTCCCTGCATCCCGAAAGTCTGCTGACTAAAATGTTAGAAATGATTGGATTGATCACATAAACTTTGAGGTTAAAAAAGGGATGGAATGTTCCTTGTTTGGGAAGCCAAAACAAACTTTGGGCCACTCAAGTACACAATGCCTCTCTAACCTTCCACAATGAGAAGGCAAAGGGTAATCTTCAACAGTCATCTAAGCACATGTATACATCTCAGATTTATGAGGTGAGAAGGCAGAAAATGTCCTAAAAGCTGTTTCTCTGAATTCAAATGGTTCTGTTAAACTCTCTATGTTATTTTCTGTTCCTATCTTTGTTTTGTCATTTTATCTGAATTATTTCATTCTTTCTCAATTACTGTGTTTCTGAATAGATAAGAAACAACTCCCTCTTTGTACTTTCCCATGTGTGTCTTTCCTGGCTCAATGACAGATGACTTCAGAGTCACAGTTGATGCCCCAAAGGCCAGCAAGCCAGTCAATGGTATTGTTGGGTCACCAATTTGTAACCTTTTTAAAGTCACTTAACACATGTTAAATCTAGTATGCAGCCATTTGTGACACAGCTGATGTTTATTTTTGTTATAATTCCTGCAATGCTTAACCCCCCCCCCCCCCCCCAAACTGCATACTGTATTTCCTTGGCATCCTTGTTTATTGTCATTCTTTCTTTAATCTTGTTATATTTATTATGTTGTCTTGTTTCTGAATTCAGTGTAGAATTAGTACTGCTAATACCAATGAGAGTCAACACTAGCTGTGCCACAATTCAGGGTCTGGACCCTCTAAAGGTCCCTTTTACAAAGGTGAGTCAAAGGAGACCTAATATAGATTCGCAGCAGCAAGAGCAGACAGTGGAGTTCATGACACCTTGCGATATATTTGCCATTGTATATTGGAGATACGGTATAGTTATAATCATTGCATTTTTGTGTAATTGATGTCCTCTGAATTCAAGACAAAAAAAGGCTGCATGCATTGGAGGATCCTTACAAATGGGGCTTAGCTTGACGTATTTGCTCTACGAATGCACACTTAAGACGAGTTGAGTTGGTAAAGGAATGCTGTACTTTGCTACCTGTGCAGTGTGATATATTATTGTGCATATTAATGTGCATGTAGACTTTACACACAGGTGGCTTATTAAAGTTGCTTTTTTCCCAATTCTTTCCTCCTTTTCTCACTGGACTACCAAACTCCCTGTGCTGTGTGGTCCTTGTATTCATAAGTTCCACATTGGACCAGGTGAGAGAGATGATAGTAACTTCCATGACACATGGTGTCACCATGTTTCTTAACACAAGGAAGTACTTACTCTCCTGCTTATTATCCACCCCAGATTTCATGCACATTTTCATTCCAGCAGCTCGATCAACCAGTTGTAGTTGCTACTGTAGTGATTATTAGTTTAAGGCCACAAATTACTCATTTATACTGACAAATTATATATTTTAAGGACTTGAACCACCATCTAATTGTGTAATCAGATACAGAAATGTAACCTGCCCCCACACATTTTCAAGGACAAAGGACAAAGGACAAAACTAAATAAATATAACAAAATATTTATTTCTTGAGGGTAGTTTGTTTTTACTCAGCTGTTACTGTGGTGTTTTTGTATGAACCGAGACTTGAGCTTTTCCAGACTGCTGTTAAAGTGAAAGCTGGAAAACAGACATTGAGTCATTTTGCTTAGTCACTGTGCTTCTTCTCCTCGAATGTGTTGATGTCTGCCTCATACCCTCACATCCTTTCCATTAAACCAGATGGCAGACATTGGCTTTCAAGTGTGTTTTCCCAATGCTTTGTCCTTAACTGGAACTTGTTTAATTTTAATAGTAATAGATCATATTAGATCATACATTTGTGATTCATTCAGAAATTGTGTTTGGATTTCTTCAATGATGTCTTCTTGTATACAATATATGTAGAATGAACAGGACAGAAAACAAATGTATGGAACAATGAAAACAAAACATACATACAGTCTCCTCCCATATACCATATAGATATACACCATATTTAAAAATGTATATTTTTCTTAACACTAAACCCTAACCACAACCCTAACTTAAACTGTGTATCAAAGTTAGTTTGCAGCCCACTACCCCTTATTTCTTGATTGATTTGTGACTTCAGTGTGTTAAGATGTTGTAAGTAGTTGCTGCAGGTATGTTTTCACAAATAAAATAAAAAGAAAGCCTGTATTTCCCCAAACAAGCATGTAAAGTTATCAGCATTATTTGAAGCATCATAAAGCAATATGTTTCATAGTGAATCTAATTACTCACTGTGACATGAAAGGGATAGCGTTGCCGTTTCCACTGAGAATCAACACATCACTCAATGGCCAAGACATGGTATAAAACCAGTGAAAAAGGGCCAGAATTTGTTTTTTCTGAACTGAACATTCACCAAGCTTTGCTTGCATGACAGGGTGAAAACTTAATGGAGGGGGGATAACCCATTTACTTTTTTTTCTCACAACTTCCAACCGTTACAGATGAATAGATAAACAAAGAAGGAAATGCATGCAAGTAATCAGTGGTGTTTGTTATATGTGGTTGTATTGTAGCACAGTAATGCTTTGCATCTCATATAAAATGTATCCTGTTGCAGTACAGGTACAAAGTGTTGTATCTGAATGTCTGAAATAGTTGTTTCTTTTGTGATATTTTGGTTTGCAAGGAATAACATTTTGATAAATTGGACAAGACTGACTACAAGTTGTTTATACTCTTTTCTTATGACACACCAGTTTATATTGTAAGGGTCCAAAGCCTTCAGATACAGGGAAATAAAACTTTCCTTTGGTGTATACACAGTCTACATTGTGCCCAGCATGTTTGTATCTTTTAGGGTTGGTTTCTAACTGTGTTTGTGTCAGTGTTTGTGAGAGCCCAGAGTGAAGCTGTTCCAAACTGATTATCGAGGCAGGAAAACACATTCTGACATTTTGCTTAGTCAGCCTGCTTCCTACCCTCAAATTTGTTCTCACTGGCTTTTCTCGTAATTTATTTGACCTATTACAGTAATTTCGTTGAGTTCCTTGTAATAACGCCATGTGATGGATGGCGTCCTCCAACAAAAAAAAAAAAAGTCAGAAGTTCAGTTAACCAAAATTATAAACCCACTGATGTTTCAAGACTGATTATTGCCAGGCTTTCTGCACCCAAAACGTTCTGTGCAACTATTCTCCACAAAGCTGTTCTGTTATCTGCTCTAGTAGTAGACTTTGACAATCAGATTATGTTAACATATGGTATCAATCTGTGCAAGGTCTGCTACATGTAAACAACATATTGTTTTTAAAGTTTGACAGTATCTGATAAGAAACAAGAAATGTTTATCATTACATAACACATAAACAATCAAAGGGTAAAAATACATTTTCCATTCATAGCTGACCGTTCACTCAACACCTCTCCCAAACAGCAATTGTCGAACCATAGTTTAGGAACCATAACCAGGCAGAAAAGGCCAGTCAAGCTTTGAATTCCTCCACATGCCGAAACGGTGTGCATTGATTTGTAGTAAGAGTAGTACTCATCTAAAGATTTTGAAGCATGTTGCCTTATTATAGCCTTACCAAAACCAAAAATACATGAATAAAAGAGTTCAGAATTGATTAAATATTGCAAAAACTTGCATATGTAACATCAGTAAATGGGGGATGGGGATAACTTCATAGTCAAGTCAATTTTATTTATATAGCACAAAACCACAACAGATTATTTACTCTTTAATTCACTGAGACCCAACATTCCCCCCTTAAGCAAGCACTTGGCAACAGTGGCAAGGGCAAACTCCCCTTGATTGGGTAGAAACCTTGAGCAGAAGTGACCCCAAGGTGGGCGGCCAACAGCCATGACTGGTTGGGTTGAGGAAGAAAGAGGGAGGGCAACAATAATATTAGAAATATAAATAAGAATAATAGCAGCAGTGGAGGGTATAAAGCTGGACAGCAGTCGGACTGCAGCTGAAGGTCTCCTGTGAGATGAGAAAACACAAATGCGTACAGATGGGAAGGGGGAGGAGGAGAAAGGAGCTCAGTGCATCATGGGAAGTCCGCTGGCAGTCTAGACCTATAGAAGCATAACTAAGGGCTGGTCCAAGGCAAGCCTGGGCCAGCCCTGACTATAAGCTTTATCAAAAAAGCTAAGTTTTCCACTCTTAAAAGTAGAGAGAGTATCTGCTCCCCGGACCGGAACTGGAAGATGGTTCCAAAAGAGAGGAGCCTGATAGTTGAAGGCTCTGCCTCCCATTCTACTTTTAAAGTTTTAAGGAACCAACAGTAAGCCTGAATTTCTGGGAGCGCAGTGTTCTAGTGGGGTAATAGGGTAATATGAGCTCTTTAAGATATGTCTGACTATTAAGGGCTTTGTTGGTGAGGAGAACAATTATACCGGTAAATTCTACTCTGGATTTCACATGGAGCCTGTGCAGAGAAGCTAAAACGGGAGAAATATGATCTATTTTTCTAGCTTTTGCCAAGCAGTACACATCCAGCTGCATTCTAGACCAGGAGAGTTTTAAGAGACGTGTTGCAGCAGCCTGAACTGCAATAATTCGGTTGACTTTTTCTGCATACTTTTGAGACAGGATGTGCCAGGTTTTTGCAATGTTAAGTAGGTAAAAAAAAAAGGCAGTCCTTGAAATGTTTTATGTGGTCATATGGTCAATAGTGAAAGGAATTAAACCATATCTTATTAATAGTATTATTTACTGTAATATTACTTTTATATGATGTCAGAAAGTTGTTCAACTTTGTATTTAGTCTCTTTCTGCATGAGAAGGCATTTAAACAAACCATCACCATACTATGAGTTTAACTTCAAAGTGCAGCTAGTGAAACATAAATCATAGATGACATGAAACAATCTGGCATGTGTGAAAGTGCAGTGCAAATTTTATCTACCCTGGCTACTTATTCCTTGTCAACGCCACAAACAGTAGCATCCACAGATATATAAATACAACCTTGCGAGCCAACAAAAAAAACTTTACACATGTACATGATCTGACAGAGGTACACAGATGGAGATCCAAGCATAAAGCATTAGCAAACAGGGATATTCTGGGACATCTTGGCACTGACACACAGAGGCGTCTAATAAAATCTCAGACAGCACTCAGACACCACCTTCTGTTCCTACCATGTGGCCATGTGGTACTAAGCGCTGCGCTTAAAACAGAGAGACTCATCCGCGGGCGTGCCAAGTGATTCCCTCACCTTGTCTCATGGGCTCACATGTGCTGCAAGATGAAACCGTCACTAATATCAGACAAGAAGATCCACTTAACACAACAGACCGCTATTACTCTATGTCTAATTATATCTTCTATACCTGTATCACACAAATACTATTTTGAAATGATGTACAATTTATAAATTAAAGTATAAATTATGAACTAGACCAGCTAAAATGTATTTTTATCATATAAAGGTGTCTGACACAGTATAATTGCAGGGCTTAACACATTGTTGTGGTGTTGACAGAGGGAGTCAGTTTCTTGTCACTGTCATATTATAGGTAGAAGACAAGTAAAAGCCCAGGTGCTTGTGTGTGTAGGCTACAGTTGATGAATGTAGACTGGATATGCAGATCGTAGTAACCGTCTGCATAAATCTGATTTTCAGCAGGATCTCACCACTCCTCGCTTCCAACATGGAGAGACAGTTCAGGTTACAGTAGTTGCATAAGCGCCACAAGACAGGCACTTGACCTGCACACACACACACACTCACACTTGCATGTGCATCTGAAAACACACAACAGGCGATACCTGTGACTAAAGTAGGTGACTTACACGCACGCACACACACACACACACACACACACACACACACACACACACACGCGCGCGCGCGCGCGCGCAAACAGACACACACACACACCCCTAGACCCACACAAATATTGGCAAAGGGCCTAAAGCAATAAGTCTAAGTGATTATCGTCTAGAGCGGATAGATGTCTGTTCAGGAGATCAGGTTGCACTGTGCACTGTGCGTATGTGTTTCAGAGGGAAACACAGCAAGAGAAGAAGAAAGTGCTGTACCAATAACCACCACATGGGGGCAATAGATTGAAGTACATTCACGCTCCTGTGTTGAGCTGACTCTGAGGTGCTCGGATGAAGCCAGAACTTAAACACTGATACTTTTCAGTCTGTCCTTGTCTGAAGGGGGGAAAAAACAAGATCCAAGTCATATCAGAGGGAGTGGATTTTTTTAGCCACTCATAACACTCATATATTCTTGTTTTTTCATAGCTTCTTTTTTTGTTAGGACATTTGCAATATTTGTAACTTGATTCCCCTCATTGGCCATTTAAAGAACACTGCTCTGTATGGTGGCCCAGAAAGGACAACTATTACTCCTGGTCTATCATATAAATTAAAGTATATCTGCAAATACAAATACAGAATAAACTAATTAGTTGGAGTGTAAAAATATACAATTATATATTTTGCCTTTAACAGTACCAGTCAGTTGTTCCCATTCACTTGAATGAGAAAGTGTGTGCATATATTTATTAATTTAGCTATTTTACTCTCAACATCTCCAGTCCAGTCCAATTTTTATTTCTAACATCTAACATCAGAGATAAATACTATGCCAACTAGAGCATTAGGAAAAAGTGTATTACTGGTTAAATGTTAAATGTGTAAAAATAAAGACATATGAGTGGAGTAATGCTCTGATAATTAATTAAAAGGAGAGAGCAATTGTGTGGGTAAAATGTGAAATAGGACCAAGCAAATAGAAAAAGCAAAGATTAAAAAAACTAAAAAAATAGCCAAAGATTACATTTTTTTCCATTGCTGAATTTTAGCTGTAACTTCATCTTAGCTTCTCGGAGATAAAGGGAAAAAAATATTTTATGTATTCTTTTTATTTTTATTTTTATCAAATAGCCTGTTATTGAAATGTGTTGCTCCAAAGACTCCATACCATTCAGTATAATGTAAAAATGTGTGAGAGGGAACAAAATGAGAAAACCTAGATGAGCTCTGATCAGCCTGCTCAAAAGGCAGAACCACTGCTCAACCACTACTGTCCCTGGAGAGCTCCATTTCTTTTTTCTTTAACCTAAATATTCCCATTACAGTCTCTTAAATGACTGAAAGACTGTAAATCACTGGTGGCTCAGAGGCCAAAAATGGTCCCTGTGCAAATATTTCTTTTACCTCAGTCCACAAAACCCATCACTATGAGTTAGAGGCTGCAGAGCTGAATTAATTTACCATAAGTTCAATTTTTAAACTTTCTTTAGACTCTCCATTCAAGTGTTTTCACTTATGGGACTTGATCGTGGTGGTATGATGGCTCAGTGGTTCACATTATGCCTCAGAGAGAGACCTATTATTGAACCTGTTGGCCTGTGTGGAGTTTGCATGTTCTCCCTGTGCCTGTGTGATTTCCTCAGGGAGCTACGGTTTCCGCCCATAGACCAAAGACATGGTGGACTGGCTATTCTAAATTAAATGCGTGTCTATTTGTATATACAGATGTACTGTATATGTCCTATGAATATATATAGTACATTATGTGATGGACTGTCCAGAGTTTACCTTGACTTCTGCCCATTGAATTCTGGGAGTAGCATAGAAAATGCTGTAGAAGGGCTGTATGTCACCCATGGGTAATACACTCTATTCTTTTGAATGAAAAACAAATCTCTAAGGTTAAGGGTTGAGACTAAATGGATTGTCAAAAATATTTTTCTTGCACTGCAGTTTGCAAATCTTGGGTCTATGGCAGTATGCTGTCATCAATCAAACTTTAACTGCTGTCATAATTAATGCCAAACAGGTAGCTCAAAAGCACTTATTCCCGCAAGACTGACACTTGGCACTTTAATGAAATTTTGTCATCATATGCTGAGCACATGCACTTAATGAATGGCCTTCCATGTTTGAATTTCTTCAAGAGAGAAGAATCCAACTATTTGACAGAAGTACAGTCTCGATGGTGTGTTGTAACATCTGTAATGTAACTTATTGTTACCAGATGACAAGAAACTCAACACTTTGTTCATGGAAACCAGATAAAATTTCTGATAAAAGAAAGAATCATTGATGATTGATGGCTTAAATATGTTTAAAGACAGAGTTCTTTTTAAGTGGTTTTGTTTTATCTAAAAATGTTGTCACCAGCTGGGCAGAGCTCTTATGAAACATCCATCAGAAGCTCTCATTTTAACAGAAATGTGCTACTATGGATTTTGTTGGGTTCTAAACATTTGGAATTCTTTGATTGAGTAAAGCAAATAATCCATATTGCACATTTTAAAGGCTTAAAGAACGTATCTTTTTTAGTTGAAGCACTTTCACCTTCTGTGTGTTTGCGTTTTCTGCATATACATATTGGTAAAAGTTTCTCACCAGTTTCTCAGTAGATCCTACCTGTGCCTCCTCTTGACCTTGTTCGCCAGGAAGCATTTGCAATTGTGCTGTAGTTCTTGCAGCGCCATCCAGTGACTGGGAGCACAAATCTCCACTCACACCACTGATAATAATGCACGTTTTGGTCATTACATCCATTAAAAACTGCTACTTTTTCCATTAGTATCTTTATTTTGTTCAGGACACCTTAGCTGGAGCCCCTGCTCCGGAAAAAAGAGGAACACCTTTGTTGCTGATATATTAAGTCTGAGCTATGGTAAGTGCTTGTGCCTTTAAGCAATGAGAGGTTTTTATACAGCATTTATATACAGCGTCTATACATACAACATTCACACCAACATGGGTGCAATGGGCATGCCGGTCCACATACACCCTCAAATTTTTTTTGACTCTTAAAAAAAAAAGAAATAAAGAGCAAGGAAACAACGAGAGAAACACATACAAGAGTTAACAAGAGATTCAAGAAAGCACCAGGTTCACGTTGGAAGGAAAAAATACGAGCATGCATATAAATCTTTGGGAATGGCTTCTGTTTAAAACATATATGGTTTATTCTACATTTTTAGAAGCTATTTTCACCTTGCTTTTTTTTCTTTCTTTTTTTTAATGGAACAACATATAGTAAGACAGGAACAGGGGATTGAATGTGATGAAGAGAATTGTAAAAAACAAAAAAAGGACAAAACAAAAATACACCCAGAACTAAATCAACACTGAAGCAAGCACAAGAAATCACAATGTGATAGAAGTCACGGTTGCTTTTATCTCTACTTGAATTGAGTACAATACAAATAGAAACTCGGAGTTCTATCAAGGAGTGCAGCATGGTAATGTTACACTCTGAATGCTATTCCTATTACACAGGTAATATCTAGTACATTCTAGTATACCAGTTGTTAAAGGTACTGTAAAACACAAGTTATACCCCTTGCTGCCTGCTCTACAGGCCAGCTTCCGCATTATTCATAAAATGGCTAATGGTCAAAAAAGTCAATCAAACTGGGATTTATTAACATTTTCCACTGAGTGAGATTTCAAATCTTTTTGGTTGGGGTCCAACTCTGAATTTCATTTTGTCCACTGAAGGAGTTTCACATATTATGCACAATAATATGTTACAGTATGAATGGTAAAACATATCTGCAATGTTAATGCTGGCTTAACTGGATGATTGATGTGCTGTGAGTGAGAGCATCACCGTAGTATACTGGTTTTTCGGCGTAAGCTGTGGGTACTACTCTTGCGCCAACCTTTAAGCTAAATAATGCTGTTCTTGAAAATGATATGTTGTGTATGAGGTCCATGTCCACTGAAGTTTTGAAATGAGTGTGTGGATTAATGACATCGTCTTGTATGGGGAGGCAGTGATGGAGGGGTCAGTGTTGAGGGGACTGTGGTCAAACACGCACACTTACAAAACTTTCACACACTCATTTACAAACACACACTTCCTTGTGGAGGCCCTGGGATTGCTCTACTTCTTCCTGTAGTTGCCAAGCTGGATGGCGGAGCGGTCGTGGACGCAGCGGAAGGTGATAGGCTGAACTTCCCAGTAAGGCACAGGGTTGCTGAACAGGCTGATGCCAGAGTACATGGCCTTCTTGGTGTTGAAGCCAGGAGGACAGAAGTCTCCTGTTCCCACAGCAGCAATCTTGTTGGAATGGAGGTAGACCACCTAGAGAAGGGATTTAAATAATGACAATGTTCGGTCACTTAGTGGGACTGGGCAATAATTTAGTCTTTCCAAAATACAGAAGATAAAAAAGATAATAATAAGTCATCAAATGATAACTCCGGAAATCCGAATAGATTTTTTTTCTACACAGGATGTTTTACTGAAATCAAAAGGAAAATGGTTTCCTGCTGCTATGAAAAAGCACTGCTTAGATGTCTAAAAAAATCCCAGAAGTCAATACAAAGCAGAGATGAGCATACATAGTGGCAAAAATAAGAACAAAAGAAGAGAAGTATAACAAACTTACTGTAATGCTAATTACAGATTGCAAAGCCACCAGTTCAAAACAACACCCAAACTATACACGCAGAAATGTCACAATGAATCACAATTGCCACCATATACAATGAAACATGCAATATTGAGGAAACAAAGAACAAAACCGGATAAAAAAGATCATAAAAACAGGAAGAACTAAGCACCTTATTACGTTTCTTTGATTATGTAGTTCCTAAAATAAAAATCTTACTGACCACCTGTTTTCAGCTGAACCACGTTGAAGCTTCTTAGAGAAGGCTAGACCTTCTACTGTGATCCTCATGAGGTTAGGGTTCATTCTTTAAGTTTTTAATGCAGCAGTTTCCATATAAAACACCCTAAATTTGAAACTGTTGGTTATGTTAAAGATAAGCCCAATTCATATTTTAATCCCTTGTGTTTTGCTACATCCTTCAATTGGGGCAAACCAAAGCTTAGTATAAACTGTTCACAATGATCTAGAAAGCTTTTCTTCAATTTCTGAATTATTTTATAACAGCTGCTGAGATCAAACCATTACAGCTACTGGGTTCACAAATTAACTGCACTAAGTATTTCTGAGGTATTGGGGGGGGGGGGGGGGGTGCATTGGTTCATTTGGAGTGAATATATAATCCCAATCAATGACAGGAAATAACCCTGAAATACAAGGTTATATAAGGATGGGACTGATGCAGCAGTTACTCAGGCTTGAGAAACCTAATAAAATGAACTGAAGCTAAACAAAAGTTATAGGGCCTGGAATTAGGTCTGTTTAGACTCCCCCCTGCCTCCAAAATCTGTAACATTATAGTTTGTCAGGCTACCACCTCTCTACTCAATAAACAAACTAAATGAATCCATGTGACTTTTGTTTTGGAAGCCTTGGTTCACTTGTAATTGGGTAGTGTGAACCTAAACAATCAAATACAAAAATGCAACAAAATAAACTTTTCCAGCATTGTTTAGATCAGAGAAAAATGAGCACACAGTAAGAAAATATGTAACAAACTATAATGCACAAGCATGGTTAATTAGGAACTAAATGGTTCTAATAACAATCTTCCTGTGATAATGTTTGGCATTCAAACCCGTAAGCACTGTAATTATATTTGTTGAAGAGATCTATGTGTACCTGGATGTACTTATGGTCGGAGAGGCCAGGAGGAACGCTGGTCAGAGCGTTATTGTCAAGGTGCAGTTCCCGCAGGTGGGGGACACTAGCCAGTGTGCCATTTTCCACAGAGCCGATCTCATTGTAGCTCAAACCCAGCCTGTGGGGAAAAAAATCAGAAAGTAGATGAGACTTGGAAACATGCAAGAGCAAAAAACGCCCAAATTGCATTAGTAGTAAAATCAACTTAGTGACATCAATGTTTATCTCCTGCTCTTGGTTTTATTAACTAATGAAACAGAAAGAGTTGAGGAAATTAGGATATGGAAAAAAAGACTCTATGCATCTGTCTTGGAGGTCATTACTTTCCCAGTCTATTACTTAATTATGAGAAAATGGAAAATAAATCCATCCTAACACACTCTACTTGCATTGCATCAAAGCCCTCTTTGTTCTCGTGCGGTATGCCATCTTTGGCACGATATAAGCAGTGATCTTATAAACACAGTGTATTCAAATTTTATGAGCAAACCAGCTATTTTGATTATCCAAAAAATACTGCTTAGGTCTTTCTAGGTTTCTCTAGGTTTTTTGTTTTTTTCTTAACAAATCACTGAAGGTGAAGCTACCCTAACACATCCTCATAATTAAACGACCACATAAGTTGATGTACCATAGGGGCAGTTTTTCCAAAACTTTCAAATCACTGTTAAAATGTAATGATGTTTTATGGGGTGAGAACGCTTTCCTTAATGTCTGGTTAGGTTTGGGTACAAAAAACACTTTGTTAAGGTTCGGGAAAAATCATGGCTTGGGTTAAAATGGTCACTTTAAATTTGGGTAAAGTGTGGGTGTGGGTAAAGTTACTACTTCCTTAAAGTTAGGTAACCTTTGACGTCTTGGCAACAGCAAATGCCACAACAATTGTGGTTATGTCTTTTAAAAAACTGTCCCGACTCATGGTTGGAAACTGGAAGCAAACAGTGGTCACCTACAGCTAATTCCACTTTTTGCCATCTATCTATCTATCTATCTATCTATCTATCTATCTATCTATCTATCTATCTATCTATCTATCTATCTATCTATCTATCTATCTATCTATCTATCTATCTATCTATCTATCTATCTATCTATCTATCTATCTATCTATCTATCTATCTATCTATCTATCTATCTATCTATCTATCTATCTATCTATCTAGCCGTCCACCCAACCTGCTGCCTATGATTATGGAAACTATTCACTTTTTATTGACACCATCTGAACTGTGTCACTTCTCCAGGTCATAATTACTACAACCACTAGATGGCGTCTGTCACTCAAACGTAACTATAGATAATTCTTTCTGGCTTAAATTTTGACCTATACTGTCATTTTTCTTTTGAGGACAGGCTGAGCTATTCACAAACAATAGAAAACATGAGACAGCATGAAAAACATAGAAGAGAAACTGAGTTTTTTTTTTTTTTAAATGAAACTGTTAATTCTGAAAGATGAAAAAACACAATCTTCCTCATACAAATAAAAATCTGAATTCATGAGCAATAAAATGCACTTTGCTAAATTCAATTCAGTACAGGTGTTTTCCGCTACAACCTTACTTGGTCTGGTATGATCAGTAGCTTATGGTGGTTAATGTTAGCAAAAGTTGGCAAACCCGAGATTGACATAGCTGAGTAAATGACATTACTCAGTCAAGCACGGTAAAGATAAACATCTGAATGGCTGTATAACAGAAGTGAAACAAGAATGAATCACAATGTATATCAACAGGAGACATGGCTCTTAAATTGGGATACATTCAATGCACAATTAACCTGTAATGACCTCACTCAAAGTAAAATAAAAATGAAAAGGGAATTATGAATTCATGTTGAAAACAGAGAATCATAATTGGCATTACTTGGCCAGGTTCTTCAGGCCCTTGAGGCTAGCAGCTGTAATCTTGGTGATCTTGTTACTATCGAGGTGGAGCTCGGAGAGAGAGCTGGGCAGACCTGGCAACACACAGGACAAAGATTACCACACGGAACAAACAAAGTGACGGCAACAACGATGCAAGCTCTTAGCTTACATGACATAATGAAACTGACAATAACACTGATAGTTGTAGCAATTTGCATTGTTAGATTTCAGCACAAATGTGCAGATTAGTTATCAAGGAGTGGCTTTTTCCAAGTCTATAAAATCCTCATTACATGCATCATTTTACTAAAAACATCATGTTCCCACCCTGAAATAGGCTGGTTTAAATTACTATGTAGCACAATTTTTGTGTTTTTTCACATTGAACCCATTGTTTGCTTACATGCAAGCATCCTTCTAGAAGATGGTTGTTTTGGCTCAGCTTGTCTGGATAAGAGTTGGATTAAGCCAAATCCTTTCATTTAGCAATTATTTGTGGAAATAGATATCAGTGTTGTACCTTTAGGGATCTCTGTGATGTTAGTATCGGCAATGCGAATGTAAGAGACTCGTTTCAGGTCAGCAAAAGCATCGGCGTCGATTCCTGCGTTCTTCAGAGGGTTAGACCCGAGCTCTGAAAAGAAAAAGAAAAAGAATTAATGAAGAGAAGGTTTCGACCACAGACAGAGGAAAGAGAAGAAAGAGAGAAGGAAACAGAAAACAGCTGTCATGGATCACATTTATGAAGTTAAGTCCTCTCCTGGTGTATTACAGGAAGAGAGGGCTGAGTCATGAGTAAACAGAGTCTTGGGCAAGAGAATAGCTTGTGTTTGCAATGCAGCCTTTCTCCACGCCAGATTCTGTGATTCATCATGGTGGGATCATTATTCTCATATCTTCACATTTTAAGTACTGAATGCACACTTTGAACTTTAGTTGACCAATGGCAGATTAACATTTTAAGTTGTGAAACAAGAAATTAAGTCAGAGATAAGTTATCAAGTGAGAAGTAGAACAAAAAAGGGGAAGGAGGATAAAGGACAAATAATCTGTGATTATTTTGTGGGAAAAAAACACATGTTGTATTAATAATGATTTGCATTAACAGGCTAGCACAGTGTAGTCTGTAGTCGCCTACTTAATCACTACCAAACTGTGCCGTGTAAATCTTGTCCCAGTAAACAGTAAAATTACATGAACTTTTCCTTCTGGTATAAATCAATCCAATTTACCATTCCCACACAAGTACCTACTTGAACAATAAATACAATTAATGTTTACATAGTTAACCGTAAAGGTCACAGCTTGTTACAGTTGTTGAAGTTCACCCGAGGCAGGTTGAGTACTCTCAAACTCTTTGAGTGGGTCTTACTGGGGTTTTAAGCACTAATGGATCTATGTTGGTGATGCAAGAGTAATAAGTCTACATTTCAGTAAATTCTCAAATAATCCTCAACTTATTTGTGTAGCACAGTGATTGACATTAAACAAAGACTTTGTGTCAGCACTACAATAGTTGTTTTCCTTAAAAGTGCAAAAGTAGAAATGCAGTGCTGTATATGTAGGATAATTTATGGCCTCATTCAAAATATGTCATTTTTCTCACCAAGAAAAAAAAATCTTGACTTTATTTGACCTAGTTTTGAACAGCAGGTTGCATCTTCAGTGAAATCAGTGTTTTGAATGAAAAAGTGCCAGGGTGTAAATTAAAAGTTTCACAGATGTGCCAAAGTGATGAACGTTATTGAACCTTGTCATGATGTTATCAAATGTCAGCATAATCTGAGGAAATATTGGATGCAGTTGGTTTCATCTCAGCTGCTGAACTGCAGCCATCCATGAGATCACTGACAAACCTCTGAAGGCCCAACTCACTGCTGGAAGATATGTGCTGCCCAATGTCACACCTCTTCAAAGTGCTTGTGCTATCCAAAAAAAATATCTGTACTCGGAATTATTTAGAAGGCGTTTATATTTTCATACCCATGACAATGACATGAGTCATGCCCTGGAAAGAGGCCTTCTTGATCTTGGTGATCTCGTTCTCGTGGATGCGCAGCTCCTGCAGACTCTTGGGCATGTTGGCTGGCATTTCCTTTAGCATGTTCTTAGACAGGTAGAGACGCTGCAGCTTGGTCAGAGGGTTGAGGGCCTTGGCGTGGATGATGGTGATTTTGTTGTTCACCAGGATCAGAGCCTATATGGAAAAATAGCGGGAAGATGAAATACAAGCAATGAACTACTTCTTCTTTATGATGTATAGCTTCTGAACTCAATTTTTCAAATTGCATGTTTTTATGTTTTTTTTCTCCAATTCTTACTGTTAAATGTTTGTTTTATGTAAAACACATTGAGTTGCCATGTTGTTTGTTGTTTAATCCAGTCTGTGCTTGTTTAAACTTACATCACTGTTTAAAGTTGTATTATTAGGGAATTTCAACTTTATATGAAACTTAACATTTCCTTTTTCCATTCAGAATTTTTCAGCTTTACAATGCACCATGGGACAGTAAATATCGTGTTCTTTCTACAAAAACAAGACATTTTTAGCTCAGCAGCTGTTCATTTGTCACTCCAACCCAGTGCATGCCCTGTCAAGATGGTGGGCCAAGGTCAAGTCCACTCAGGAGATACTACCAATGCATTTCATAGGAATCTCTGTCCCGCTGTTTTACTCTCATGTAAGCAGACACAAGGCAACTTGAGGTATGTGGTCTATTCCCCTTGAGAGGCCTGTTACATTACAGTGGAAACAGCTCTGGTTGTCAAACAAAAGTATTTACTGCAAGCAAAAAAGCTGAAGCAGTTCAGAGGCGTGAGGCTGTAAGGCCTACGGGTGAATAGTTTCCATGCACCTGGTGAGTGGGGGAGTGGTGGTGCTAGGAGTCACTGGTTCGAGATAATAAAGATGGGAGGAGAAGTGTGTTATTGGTGGCTAAACGGAGGAAGTGGAAGAAAGAGGTAGGGTGTAGTGGAGTCAATATTCCAAATTACAGGTTGTTAAAAATTGGTATAATTCCTTCCGAGCCAGCTTGCTGGAGCAATTTACTCTTGATGCAACTGTGCTGACCATGCAATAAAATCCAACAAAATGAGTTTAATACAATATATTTCCCAATGTGGATATTGAAAGAGTGTTGTAGTTAGTGTGATGGTTACATAAGAACACACATTACATAACATTAGGAATAATGCTCAGTAAACAGACATGAATCTCCAGAGATGGACGTGAAAAAGGTCTCTTACGTGAAGCCCTTTAAGGTTCTTGAAGTCATTCTCCTTGATCTCAGTGATCTTGTTGTTCTGCAGGTCCAGCAGGGTGGTGTCATCAGGGATGTCCCCAGGAACAGACTTCAGACCTGATGGAAGATTAACATGAGACGTTATGTTATTAGAAGTACTGTGTGAGGGTTAGCAGTTTATGAATGTAACAAATCCATCAAACTGATGGATGATGGAAAACTGAGTTTGAGGTGAGCTGGTGACAGCCTTGGCTGACCACAGTCTAACTTTAATAACAAGAAGTGTGTTTTCTTACTGTTCTCCATGAGCATGGTTGAAATCTTTGTCATTTTCTGTCACTTAAGATGTCAGTTTAAACTCATCTTAGACCATGCAGCCATATTAGTCAGGTCTACTGTATGTTAAAGCCCTTTTTAAAAATTATTTTTACTTTTTGTTATTGAGAGATATCTGTATTTGTGTTGTTTTTTTCTTGCTCTTCTCACAGTGGAAATTGTTGCTGTTGTTTATTTAGTCAAGAATATTCAATGTTATAGAGAACCCCTCATTTACAGGAGCTTAAAGTTGCTAAAAAACTGTTATGAAGTGAAGCGAATCAAACCTGGAGACGCAGGAAATAGTAACCAAGTTAACAGCAGCGACACTCTGAAAAAACAGCCTGCTTTGTCAACGTAGCATGCCACATAAAATCTCAATGATAGGAGCAGAATGGGTTTTATGGTGACATTCCAAAGGGACCAAATAACTATTTGATGTGCTCCAAGGCACATATGGTGGAAATGGACCTTAAAACAAATTTCCTTTGGAGTAAGTAAGCGGCTGCATACCTGGACGCTGAGCTCACGCTAAGATCGTTTTGCTTGGACTTCAGCATGGCACATTATGACACACAAAATGGCATCTGTAGTAAAAGGTAGAGTGGACTGTTTTGAAGAAATGAGCAAAGACAGCCGTGCGTTAATTGTGTTTGCTCTTACGCATCTGTGGTAACACAAAAAAATATGCTGAGATTCACAATGGGTAGTTTACATTTCAGAGGAAGAGTCATAGAATAAACTGTTTAACAAGGGAGCTTACATTTCTATCTCCCGATCTCTACATATGGACGTCTGGACACAATTTGTCTTAAAAGCTTGTGACTACTTCTGTTCTGCTCATCTAAACATTACTTCCAGCGAGGTTTGCTTTTCTCTCAGCCTTTCCAACTCGACAGTAGATGATCCACAAACCCTCACAGCTGTTTGTGGTCACCTCTGTCATTACAGCTCCACACTGTATACATCTAAACTCACACACACACATACACACACTCTTTTTTCAATGTATTGTTCATCCATGTTTGGACCATTGTTTTCCCCTTTTTTTAATGTGAGTGTCACAACGTTGTGGAAGTGCAATATTACATTTTGGGTCTTCACAGACATTTTAGCCATTGTAAACTGTGTGTTACTGGGTGCAGTAACACTGTAAAGTCAAGGAGGCTAAATGTATTAGTTTTGTTTTTACAGATCTGTGTAGAATAACAGAGAGTTTACTTTAAAGACAGCTTAAAATTACATTTCCTCCTGACTTGTGCCCTCATGCATCCAATTTGTTCCATTTCCTGCTTTTAGAAGACGCTCTTCATTATAATTTACAGTAAATGATGTATTCTTGTGAGAAACACAACTCGCGAAATGTCTCCAGCAGCAGAGTGAATAATAAAGTGGATGAAAAATGCAAATTAACTGCTTATCATACAGCAGTGTCCCTCAAAGTAAGTTAAAAAAACACCTTACTTGCACCCCAAAGGACATTTTTTAAACATGATTAATATGATTTTTGTCTTTTTAAATAACATTTAAAAGCAATGATTTCCTTGTTGTATTGAGCTATGCCAAGCCTTGCTGAACTGTTCATTCTCAAATATTTGAACCATATGCTCAAACTACTTTGTTTTACTACAACAAGGAAGTATTTTTTTACACTGAACATTACCTTAATGCTGTGACACAACACTTCATCAGTATCACGCAGAAATGCTGGTTCATATGAAACAAATGATTAACACTGTGATACAAATTTGGTGGTGCAATAATAACAATAACATGAACTGACAGGTTAGTATAAATGATTTGAATGTCATGTTGCGGTCAGCGTCTCACTTTCTTGCTGATCGTCACTTGGCAGGAAATGAACATGAAGAATGGAACTTTGAGTCTCGCCCCCGCTATTATAGTCACTATTAATCACTCCATTTTGAAGCAAAGTGATTGGGATATCAAGCGTATGATTGCGTTGGACTGGAATGGACTCATTTTCAGCACATCCAAGCATTAATGACAGTGTTTATGTAATTTCCTCTCCATCTCTGGCACTGTGGCCAAGTTACACAAGTTTATTTGGCTGCATCATCAAAAGGATGGATTTCCTCATGGGATTACCAGGTCATTCAGAACCCAAGTGTGGGTACATGTTATGTGCATCCCTCACCGTCACTGCATAAAAAAAAGATGCCTTTTTAAAATCAGAGATCATGCTGATCACCATTTGGTGAAAGTAACATTTTACACTTCCAAGAAAGAACAAAAGGCTGTTGTTTCAGACTATTTATTAGAAAAACCCTGTTTGAACAAAGTTTGGCAAATGTAATCACATCTCATTTGAACCCTAATATATATTTTCTCTCCTAAAAGTTTTAGCTGTCACCCTGCCAGCTGCAAACTTACAAAGATAAATCTGAAAAAGCAAACAGATGCTTTGAGATAGTGAGCAGACTCCTGCATTCTCTATACTTGTGTGTGTCCACATATATATATATATATATATACACACACATATGTTTATTCCCACATTAGTTTGAGTGTGTGTTTGCGTGCATGCTAGCAGGTCTGGGGAACAGATGGAGGCTCATGGCCAACAGTGCTGATGCAGGAGTTGAGAATCCTGCCATGGAGCTACGTCTCCGGGGAAAGTGCTGCTGCTGACTGGGGCCCAGGCTCAAGCACTGATGTAATGGAACTAGCCGTTTCCTGAACATCACTCTCTCCAACTGTCTGTCTCTCTGACTGCCTGCCTGTCTCTCTGACTCTTCAGCCACCTGCGTGTGTGGGTCTGCCTGTCTGTATGCTTGCTCTGCTTATTCTTCACACTCTCATTGATTGGGCTGAAAACATATCTTTTGTCCTTCATTCATTCTGCTTTAAGTAAGATCTCAAAATGAAAATGGTTATTAGCTGGGTTTGCTGTCTACTCCTCTCTAGTTTACGGTCATCCACCCAGTTCCTCCTCCTCTGCTCATGACCCTCCCTTTCCAAACAAAAGCAGAGCCAAAAAACTATCAAATCCAACTGTGTAGCAAAGCATTTTATTCAATATACAAGAACAAATGAGGCCAGGGACTTTTCTATTGTGAGATGACTCAGGCTGTTGTATATGCTATATATCAGATTAGACAAACAGAGATGATAAGCTCTAAACAACTAAGAGGGCAATGTAGTAAACTGTTGTGACTGTGCTGAAGTAAAAAGGCAGATAAGTAATTGCCGTCTTTTAACCTTGAGTGCACAAAGTTAACATGGAAAAACAATTTTGTTTTGGAACATTTGAGCTTGTTAAACGTGGGATGTGTTCGGGACTTTTCCTCAGTCCAGGCAATCCTTTAATCTTAAATGCTTGAATTTTTTGTTTCTCAGGACAGACAGATAATGAAACTGTGGCAGGAAGTGAGGCATCAACATTGGTGTGATGCTCTTGTTATTGGGGATTTAGCGACGGTGCAGTGACGTACCATCAGACACCCTTCTTATGACCCTGTGGTTTTGGGTGGAAAGAGGAGACGACAAAAGCTTGTAAAGTCTGTGACTTTTTCTGCTCATAACACCAGAAACGTCACTCAGCACAGCACAGTAAAACTACAGCAGACACCCTTCTGACCTCCGCATTTGATCCATCATAGTGAGCTCATTTGTGTGGAATTCAGGCCAGGACCGCAAATGGAAGAAGCAAGAAGAAAATGGTTGTGAACAAGAAGCATTATTTTTCTGAACTCAGGAATAAAATCAAGGTAAAAGGTGCTTAATGTACCGCCAGGACTTAGGTGTGATAAAGCAAACAGATGGTCAAGATAAATTATAGATTTTAGTGGTATTGTAGTGGTATTTGAAATTGAAACCCCATTTAGGAAGGTTTTAAAGGCCAAATATAGCATTTTCTGACAATGTTGTGGTTATTTCTCTCATTTCTCTTTGTGCTTTTGTTTGTGATCTCACTGGTTTGAAGTGGGCTGAGCTCAACTGGAAACAGGTGTGAATGCATCAACCATGATGTGGCAACATTTGCATCAAAATATGAGGACAGTTGTTGCTTGCGCTAGAAGGACACTGTAACTGAAATCGGATTTAAGTCCTGATGACAAAGATGATCTTAATGTTTGACTCCTAATAAATACCCTCTTAAACTACAGTATACTCCAGAAAAAATGTGCATGAATACTGTTTACTATAGTACAAGTTTACAGCTTCTCTGCAATTCAGGGATATTGACATATTTAAAAACCTTTTCTATTAATTAAAAAAAATTGGATAGAAGTATGTGAGCATTTCCTGAGACTGTAAATACCAACATGCAAGCTCTCAGTTGATCCACTACCATAATACTTTGATTGCCACCTGCAAATACCTGCATTCCTGTGTCTGTGCTGCATGTTAAAACTTTAATTATATGTATTAATAGTCTAAAAAGTCATAAAGGAGCCCCACACACAAATCTGACAAAAAGCTTCCTGCTCCTCACAGTGTGTGTGATCAGTTTTGTGTTTTCTTCTGATGGTTCCCTCAATGCATGCACAGTAAGACCTTCATGTCTCATTTAGGAGCACTGAAGCAGTCCTTTTAATAGTTGTTAATTATCAACAATTATACACTTGTGGAGTATCCAGAGTGACGCCTAATGCACCTGGGAGGTGTGTTATCTTACCAAGGTCAGAGCACTGGATCACACGCAGGTGGCACTGGCATCGGAAGGGGCACTTGGGTCCATCAGGCATGCGAGGTGAATATACCTCTGGAGTCTCATCAGGTAAAGCCGATCCTGGTTCATCCTCCATCATGAAGTCTAGGAAGCCAGACTGGCGGAAGGGCAGAGCCCAGCAGGCAGTGACCAGGAGCAGAGAGAGACAGGCCGACCTCATGGTGCAGCTAGCAGGGAGCCTGGAGGACAAGAGGACACAGATCAAAGGTTTGGATGGATAGACTTTCAAAACAGTCTGTCTATGATTAGTTTGGAAATGACTATACTCTGTGTAACTATCTGTTTCTGATTATAAATGTAATAACCAGAGAGAAAGTTTGCAGAGAGAACGAAGAAAAAAAACAACAACTTGGTTTGGCAGTGAATCAAAGTCTGTAAAAGGGACATGGAGTGAGAAAGACAGAACAACACACATTGATTGAAGTCCAGAGAGGCAAAGGGTAAAGGTGAGAGGTTGAAGACAAAGGGAACGAAGGTTAAGAGCCCCGGTGTAACAATTTAATGAGGTTGGTAAAATAAGACATTTAACTGGTCAATTTTGAGCAGAAGGTGAAGGGTGATATAGCAGGAGTTGGAGAAAGCCAAATGAAAAAATGACACAATATTACTTGGTCAGAAGCTGTATGCCTTTAGGTTAGATACTGTTTGTGTTCCTACGTATTAAAGAACAAACCGAAAAAAGACCTATTGCACTTGTGGGTCTGAAACTTTAAATTCTGGCCATGCAATATAATACAGTGACGCCCAACTTTGTCAGACGGCTCAATAATGTATAAAATATATTTGAATTGATAATATTTAGATTTGTTTGCATTTGTACTTGTACCACTTGGAGTACTGGACATTTTAACCATTTATCCATTACTTTTAGCTATCTGTTTCAACTGTTTATCCATTACTTTAAGCAATTTCATCATTTATTCATTCACTATTTGAACTTTAGCTTTTTCGCTGGCTAGTTTCCATATACTCAATTGCAACAAGTAGTGTTCAGATGCTACAGCTGATTTTGTGGATATATTCTTCAATCAAATTGTAATTTCCACTCTTATAATCTACTCCTATAATTGTCCCCATGTACGCCCTGGCAACTGCAGACTTACTGCCTGGAGGAACAAGTACCCCTGGCTGGGAATGACTATAGGTTCAACTGTGTCTCTTTTGATGTTGTTTCATCATTAAGAGATCTTTTCCTTTAATGCACATTCCTTCAAAATGTGCCAAATTACATAGGCACAAATGGGAAGTATGCGCCTATGTAATTTGCTTTTGCAGCAGAGAAAGGTGCAACACTGGCTGCTGCATAAGCAAAATCTACATTAGCTTTTATAGTAATACACATGGAATACATAATGGCTGCCACTATATACCACCATACCTAATTTTTTCTATTCAACAGCAGTGAATCAAAGTGATTTGTTTGCATTAAAGTACTTTGTCATAAGTGCATGTTATAAATCTAGCAAAGGAGTGGATATCTACTGTAAGAGTAGCAGGGAGAACCCTGCTTTATTGTGCACTGCCCTACTTCTAAACACAACCACAACCCTGCTGACAGACACACACACACACACACACACATACTATCAAATTCAAAAAACTGTGCGGACATCCACACAAACTCCCTGACCTTTTACACATATACACACACACACACACGTATGCAGAGTCTTAAAGACCCAGCAATCTGCTTGTCATGCATAAAGCCAGGAGTCGCTCCTTCCCTCTTGGTGCCACAATAATTGAAGGGCGGATTTGAGCCGCAGTTGCTAACAAATGATTTGGGAACAACCGGTCTGCAGCAGACTTTGACCTGAACATCGTGACCAGGATGGTGAAGCTGACCCAAAACCAGTCAGTTGGCTGGAGCTGATATTGATACTGGCCTTTTTTATATGGTCTGTGTGCAAGTATGATGAATATGTGCTGTATCTTTGCTTTCTTTGTGTCATTTGAGTTTGCATTTGCATCTTTGAAAGGTGTAAGATGAAATAATTTTAAATGCAATAATGACTGTGTTTTCAGTAGTGTGTGAGAGAATGAGAGAGAAAGCAATTTTAAGCGATGATGTGCTGATGTAGTGTAAATCCAGGTTAAGGTTAAGTCGGGTCATGGGGATGTCGGCTCAGAGTGACTTTCAACATAAGCAGTAATTATAGTCCTTTTCCACAAAACAGCCACCACTTTGACACACTGTACAGCTTCAGTCCAGTGGTTACAGTATGACCACGTATGAAATCACTTCCATTCAGAAGGGACCTGTGTTGGATAGAATATTTATTTCTTTTTAATGTTTCTCTTTGTCTTTTGTCCTGTTGCTATGAAGCAGAAAAACTTGAAAAACTCTCAGAAGGATGATTTCATAAGTCGGCACTTAATACCTGGAATTGTGTCACACAATGTTTAAACTCTAGATGCAGTTTTCCATGCAGAACTTTTGCCATTTCGTCTCACTTGGAAACATGTAGTGGGAGGAGTTCAAACAAAGCTCCAGCCTGAACATACAGTAGATCCAGAGGACAAGTTGTTCCAGTCTTTACAGACTGAGTAATCTTGGCTGTGTCAGTCTTTCTTATCTCACTGTAGTTGAAAGCTCAATCCAACAAAAACCATGTCTGCAGATTTGGCAGAAGCATTATATCGTCTTGTTGGATTTAGGGCTATAAAGCACTCCTGGGTCAAATATTGTGTGTAGACGCCTTTGATGGTTGTTTTAACCTGCCTAGATGCCAGATACGTTGGGCTTGTCTTGTAGTATCATTCATTAATTGCCAATGCTGGAAAGTATTTGAAAGTAAGTTTATCAATCTTTGTGTAGAGGTTCAGATGCTGTGAACTTCATACATCTGGCAGATCTTGCAGGCTGAAACGTTCAGAATTATCTACAAAGCCAGTAGACCAGTTCTTGTTAAAGGATCATAGATGCTCAACAAAGGTTTCACCACTCATTACTGAACCATATCTCCCTGCTTTGACCCATGGCCACAAGCACATAAACAGATATACATGCACATGTTCACTCGTGTAGGGTTTCAGACGTCCCTCCATGTGTCCTGCCATTAATCCATCAGCCTTTGTCCATAAAGTTTTCAGCAGTTTTTAGTCTGAGCCAGACAGACAATAAGAAGAAGACAGAGCAATCTCAAAGTAAGCTGGATGAGCATTTAATGGCCTTCAGCATTACTGCTACTTTGTGAGACATAATCAGGCCCAGAAGTTGTTGATGAGAATAAAACAAGAATTTAAAATAAAACCAGGAAAAAGGAATAAAAGAGATTTTCAGGGGGTTTATTGTTTTGGGACATTAACTTACAATTTGTAACCACAGCTGTAGAATAAACTGTAAGTAATATCATGTAGTTCAGGGATTTGGGGACATTGTGGAAACTGTATTGCTGTATCAACATGAAAGTGGAGATATAATGGATATGTGGTTGTTCAAGGTTTGTTAGCATGAACATAACTCTAAATTTCAAACAAAACATATGGAATTAAGCTAAATTTCAATCTTTTCTTAAGAAAAAAATCACTTCAAATTTAAGGCTTCTTTCAGCTTTTCCAGCTGGGATGAACCTATGGGGACGATGCATGAGACAGCCTGCTGTGCCCCAGGCGTCTGGTTTTCATTACCAGTCTGCTCAGATGTGTCCACAGGCCCTGCAGGATGGCCTGCTCTCAGACGATGCCCCCACCTCCATACACGCACCTGAAGAATCTACTGAACACATGACACAAGCTTCTGAAACAACACACACATGTGTGTGCTACACCCAGAGGGCTGCCAACACAGCATGCTGGGACATGACTTGACCATGCAAACTCTACATCTTGCCAGTGTCAGCTTTTCCAGTACCCTCAAAGGAGATGCAGCTGTCTGTTGTGAGATAAAGCCAATTCCCCTTATCAATTTCACTTTCACAGAGGAACAGTAATGATAACAATCAAGATGGAAATCCAACCTTGATGATACAAAAGGTCCTGATTTTGTGCCCTGCAGCTTAATATGATAATTTCTTCAAACTGATGAATTATTGACATGACATGAAACGTTGATATATTTTTGCAGTGATGTATTGTAGCTTCACTTGCTTTTGATCATTTTTACACCATATCCAGCTTAGAAACTACAGATAGCATTGCTTTTAAAATGGGATGCATTGTCTGGATGTTGCCACTTGTTGAGTCTAACAGTTACAGTACAAATCAAACATCTTTATAACTTGAACATGTTATGCATAAAACCTACAGTAATTGCATTAAACCAGTCTCCCAATGGTTTCTTTCATGATATATCAATTCAGACTTCATTTGGGGAACATGGCCAGTATCACGTTGTGGTACGACATGCCAGCTTACAGGATGAAAGTGGGACAGGCTTTATTCACAGCAAGTGGACTGACACTAATCAGTGTCAAAAAATTGGTACACAATCTGGTTCCCTACTGATTGATCTTTTAAAAAACAATACAAGACATTCAGTCTTTGTTAACCCTAAAATATGTGCAAAATTGGATGCACAAAGGCAACTAAAGTTCTAAAAATGTGATGTTCGGCTTCATGGTTACTTTTTAAAAGCAGTATTTGGATTTATTAGGAGTCTCGACTGTTTCCAAACTTTCATCACTCAGGAAATCAGATAAAAGTGTGCTTTGTAGATTTGTGATGGTCACATTGTGGTGAAAGGGATGGTTCAAGACTTTAAAAAGTTCTAGTGCATGATTGTGAAAGTACTTTAAATGCATGTGTGGTGCCAGTAGGAAAGATGTATCGAAATGAAAAAAGCACAAGCAGCCGTGAGAAAGTTTAGCTTGTATTTTCAAAAGATTTACTATTGACCACATCCCAGAAAAGGACATGTGGTATATGGTGCACTACTATCTCTATTCTTCTCCCTTGTCTTCAAAAACCTGTGATATATCATTTCATGTCTGACCAAGAAAAAAAAGGGGGCGGAGTTGACATTTCCTGTGGCGGCAGCATCCTTGTCAATACTCCTGTCTTCCTCTTTCGTCTCGTCTCATCTCATCTCCCTTTCTCCTCCCTCCCGCTACTTTTCCCCCTGAGTCTGGCCCCAGCATTGCTAATGATTCCCAGAAAGGAAGCAGATTTTACTTGAGGGAGTCACTTTCTCCTCTTTGTCACTGCCTTTCATTGAAACCTTGAGCTGATAAAATCAATGAGATACTCGAGGAACCATTACCACAGATCTTTCACGCAAACTTCTGCAGCATGAAAGAAACAGATTGGAGTATGAATACCGTGTCTCGATTTTGGCAAATCCAACCATCTTGCAATGATGGAAACAATATAAAGCAGACACCAACTACCATCCCAACCTCCACCTCCCCTGTCCGCTACCTCCCCCTCCCCTCTAACTCTCCACAGGCCTGCGTCTGCCTCTGCAGAGCGTCTGTCAGCAATGAATCACTGGAAGGTATTTACAAGGCCACAGGACATTTAAAACACGTGTGGCCCTTTTAACCCTTCATTAAATGAATGTGAACTCCCCTCCCACGTGGTTGCAACATATATGCTCAGACACATAAGCATGATCAATAATATTGTTCAAACCTGAAAATGAGTGATTTTACAAGCTCTTCCTTGGAAATGGTCGGAACAGTCAGTGGTCATTATTTTCTACAAATTTCAAATGTATCCAGGGGTTTTGTGAGTGGGAACATGTCTGTCTGAAAATATGCAAAGACACGGCCAACAAACTATTTCAAAAAGCCAAGTAGTTCTTGTAATAGGAGTTAAGCCAAATCAGTCTTGTCTGGAAAGTAGCCCATGTATGTCTGCAAGTGAGGATTTTGGCTTAAAGAATGCCCAAGACGCTTCTTTTGACCGCAACAATCAATATAAATTCTTTATGAAGCATAAAGAAAAAAAGTGTCAGTTTTAGCTATTATTGAGAGATCAATTTAGGGTGTGCTAGTTGTTTGGAGCCATAGCATGACAAAGCCAGCAAGTGGTTAAACCACATTTCAGCTGTTCCATGAGAAGAGCTGTCAGCTTGCCATCAACCTCAGTCCCATTATCAACAGTCTGTGCTGCACAGACGTGGACGAACTGCCCAACCTTCTCTCCCTTTCTTCTCTTTCCATCTCCTCCCATTTTGTACTCTTTCCTTTCCTTCCCCGGCTTCTCTCCCATAGCCTATGGTATTTTCTTTCACTGTCAGACCCTTAAAACTTTGGCCAGAAAGACTGACATGTGGAACTTTCTGGTATTCAAGTGAGCAAAGGGGGGAAAAAAGCCGTCATGGCTGATGTCCATTCAATTCCATTGTTCTTTTACTCTTTTTGACCCAGAGAGTTGAAGTCCAGATGGAAAAATGCAGCCCCTGAGTGCAAATCTGGGCCTTGTCTCCTCCAAACCTTCCGTTCACTCACTCCTGGTTCAAATGTTAAACATCTGCTCAACTCAAAACTATGAACTCTGGAAGTTTTTATTGCTCTGAATGTATTTTGGTTTACTGTTTATGCTACTTTTAGTCTCTATTCTATTCTAAGTCCCAATTCCATTCTATTTTGTTTGCCTCTGTGTCTTTTTCCCTTTTCAGTTGCACTCCAGTCCACTCAATGCAATTCAGTGCAGCTGAGCCTTATTAGGTTTTTTCCCTGCTGGCAAAAAAGGATGTAATGAGTTAGCTGAGAGTTGTGTGGTGGCTTGCCGGGAAGCCTTCAGACCTCTCTTTGATAGAGGAAGCTGTACCATTACAGGATTAATGGCTCTGTGCGTTGCCAGGTACATCTTTTTTTCATCTCCTCTTCAAAGCCTCTCACTTTAAGTTGCCCCTAGCAATTTGGGTCCTGTTCTGCTCCTGTGAAAACACAGCAGCAAACGCCACATTGGGCAGAGAAGGTTCATATTGAGAAGGCACAGGGCCACAGAGGAGACAGATAAGAGATTGGGGTTAAAAAGGTCTGGGTGTACTCCCAAATGAACTGCTGAAATGGAAAGTGTGAGAAACACCAGAGACAACGTTTCTAATCAAAGTCTTGACAAACAGAAATGGACTGAATCAACACAAGAGATCCTGATTGTTGTTTCAGCTTTTTTTTCTCTTCATTTGCTTGAAGACTGCCCCAACTCCACAGGGAGAGAAAAAAAGAGAAAGAAAAAGAATGAAAGAAATCTAAAAAAGAAAGAAAGAAAGAACGAAAGAAAGAAAGAAAGAAAGAAAGAAAAGGAACAAATTAATGCAACAAACCCAAATCTTTTCCACTGACGTTGCAAGTGATGAAAAAAAGAAAACAACTTAAGTACAAAGAAAATGTTCTGCCCTCTTTTCACTCAACCCACTGTCTTTATGTAAGCATAAGAAATCAGATTCACTATCAATATATAAAACTAACACTGTCATGGATATAACTAAGGTATGCAGTGGGTTCCATATGGGTCACATCCAAACAATCAACAAACACGTGTCAAAACACTTCACTTGGTGAACTGCCACACAAAGCTTCACATTAAAAAACTACAAGCCAAAAAAGTAAACTGCTAAAAAAAACACCAGATTAGTGGATATTTTAGAGATTAACAATGGACCAGAAGAATAAGTTTTTGGCAGAGGAGTGAGGTACCAGCATCAACAGCACTACCACACCCCCTTCCCTAGCCGCTGCTCTTCTCTCTGAGCTGCATGCAGATTGGACTGGAAATGATTAAGGTCCCTCATCACAAAGCCAAGAGTGCTGTGGGAAGATCTGGCAACATATTTGGAATATACACAACACACACCAAGCTGCACAGAAGTACAATAGGAGCAACATATTGTATAAAGAAGAAAAGTATGCATGCTTAAAAAGACACATATGCACAAAGGTAACTGCAAGAAAACATATGTAGTTATCTCATCTTTATGAAATAACATCATCAGCAAATAATATGACCTTTTAAATCAGAAGTAATGTCTTTTCATGGTTCCAGTTGTAAAAAAGCACTAAATGATCAAAAAAGTAACAATCCATCAACAACAAATCTATCCTCACAAAGCTATTCTCCATTTCTGTACAAAATAGTCCATGCCTAACCCAACCCCACATCACCCATTGATATCCCACTTTTCTTTTTTTCCCAGAGTTAAAGGATTAACCTACCTGTTCTCAGTAGAGGCAAGGCAAAGAGAGTTGAAGTAGACGAGCTTGACTCCCAAAATCCAGTCGAATGGGGGGATGAGACTGTGAAGTGACTGCGAGGGCCTATGGGGTAATTGGACTCGGAGCGCGTGCAGCCAAGATCAAGCAGGTGTGCTCTGTCACAACAAGGGGAGGAGAGAGAGAGAGAGAGGGCGAGACAGGAAGAGAGACAGAGGAGTCAGAGGAGAGAGAGACACAAGGAGGGAGGGGTCCCACCGCTTAGCTCCTCTCAGGACCGAAACAATTGGTGGAGAACTTCCCCCGTTTTCGCTGCGCGCTCCATAAACAGCTGGAAATGGAGAAGGGAGGAAGAAAAAAAAAAAGGAGAGGGAGAATGCAGGAAAAGGGAAACAGGGAGAGGGAGCAGAGGGAAAAAAGAAATAAGGATAAAGAAGAAGAGAAAGAGAGTTTGGAGTTTAAGGCAATAAGCAGTGATTTGGCTGGCAGCCACCCTCACTGTGACATCTGGTAATGATAGGTCCTGTGTGGAGCTTAGCAGAGAATGCTGCACAAAAACTCTCTTTCCCTCTCTTTCACACTCCCTCAGTCATTCATCCTCATTCAGTCTCTATACTGATTACCCCGATGAAAAAACAAAAACACCATCCACCAACACACACACACACACACACACACACACACACACACACACACACACACACACACACACACACACACACACACACACACACACACACACACACACACACACACTTTTGTCTAGTCTATTCAGATTGGCACCTCCTTCCAGTAAACCTCCTACTCAGTTTTAACCCAATTCCCCAAATCTTGATTTGGTTTGTTTAGGTTGCCTTAATGGACAAGGGTCTATTTGACTGTTTTGGCCAAAAAAGAGGAAGAGGCACTTATTACCAGACAAAAATTTAAATATTGGACAATTTTTGATCGACTTTTTGTTCACATCTAATGCTGATAGTTATAAAAATGCAGGAAAAGATTGTGGCTACGGTTGATAATAAGACTAAAGGTTGTGCTTTATCAGAAGTAGTTCATACAACGTGGTGCCCATCCACGTTGGAAATCTGTGCTCATAGTTGTTCCGAATGGCTGCACTCACAGGAGGACAGAAGAGTTAGCCATCACTGGAAGGGGAGGGTTGGCAGGCAATATCATCTATACATGAGGTTCATTTTCATCTCTCCTTGAAAGCATTCATGTGTCGCACTCTGTGGTTCACATGAAACCTTCTGACACTGCACAGATGGCCAAGCACGCCACAATGTGTTCATGGAAGTTGAATCGTCAGTTTCTTAAAGTTAAAGAAATATAATAATATAATAAACTCTAAGCTCTTTTCTTGACAATGTTAGAAAGTGCTTTACAAAAGAATATAAAACCAAACTGGGCAGATAAAAGTAAGGCAAAGAGGAGCATAGAGTACAGAGTTAAAGACAGAGGTACAGAAGTGACAATACAAGATGCACAATTTTAGTAATAATAAGAAAATAAAAGGCACAGAAGTAAAAACAATAAAAGAATGGCTCAGACAGAGTCTCCCACTCAATCCAATGTTATAAATGTTGGCGAAGGAGGTTTCTGAAGCCACTCAACCATCCAGTAAGCACTTGTGAAGAAGTGCACTGGCAGCTTAAGAGTTTACAGCTATGCTAGTGGTTATGTGAGGGTTTACTGAACTCATATCAGCATGCTAGCATTTGATGATTAGCTCTAAAGACAGCCGAGGCTAGTGGAAATGTTATTAGTTTTGCAGGTGTTCATAAACCAAAGTATTACACAAATTAAAAATTTGAACTGAGTTGAATTTATCCTCAGGGGGCTATGAATGTCTGTACCAGACATTTCATGCCAGTCAATCCAATAGTTGTCCAGATATTTTACTCAAGGCCACAAATGTCAACCTCATGATGGCACTAAAGGAAAATTAAGGGGATCATTAAAGTTATTAGTATTCGTCTGGGAACTGTGAATGACTGGATGAGTAAAATGTGATCCGTTGCTGCTGATGGTGCTAAATGAAAAGTCACTGGCATTAGGATACTACTTCCTGTATTGACACTTAACACACATTAGATGTAAATTGTAAGTAGCAAAATCATGTATATATTATAAGGAGGTAATTTGTAGCTTGCTTGACTGGGCCTATCCAAAGCTGGATCTAATTAAACTCCAAAGTCAGCCAGAGCCTCATATTAATATGAATGAAAGGTGTCAGAATGGCTAAGTAGTGCTGCTGCATGAAGGTCACAATCCAACTTCTGTATTGGCCAGTATTTCCATCAGCAGGCATGTGCTCACTTGGCATTTCTTAAGCAAGTCTTCCTTGTTGTAATTCACTGTGGGTAATGAAATTTAAAATGGAAATGATGTTACATGGACAAATCCTATATATCAGTAATCTATATTTTTGTGTAAATCCAGTTTTAGTTCCACTTTGATACCTCTAACAAAGTCTGAAATATCCACAAAGTCAGCACTCAAGGATATATGTCATGAATTGAAGTTACGGTCATAATAAGTTGGCCCCAAGTTAAAATGATGTATTAAAATGACACAAATCAGATACAAGTCAAAAAGATCTTCTTCAAAAATATATTTGATGCATATTAGATTGAAAAAAGTTGTTCAGGTGTAACAGTGCTTTTTTAAATCCTATCACCACATGGGGGTTAATCAAACTGGGCGGATCAAATGAATCCTGAGCTGTGAACACCTGCAGTGATTAAAGCTGATGCACCCTTTCAGATTGTTTACTTCCATGAAATCCTTGTCTCAGTCTCTCTCTGCTAGGGCCTTTTATTAAACCTTATTTTGATTATTGACCAGATCAAAAGGACAATCGCTGGGTAAGCACAGAAGAAAGAAGTCTTCCTCCCCCCAGATTCTCTCTTCATCTGTTTTCTCTCCATCTTTTGGTCTTTCTGTTCAAGACAAAAAAGGATCAGATAACAGAGGAGCAGGTTTCATCCTGTCTGGCTTTTCCTCCCTCAACTTGACTGTCTATCCCTGCAGAAGGCAAAGGGCAGACCACACACGCTGTGGCTCAAAAGTTTGCTGAAATGGTACATTTTAGACTAGCTGGTTTCAGTTCTTTCTTTTGGATGGATAAGTGCTATGCTTTTTTTTCCCTTTTTAAAAAAAAGGTTTTTGTGCAATTGAATGACCTTAGCTAATGTGCATTTTCTCGCCCGGGGTTCAAGCTGTAATCCTTGAGCTTGAATTGAGTCCACAGAAGGAAGGAAGGAGAAGAGAAGACTAGCATGGAAAGAGGTCAGAGGCCAGGAGGATTACAGCATGATGTGAAGCACTGGATAAAGCCAGGTGTTCAACACAAACTCTGAGATCATACCTGGCAAATTATACAATAATGGGATCATGAGAGGAGAAAAACCCTTCAGTCTGTAGAAGATGATGGAAGGCAGGCCTGTTATACAAGTCGAGGAGACAGTTTAGCCATGACACGTGGCCACTGAGAGGACATGGACGGGTTGTAGAGATCTAATCAGTGACCTTCTCCGGTAGTCTCTGCAACACTGAATATTGTAGCCAAAATGTATGTCTGATATCCTTTAAGCAAACAAAGGTTCTCTACAGAGTTAAAGACTGTAATTTTACAAACACATTAACACATAACACAAAGGTATTGCTTCTGAGCTCAAAGGTATTGAGCAAAAAGGCAATACCTTTCTGTTCAGGTATTGCCACCCCCTTGCAAGTTTCACAAAGAGAGAAAAGGGTAGGTTGGGATCAAGATTAAGGACAGGATTTTAAAAAAATAAGGGAAAAGAGAAAGATATAAGGGAGCAAGGTCAAGGAAAGTTATATTTTTTAAAGTAGGATTTCAAGCAGCCTAAAGTATTATGTGTGTATCTGTTAAAATGAAAAAGTGGGGATGAGTAGGAGCTTTCATGTATTATTATCTGTGCTTGAAAGAAAAAAAGTGTCAGGGAGGTGAAAGACTCCATCAAGCAATAACCTCAGTACCCAATACTTTTGGCTGCAAACCACTGAGGATATGCCAAAAACAAAATTGTATATATTATCGGAAGTTGTTAGCTTTGGCTCATGCAAATAGTAAAGTTCAGTGACGTGAACATTATCAAAAATCGATAGGTGAGTGGTGTGCATCTTGGGGCAGATGGGAAATGGATTCTTTCATGTAATATCAAGTTGCAAGCAAACCAAATGGAAGCAGTAGCTGCGATAAACATTAACAATGTAACGCTAGACTAGCACATTTGCCTGCACACTGTCGCATTTTTTCCTAAAACTGCTTACATGTATGAAATTTGTGTAAAGAAATTAAGTAAGTTAACTCGTTTTAGACACTGAATACAAACTGCAGGGGGCAGATTTTAACAGCAGGGGGAGAGCGGATTCAATTGATGTGTATTGCTCCAGATGACAGCCGAGGGCACGCACAGCAGATCACTCTTTCTGATTTAATCTCTAATTTGATAGTTACAATATATTTATGCATTTATTAACAGCAGACAACATTGCCCCAAGGATTTCCGACAATGGCTAACCATTAACAGCTTGTTGTGGTAGGAAAAAATCTCTAAAGGAATCCAGGTGTAGTCTTGCAAACAGTGACCCTGCAAGATCCCCAGTCTTTACAAAATCTTACAGTCTTTAACTTAATATTCAGTGACTTTCGACACATCTTTAGATGTAAGTTAGATGTTAGTTTCTCAAAGTCATCGTTTGTAGTAGGCATATGAAGTAAACTTCAACATTAAATGATTTTGGATTATATTGGAGACATATCTGCTGATTTGTTCTGAAAAGGTAGCATACTGTAGATTGGTTTGCCTGTGTCAACGTGTTTGAGTGGTGATAGTAAGCCACAGCTCATTGCCTGATCACTCAACATGCAAACACACACATACACAAAACTTTCTGCAGAGCTGGAGGCTATATGTACGCTCTGTTTCACCTCTATATATCTACTGTATATCCTATTATTTGGTGCTCTGCCCAACATCTATACAACTCCTTTTCTTTATTTCAAGAATGCAAGCCCAGTCAAAACAGCACATACAACTACCATTATGACATTTGCTCCGTCTCTATTAGTGTACTTGTCGTGCTCTGAGATAACTTCTGTTGTGATTTGGTGCTATATAAATATAATTGACTTGACTTGATGTGACTATTACAAATGAGGTGGCATTTTAAGGCCATTAAAGTGAGTCAATGATGCCCTAAAGTGAAATGATGTATGAGAATGTTAATGACAAGACATTTAGAGTGATGTAAAAAGGCTATTATGGGGAATACCTTTAGGTCCGGGCAGGTGTGATCGATGGAGGCTGGAAGATTGGTTTGGATAAGTGATATGGCCTGGGGGGATGTCTACATGAACAACTTGTTTAAACTTTGTGCACCATTCCCAGATTTCATTAATATAAGGCTTTGAATGAATCTCTTTCTAACAATGTCACATTAATCTGGCAGTAAAGCTAGTGTTGAAGCACCCCCCCAAATAATAATAATAAAAATACTGTTTACTGATTATAGTCTTAGTAGCATGGCTTTTGTAAGGAGTTAGACTAGTAGGCAAAATAAAACATTTGAGACCTTAACACCACAATAGTATCATATCTTCAATACCTTGCTCAGGAGTACTTTGATAGCAGCTGCTGAGGAACTCCTCCAAAACTTAAAGTGTTGGCATTCCTGTAAAAAAACAGCTCCTACATAACTTTTTAAATTATATTCTGTAACAAAACAGCTGTCACTGACTCAGGAAAAAAAATCCTTGTCATGTCCTCATATACTGTAAATGACCCGGAATACCGTTTGTGGTCAACTAGACAGCTAATGCTACTTCACCATAATGAGCTAAAATGATGTGTCACTGAGAGAGTCGGTGCAAGTGGAGTCTTGATGTGGCTTGATTTACCAGTTAAGGAGGACTCTGACTCTGACTTTTTAACTTGTTGCATGTGTGAAACTATAAAGCCAGATGACACATAATGGACTCCCCACTACCCACTTACCAGCATCAACTAGTTGCATTTTTCAGAGCAATGCCATACTTTGAAATCAGCAGCATGTTTTAAAAAATCATCCTTCCCAGTAGTAAATATTTTAAATCATCAGTAAAAATACCTACAGTACCTGTTTCTATCATCATCATCATTTCTTTATAGTAAACATGCACATTGGTAACATTCCTCTACAAAAAGAGTTTTGATTTTCTGTCATGTATTCTCAATGACGAACTAACGGAAGCCTTTAAAGCACTGACTGTACACACAAATCCCAGGCTTGACTCTTTAAGTAATTTACCAGTGGTGAGGTGGAGGAACTCTGTCATTCCCATCTCTGACTGGGGAATCTCAGACCTAATGGACAAAACAGACCCGGTACACACATGCATGCTCACACACACGCACAGAAATGCAGAGTAGAGGCACCAGTGATGACAGTGAAAGGCTGACAATTGGGCTCTGGGCCAGTGGCACTGTGGGAAATTACCTTATTTGGACCAATCAAAGTGAGGCTGTGTGTTGATACTTTTGATACTATTCATATGATAATTGCACTGGTGGAATCCTGTCAGTTTGGTTCACTGTTTACATCCTTCCCTTTAAGACACGAGGGGCCCGCACACACCCACCCACCCACCCCCCCACACACACACACACACTCGGCCAGTCAACTGCCAGCTTTAATGGGTATTTTTCATGTTTGAGGTAAGATAAGTGCCATGCTGCCAGTCTGATAAACCAATAAAAACCACTAACTCTACCATTAGTGGCCTAGTGATTTTTTTTTTTAACAGGAGAATCAAAGTATTAAAGGCCATGTTGTTCCCGTTAGCAGCCATTTATCATCCAATATGCTCATACAGTACTTGACTATTAGTATTGCACTCAAATAAAATGGATGCTAACATGGAGGCTGAATACACAATGAGTGAACTACAGATAGAATAGAAATGATCATTTAGGTGACATGCTGCTAAACATGCTGATATGTACCATATTACTTTTAGTAATTTACTCCAAAGTAGTCTCACTAAATGTGTGACAAGGTAGATGTGGATGGAACGCTGAATGGCATCTCCGTTAACCCAAGAATCCTTCATCGCTGATTGTCATAACAATTTACACCCACACAAAAGCCTTTTCAGGGAGGCGACTCTGGCATTCACTATTCCTCCTCGCTCACCCCTTGGCCCCACATGGTCCTAGGAAAAAAAAAAAGAAGCACACAGGCGACGGAAACACTCGCTAAAGTACTGTTTTGGTATAAACGTGGCCATTCAAGGCCGGCAGGACTTTTTTTCGTCTCCATGGTGACAGACTCCTTCTTGGCAGAAAGCGAAGTGAAAGAGGGAACCCATCATGACTGGCCAAGTTTACATCGAACCCTGTAATAAAGGAGAGGGATATGGTGGAATAGGCAAACACAGCTGCCTGGCTGGTGAGCAGTGCAGCTTTAAAACATTGATTAATTGTGATTGCATGTTTGAAAAAGAGAGGGTTATTATAAATCAAGTATTTACAAACCTGGTCTGTAGGATAAAGTAGAAAATATGAACAAATATGAGTTAATGTGCAGTCCTCAGGCAATACTGTCCACCCAGTGCAGCCTTCACATATTCAAATCAGCCACAGTCTCATTATAAATACTTAGTCAAACACAGCTGCCTGGCAGCTGAATATTATGGCATTAGTGCACTGATTTAATTTGATCGCATGGTTTTAAACATGAGGAAGTGGGATTAAGTTTAAGTTAAGAGCAGTTTTTCAGTATACAATGGAATATTTGCTAAAGTAAACTTTTAAAAAGAGTATTCAATGTGGATTATTTATAAGGAACCTTTGGAAAGAAATTCCAACCACTTCATCATTAAGTAGATCTTTTATGATATTTAACAAAACCCTACAGTTTTATTCAGGTTATTTCCCGGGCTTTGCAAATTACTTTCGTGCCAGTCTGAGCCTTTATACATTTTGAATTTGAGCCACAGGGAGTAAGTGGGTGTGCAGTCTGTACTCAATGTCTCAGTACGCTGCAAGGCTGGGCTGGAACTTCGGTCTGCGCATCCAATCGTATCAACATGACCAGAAAGGAATGCATTTTTCCATTGCATCAAGCAATCAACCAAATCACATCTTGTTAATATGATACATAAACATGAATCATTAGGTCAGTAGTGGATGGAGTCCATTAATGATAAAAATCTACATTTTATCAAATGTTTGCTTTTGTTGATGTAATGAGAAGTGTCTGTGGTGTTGGATAATATTTCTAAGTAAACTCTTCATTCCTTTTAAAATCTCTCCATCAAAATTACAGGAATTATTATAGACAGCAACACTGGTTTTATTCAAAACAAAGACATTTTTGTAATTGGAGACATTATTACTGGCATTCTGCCTGTAAAAATGGGAACCTGAAATAACCCAGTCTGCATCTTCCACAATTTTGTAAATGTAGAGCAGTAAAGGAAATTTCTGGGTGTAACAGTTTTATTTTTAGTAGTTATTCATTTCTGGATATCTGGAAGCCGTTCTCAATACGCAGTTTTCCTGCTGACAATTACTGAATAGCTGTGATGAGCATGAATGCACATGGCAGCTTAAGGCTTACTGTGTATTAGAGACTGACTGCTTATGAGCTCACGTCATGCATGTACAGTATATGTTGGAAAATGTCAATTGTCACTTAGGGGGAAGTCCAATTTGCAGCAGTTTTAAATGCACCAATGCAACTTAATTATAGGTCCACGGCTAAAAAGCGAATTGAATTTCGGTGTGGGTGGAGTTAAGAAAAATATAATGTTGTTTAAAAAAATACAGACATCCCTTGGCAGGCATTAGATTGAATAATACAATAAATAAATGATTTTTAAAAAACCACACTTTTCTGTTCCAACACTTTTAGGCAAAGACCACAGTTTTTGCACAAAGAAAGAATATATTTTATAGTATTTTTACACCACAAACTGGTTACATTGAGGAGACACAATTAACAGATGTCAGTGAATTGACACTAAAATAGTGTGAATGTGTTGGTTTGCGGGTCAAAGTCACCAATTGTTTTTTCTTATTTAATCATGCCTGCAACTTTAACCAATGTGGTTTGAGTTGCCTTACCCCAATCGTGACTGTAACCATATGCTTGACCAAAGTTACTTTATTTCCCTATAAGCTTAACTGCCAACTACCCTTTTCATGTGACGAACACATAAACATTTGATGTGCAATCTGTGCTGCAGTCACATAACCCTTTCATAGTGGAAGAGCATCACTTTCACATTATTAATTTTCACAATGCTCAAATCTGCAACTCAGAGTTCATCCTCACTAAGTGAAGTCCTTCAGCATAAGTTAGCTATACGTATAAGTATTCACTGGGTGTTCAAGAAGCTTCATTAATCTCTATGTATGGGACTGGATTAAATTTGGTGGGCATTTTTCTTTCTTTCCATTTCAGTCTGTTTCTGATTTACTGGGCCGAGGTGTGCAGCCAAACAGCTCTTTTGTCTGCCAACAAAGCGAATGCGACCCTCCCAGAACCATTTGGGTTTCAGCAAGAATGATATGTTAGCTGCCAGGCTTTTAAATGAAGAGAGCTCCGAGAGACATATCTACATTTTCCCACTCAATCTTATAATTAGATGGTTAGATTATTATAGATAATTAGATTAAAAAACAAAACAAAATGTACGGTAAACATTGTGTTTCATTTATAGTTGCTGATATTGCCAAAAAATCTAACTGCTAAATACTTCAATTTTATGTGCATTTATGATACTGCCAGCACCATCAATAATATTACAGAAGAATGGAAAATCTATCGGCATTTACAGCCTGTTGAGGTTTGGAAAGGTTTCATGTTGTATATACTTGAAGCACAACAACACACAACTGATTCTCTACAGATCAGTGGTGGAAATGCTTCAGTGACTTTGCCTGAAAAATGTAACTTCGACGGTGTGCCTTAATCTGTGTATTAAACAACTTGAGCAAAGTTAAAATTTCACAAGTAACATTCATGGTCAGGTAGAGTGATGGAGGATGATAACACTCACTAATTTATGGAACAATGAACCCTTTTGAGGCAACAGCAATGTGTGATATCAAGTAGCATGAGATAAATGTTAGTTTGTGCTCCTCTACCATTACCTGACATCAGATACTCATATGGTGTAAATTCTGCTTTCAATGCTTATTGAGCTGTTGAGTTCACAAACCATCAAAGGATGTAACATCAAGGCCGTTTCATTCCTTAAATCAGGGCTTTCAATGAACGGAAGGATTAAAGGAATTTTGGTATATTTTTCCTGCTCATTCAGTGTGTTGAGTTTCATTCCCACATGGGCAAAATTCAGACCATTCCCTCTAATCTATTTGTATATTTCTAACAACTACAAATGCAGCTGATTTCCACCATTACATGAAATATTTGTTCATGAGGCACAGTTCTCCTGCATGTTCAGACATCTGTTTTCCTCAGTGTCAGCAAAGCGGACATGATTGCTAATGGTCCAGACTCGAATTATGGAAACTCAATGGGAAGTTGCATTAATCCATCATGACAGAGCACATATAGTAGGCAAAGACACCTACAGTAGTCAGCATTTTGTGGGGGTGGGGTATCCACCTAAACAGGGCAAATCTGTCAGAAACACTCATGTCAGGTAACAAATACAGATGGAAATGCAGTTTTACTTGGCTGTATATTGAGATACTCCTTGTTGCAGTATATTAGCAAGAGATATAAACATGGTGCACAAGCATTTCAAACAATCCCCTATGAGTGAAAACTATCCGGATGGTGCACATTACAGAAGGTTTTTGCCAACAGCTGCAGCAGAAGCCAATGAACAAGGGCACATATGGTGAATATGAGTCCAAAGTCCTTTAAACAGTGAGATGTTACGATGTGGTTGTGTTAGGATACCTGTCAGCAGACACAGTGACTAAGAACATCCTACTAAATCTAATTCATTCATGACAAGTCATGATACTTGTATCAGGAAACAGAAACAGACCCTTTGGTTTTGATAAACCTGCAGAAAACCAACCACAGACAGTCAGATTAAAGGTATCCAGTCCATCTGCACCATTTATTTAAATTGTTCTGTCAGTTAAGAATCTGTCTTATCATTTCAGCTCATACTCAGCAGGTGTCAGAAGTGTAAATGCTTTAATAAGCATACATTATGAAAAGCTTGGCTTGGGCAAAAGTTACATATCAAGACACAGCAAGTTTGCAATGAAACAGTCATTAACATATTGATTGATTGATTGATTGATTGATTGATGATATCTATTCTCAGGAGTGTTTTGTAAAATCAGAGATTTAGGAATGTGGAATTGGAGTCACAAAGCGCATAGAGGCTAAGATAATTGAGTTTCTCATATACAGAATTGTCACCCTATACACAATTTCTTTGCATATTTTCTGAATACTGCGTTTGTTCTACTCTAGATTCAGATTTACCTCCTTTTCCCTTGGATAATAGTGAGAATATAAGAGTACTTTAGTGGAAACATTCAGACTGGCAGTAAAACGGGTGATGTCTTCACCAGGCGATCCAAGGCTCTCGGGTGTCATTTGACCGGCCAGAGACAGAACGTGTCTGTCTGGGAAAGACATTACTGGCCAAAACCCTCTATGGCATCACTTGTCCAGCATGGCAGAGGTGCTCATCCCTAACAAGGACTGGTTTGTGTCGGATTGTACGTCTGAGTGAGTCAGAGGGCGTGTTTATGGATGCAAAGAGCAATAATGTGACGATGATATAAGAGAGAATGAAGAAATAGAGTGAGAGTGTGAGTATGTAGAAGACGAGTGAGAGGTCAGAGAGGTATGAGTCATCAAGACATTTTTTTAAAATTCACTGGTAGTAACACAAATATGAAATCACGGTAAAATGTAATGAGCCGGTGTGAATTTGGACTCTAGATAGCCAGCTCTGTTACTTTAGGGAAACACAACTGCCAAATAACTAGATAAGCAGATAAACAGATGTTGACATTACACACACACACACACACACACACACACACACACACACACACACACACACACACACACACACACACACACACACACACACACACACACACACACACACACACACACACACACACACACACTAATGAAGTGAGTTGTGTTAAGCAATAGTTAATGCACAATTCCAGTGAAGATAAGCTCCGTCTGGTCAGTACAGATGTTTGTGTAAAGGGCAAGCCAGTTGTTTTTTAAAATGTCAAATATTTTCAGTATTTCTCACCATTGCATAAATTCAGCATTGCATAAAATACAGTATCTCCAACACTACACAGCTGGAGACAGGAAGACGTGGATTATAAACAAGCTGTCAACAAGGGAAGTCCAAAATGTTCTTGAATCTTAACAACAGCATATTAGCTCCCATCAATTTATGAACTTTTAGGAAAGAGACAAAACTCAGCTGAAGGCTGGTCGAAGGAAACATTGTTTTTTTGAAAATACCAGAACATCTGTAAACACAAAATTATAATCAGCATGGGAAATACACAAATATTCCCTTTTCATCATTTTCCTCAATTCCTTGTACTCATAATTTCCATTGCATATACTGAGTGTACTGTATAATATTAGGGGGTATCATATTGCTTATTTTGCACAATCAATGTCCCAAAAGGCCAGCTGTGCTGTTCTTCTATTTTCCTTGCATTATCTTCATGTCTATGATTGGTTTCCACAGTCAAGTTATTCGGTCTTGGTTACCATATACCAAGCTAGTCTACTGCTTTGACAAAACAAAAATTTGGGGCACTTAACTTTAAAAGAAAATGTCAAATTTCATAAATCATAGCTTAATATTATAATATGTGTTCTTTAGTTGTGGAATGGAAGAAGGGAAATTTTAGGGGTTGACTCCATGTTTACTTTACACCAGACTCCAAAAAACAAAAAAACAAAAAGGTAAATAAGTCATAAGCAATAATGCATTTAGCTTATTCATATTTTTATTTGGATTTTGGATCCCTTTTGTTTTTCCCCTTTTCCTCTTGCTCCTCCTATTTTTTCCTCGAAGTATCAACAGTATCTCAAAAGTCAGACAGAAACCACAGGGATCAATATTTCCAGGTAGGTTTTAAATCAGACATGTAGTCCGTATTTTTATGGATGCTTTCAGTTTATTTTGGTTTAACTTTTATGTTTTGGAGGTTTCCTTGAATTTGGATTTCTATGTGTGCGCACCACGGAGGAGTGTTCCTGCCTGGTTATTGCAAGCAGGCGACTGCACACTCTTATGATTTTATCACTGACTTGGCAAAACAATTTGCTACATTTGGCTAAAATTCCAGTGGATTCAGCGGAAAATTCTTACCAAACATCTTGAACCATTATTCAACAACATGGAAACTCAAGCATGCCTTGATCGAATCACAGACCTGAGAATTGACTCCTGCTCTTGGAGCGAAGGCAATTGCAGGGAGAGAACTGAACAAATCAGCTAGTGACATCAAATTATACAGAAAATACACATTTTTACTGATTTCGAATTGTTACTCTAGATTGGCAGTGTCTGAAACTTCTTGAACTGAAGAATGTTTAAACTCTTACTTAAAGCTTTTCCTGTCTCTTGCTCAGACATGTCCATAACAAAAAAAAACTTAGATGTGGTGTCTGGCGTTCATAGTCCCTCATCAGCCATCACAGTGTCCACACCCTGCATTGGCAGGAGCACTGTATATCAAGGCATTTGGTGAATAGAAGGTCAAACATCTGTCTTCACTGGGAATTTAGGCCAGATGAATTTTAAGTGCCAGCATTGATCCTAATTGAAAAGAGTGTGCAGTAACTCTCTTCACCAGACAAAACACTTCCTTTGTATACATTGGGGCCTGATTCCAGCCAGACTCACTAGGACAGACAGATGACACTGTTTGTATCATGAGAAAGGTACTCCTGTTCCATCCACATTCATCATTTTGTGTGCCAGAGGAAAAGCAGTCCAACTTCCCTTTTTAGCTTTCAGACATGTAAAGTTTATTTCTTCGGAGTGTGTGGTAGGAACCACGCAGGCTTGTTACACAACAGTTTGTGAATTGGGGGGAAGACAAAAATATAAACATGAGATATATGTCATTGTTGTTTTCCGCTTCTGTGAATAAAATTATTCTCTTGAAGTGTTTTGCTTTACAGCACAACTGACAGTATGAAATAATGTTAAGAGCATGAATTCTTTATTTCCCATGTTGTTTTATTGGCTATGGCATACTTACCTTCACTCCCAATTCCTCAATGACATCACAGCATAAATATGAAGCCATATCCTATCTCACTTATCCCCTCACTTGCATCCACAGTTCATGAATTCCAAAACTCACAAGGGGTAGAAATGCAATCAGAGCTGCATTTGTAGGATCCTTCATTCCTTCATAATCATCCCATATGATTACATTTTAGGTGGTAGGAACAGTTTGTACAGTGACATGGGGGAACACTCACCAGAAGATGGAAAGAGTCTGAGCACTTGTAATGTGCAAGACATATGTTAAGGCCAGCTTCGCAACAGTGATGGATATTGCACAGATTTCTTTTTTTTCTTTTTTTCTTTTGGTGCAGACGAGAAAGTAAAGCTGCATTAGAGGGAGGGAGTAGCAGAACAAGGCAAAACAAGAAGGGAAAAAAGACTAAGCAGACTGAGAAAGTGTTGGTGGAGCCAATTAGGTGTTGGCCACATCTGTTCTCTCCCAGACTCTTGATAATTTATCTGTGGTCAATGGTGGACTGGTTTTGCATGGAACGGATGAGATGTGGTCAAACTTTTCCCCAGAATTCACAGTGCTTTCCAAAGTACTGTGAATGCTCCAAAAAAACTCCATGTGTATCCCAGTGTTATATGAAATTAAATATTCTTTGGGTACTCATCTTTGACAAACCCACTGGTGCTGCCGTAGCAGCCAATGTATGGCAGCGAATCAGAGTGTTGGAAGCCAATGACTAAGACTCAGACTTCACTTACTGGACTCAGTGTTTCTAATCCAGAACTTCTGCCTAACTGGTTGAATCTGGATATTTTAGCTCTTAACAGACCAGCAGGCCAAAAGGATCTTTCAGTTGCTCTTGGATGAGTCTAAGTTTACTCTAGAGTCTGCCCCCATTCTTTCCACATACTTCAAATTTCCACAGCCAAGTTTGCCGTGGGTCTCTCCTCTTTATGGTCTACAACTGATAGAAAGATGACCACACAAAAGCAGGGGTGCGGTCTCAGTGTTTTCACCTTAAAACTGTCTGTGTCAATAACCCTGACAGAAATTACCTGATTTGTGAAATACAGGTACTTAAACCTCCACTCCCAAGCCGGGAAACATTTGAAACACAATACACCGATGCTAGAATATACATGAAAATATTTTTTAAAAATCTGTGCAAATTAAGGACCAGGACATCAGAAATGGCATTTTGCTACATTAACACCAGGCTTTGGTCCTTATGAAGACTACTGGTCTCGATATTTATACCGGAAAAGGTCCCGATGAGGAACAAAAATGCACATACACACACACACACACAGGCATGCACAGCTAGAGTGTTGTTGACTTTTATGTTGCGTTTTGATGTATACATTTATGGGGGGAAAACGACAGAAATCAATGTTTCGTTGTTGCAAATATATCAAATAATAATGTGACGTGAAAGTGGTCATTCATAGTGAGAATCCCCCAGAGAATGACCAGTTTGCAGTTTCCCTCAGCTGTTTTGATTTTACAGGCCAAAACTGTACCCATTTGGTTGAGTCTTACTGCTCTTATCAAGCCTGTTTCCAGCTGCAGCAAAAAAAGAAAAAGAAAAACTAAAATTGGATACTATGACCAAAGTTATAGCAACTAGCTTTTTAGCTGCTAAATGCTCCACTAGCATATAGTGGAACATTTGGCAACTAAGGAGCCAGATATTTCCTTAAGAGCTAGTGGAGACCAGAAATTAGCAAAAAGGAAAGTGAATATTGGACTTCTATTTGTCAAGTGGCCAGACACCAGCACCTAAAACAATTCTATTACTGCTCTGTGTCATGCTAGAAGTGTAAATAGGGAACTGTTTGTCAGTGCGTTCAACTTAAAGAGTTCATAAAAGGTGATGAGACAAAAATGGTTTTGTCACATGAGATTGACTTTTCTCATAGTAGAATCATTTTACAAATTGACATATAAGATGTATAAGATTTTAAGGATCTAGGACTAACTAGAAACAAAAGAGTGGATGTTAGAAAACAAGCTCTTCAGCTCTTGTAACAGAAATGTAACCCGAAACCAGTATGCCATTAAAGAGGATACTGCACCAGTACTGAAAAACCCAAAGCATACTGTATGCTTTTTGGATAACAGTATTGTGGTATGTCAGTTCTAATTTGGAAGTTTTAGATGAAGGAATACTTTTAACAATGCTTTCATTAGCAAAGTTTTTGATGCACATCTCCAAACATTTCAGGGCTGTTTCCACACATGTGCATAGAGGAAAAACACACTACAAACTGTAAATGTTTGGATCCCAGTCAAGAAAACTCAATGACCTACTGGCGTTAGATGTAAGACATCCAGATCACTCACTGAGGCGTTTTCCCATAATCCTTCTGTAACATTCCTACTTTGAGACACTTTGATGATCCTGGAAGACAAAACGGGCAAGTTGGCTGTAGCATTTTCACACAAAGAAACTGTAGAAATACATGATTTAAATAAAATTCAGTGTCTGTGAGAAGTTCTACAACTGCTGTTAAGTGTTTGGCAACAGGTCACCATTACACAATACCTGGTACAAACAGTTGGGAGTCCATCAATCCTTTTTTTTTTTGTAAATGCACACCAAGTGGAGGCTTGCTAGTTTTCATGGTACAGTATGTATGTCTATAAATAAGGCATCTCATTCCACTATAATGCGTGAATGAAAAGTGCCATGAAATACTTAATGGATAAAAAAAGACCACACTAATGATACATTTAGTAACACTTTCAGTCCTCTCAGTATTCTCATTATGTGAACATATATAGATAGATAAATAGGTTAAGGTAAGTGAAAGTTAAATGGTCCACAATTGACAAGATTTCCATTACCATTAAATTACCTAAATAAATGTAACTCCTACAGGGAATGCTACCTAGCCACTAACTGTTTTGTGTGTAAGGTAGCTACAGTGGGTTTATCAGACCTTTCTTTTGATATAAACATCTGCCGCCTGCTGCTGGAATCAACAATGATGAGAGAGAGAGACCAAAACAGTAAAGTTCCAGACCATAAAACCAAAATAATGAGCTGAGAGAAGCTAAATGTTCCGTAGATCTGAGAGAGACCACAGAGTCAAATAATAATTCAGTGTATACGTCATTATAAATTAGCCCTTTCACTTCACATATAATCCTAGGACCCTTCACTAGCTTCGAGGATAGCACCTTAATTTGTATTGGAAATATTCTAGCCACTTTTTAATGAAAACAATATTGTGATAAGGTATGACTTTATACAAGATAATATGACTTGTTTTAATGGATAACAGGATATTATTCACTGGTCTGGCTTTGTGTCTATGGAAGTTACATGTCACAAACTTGACACATCTGTTTTCTGTCTCCCAACTCCTTCATGGAAACTTTTCTGCCAATGACTTATTATATCGTAGCCGAGTGTTGCTTCACTCCCTGCTGATGCAGCAAGAAAAGGGAATCTTTGAAAAGGGGATCAAAGTCACACTGACCTTTGGTGAATGTCTCCATTTTGGGTTACATTGCCAGATATCAATCAAAGAGGCAAATGCAAAAACAACTGACTGAGACAAAAAATATGTTAGAGATTCCAGATTTTTGCTGTAACCAAATGAACACATCCTAATAATACACAGAATTGGGCAGAAAATCCAAATGTGACTCTAGAATAGGGAATCTTGTGTTTGTTTCCAGTAATTATATTATACACTGTTAATGTTATAATTTGGCTAAATTTTCTGGCAATATCAGTGTTTTGGTTAGTTTTTCGGTCCACCAATTTAGTCAACTATTGGATGGACTGACTATCTCAAAACCACACATGTTAACTTCATAATCATGCTTAAGGAAAAGTTGACCAAAGCTTAATGTCTCGGCAGCTACTGGATGGTTTTGGTATGAAATTTAGTCCAGACATTCATGTTCCCCTCAGGATGACATGTACTGATACCTTTTCCCCTTCCTTAACTTTCCATAGTTCCATCATCTAGTCTTTTTTTCCCTTCTCCATTTTGGTTCATTACCATATATTTAGCAAAACTAAATGACATTCCCATCAGCTGGAGTTGTACTTTTTGTTTAGTGCTAATTCGCAAACATTAGCATGCTAACATGCTAGAGTGAGAGGGTAATCATGATAAAAATGATGCCTGCGAATCATACATGTCAGCATTGTCATTCTGAACATGTTACTTTAGCATGCTGATTTAGCCCAAAGCATTGAAGTGCATCGTCACAGAGCCACTAGCATGACATAGCAAACATGGCAGACAGATTCTTGATATCATAAGTGTTACAGATAGAAGCTATATAGATAGTAGGGATGTGCAGAGGATGGCTCCTACAGTGGGTCTCTAACCCCCGGTCTCCATAGCTTCGCAAGAGAGAGATAGAGATCTGTAGTTTTTTATACAGTCATGACACAGAGACAGTCCCAACCTGAAATATGATATATAAAAATACTGATATGATAGATTTGATTTGGATATGATAGAATATGCTTGTACACATTACCCCACTTCCTTTGGTATCTTCCTATGTCGAGACTTGCCTCTCTCCCTCATCAAAGCATCCAGGCACCCGCACCCTTGTTCATCAAACTCCCTTAGCCTGCATCACATCTCCAACTGCTCGCATTAAAGCTGTGTAAAACCCACTATGATCAGAGAAAGAAATCACCTCTAATTTGCTATTTGTTGCCAGTGTTAATTCACTTTATAGCTGTAAAATTAGAGGCAAAACAGGAAGTGTAGCCAACTCTCATGTCAAATGTGTTAGGGCTAGAAGAAGACATAATATGATTTAGGGTTGTTAGGTGATGTGTTGATTACTATACGCAGCCCTTGTAATGTAATTGGGTCATGTAATTTGGTGTTACATTTTAGGTCCAGAAAAATGTTAGCAAATGGCCTTGACAAGGTTTTAGTCGTTCTTTCCCTACATCACATTTAATGACTCAGCTGGCTTTGTCTGCCTCACTTTCTGCTCATTGACATTCAAAACAGACATCAGTAAAAATGGGAGTGAGGGAATTATTGCTTAGGTAATGTCTGCTGCTTAGCATGGAAAACGCTGTGTTCTAGTCCGGCCCTGTGTTCTAGTGTTCCATCCTCAGGAAACAAGCACATTTGCAATATCGCTCTTAATTATTTATTTGAAAGCCTCAAAGAGCCTGTTCTTTCACTGTCTCTTTATCCTGCTATTTTTAGAATTTTCTAACAATGTTTTGTTATTAGTGACCTGGTTTGCCTCTTACTAACCTGTCTAGACTTATATTAAGCACTAATACTCAACAGAGGAAGCTGAAAACAACAGGAGAAGTCCTTCCTGTGGTGACCTGGTTTATAGTTTTTGACTTTTCTGCACCTGGGGCAGACAGATGGTTCTGGACGAGAAAGTTGGCCGCATTAGACTACCTTATTTGTCACTGGCTTGCAGAGTCAGAACTGATCAACATGGATTGGCTCATTCAGATTCCAGAGGTAGAGATGTGATATTTTTATAGACAATAAAAACAAAATCCTCTTCCTAAATAAGAGTTCATAAAAGATGGTCCATTAACGAACCCTGTAAAATATATTACAAGCAACACATGGAATGCCATTATAACCTGTCTGTAGTTTTGACTTGTTTTCATTCACGTTTGGTGGACACCTGAAGGCTTAAGGGGTTTTCTCTTTCACTGACCTGTGCAGTGTGAGGCCAAGAATTTTCAGGCGTTGAATAGGGAAGATTAACCTTTGACTCTCTGATCAGATGATCAAATCCCATTAGAAGAAGATGAAGTCTGTTCAGACATGACAGCCATTTAAGGTAGATTTTTATCAAGGCCAATCTTCTTATCAATACATTAGTTGAATGAAGGGTTTTACTCCAAATCTAGGTACTGACTCTTTGCAACAAGGGGACAAATAATCTTACATGTTGATGTTGATTTACAGTCTTTTACAGTTACACATGAATAATATGAATGCAAATATGAAGACACCAAAAGAACAGAATGATTATCAGAGTACAGGTTTAGTTAAACGTATTGCAGACAGGAAATTATGATAAGCAACTATTGAGATGTACTGTATGTAAGCAATACAAAACAATGACTTTGTAGAAGAATAAACACTACTTGTCATATTTCTCACTCATGGATGACTATGTGATATGTGAATAAATAATTTAGGCCAAATGCCAGGATATTTATATTCTGTGGCTTCTATTACAACCTTTCACAGTAGAAATAGGAAAATGATCCGAATCTGTGTCTATCTATGGATCTTACAGTAGGTGAATAAGCAATGCAGTGCATTACAAAGGAGAGTTCTCATATCCTAGGCTACTTGAACAATATAAGATACACAGTATAAGACAGTATCATCTGCATAAAATATATTTGACAAATACGGAAGAGATGGTGCATGAATCAAAGTGGATCCCTGTGGCATATGGGCATAAGGATTTTGATTTGTCTTTGTCTGCCCTTAAACAACATATGTTAGATGATTAGCTCTTGGACCATGTACAGGTCTCTTCCAAGCCAAAACAGATTCAATGTTGTAAAAGTAAGGAATGATCAACTGTATCGGAGGCTTTTGATAATATTCACAATTACAGAGTACTGTTTCTTATTGGCAAATCCAATGGCTGAAGCAGAATTTAAGTGTACTGATGAACTGAACTGATATATACTTCAATTTTAGGATCCAATAAAATGATCAACTACAAATTCTAAGATGTTTGAAAAGCAGAACTTGTAATTTGGACGATAGTTATTAAGGTCACCACATGAATCAATTTCCAAATGCTGGGGACTGTGCAAGACATAATGGAAAGATAGAAAATACATGCTTATGCTCAGAAATGTTTGATGCAGATAGACAAAGAGGAAACGATTAATGTTTTCCTTTACCTGTAAAGAGAACCGTGGCCCCAGGTTAGTTCTGTGCACATTCAGTAATTGCTATTTACACGAGTCTCAGTGCAAACAGTCTCAAACAAATGGCCATTGCCAGGAAAATCAGTTGAAAGCTAAACAGATATTGACTTGAATGCCAAACAACTATCACATCAAATACTTGGAAGTAAAGAGTTGGCAGCTTTTTAAAAAAATTTATGTCAATTTAACTTCCACCAAGCATTTAGTCCAGTCTGAGTTGGAACTTGTGAGCAAGACCATAAAGTATGCCTAACTTGGCAGGTCTGACTACTATTGTGCATTTATTCACTAAATATGAAGAATCTGAAAAATTCAATCAACACCCAGAATCACCTGATTAAATTCACGGTCTGGCTGTTGTGATTGAGTACGAGGTTCTTTGTGACTGTTTGAAGCCTGTTTCTTCTGACTGGCAAGTACTTTTGACTGAGGTTTACAATTACCAAATAACAGTAAGCTGCATTTTAATGGAAAGCGAAGAAATAAAACACATGCAGGGGTGCGATCTCTCCATGTGTCGCAGTCTTCCTCACACTACCCCAACAACTGTGTTTTCTAAACAGCCAACTAACTAATAAATGTAGATTTAGATCTTTTTAACAGCATCTATTATAGTATTTAGTTGATTTTATCTCTTTATGCCTGAGCATAGTCTAGTCAGAATTGTAACTAGAAGCTACAGACTAATTTGCTCTGCTAAATGTATGCTTTAGAGCAAGAGATTCAGTCTCGGGGCAAAAAGTGGAACACTCATAGGCCCCCTTGTGGAGCCCCTGAATAACAGGGTGCATATGTGTGCAGTGTGTGCATGTATGTGTGTATTGTCAGGGGGTAGGCCTTCCTGAATATTTTCCATTTAAATGTGTGTGTGGATTTATATATGCAGAACTGTCCAATCTGATGGTATATAGTACGTCATTCTGTATATGTGCTAGTCTGTGACCTAGTGCAAAATCTGTGAACGGTATGCTTGTGCATGTGTGTGTTGTCAGTGCAGGTCTAGGCCAGAAGTAGATGATGGGCTGTATGTGTGTGTGTCTAGGTCCCTCTGGCTCCCATGGTTTCTCTCTCTATCCCCTCCTCTCTCTTATTTTCCCCTCCCTCTTTCTTTTCTTCCCTTCTCCTATTCACCCCCTTCTCTCAGCTAACTCAGGCGCCACCTCCCTCTCACACATGCAATAGCACTCTGCTCTGAATGAGAGACAGACATTTTAACCCTTCACGAGGACTTCAAAAAAAATCCTTGTAAGATTAAGTTTGAATTTCAGAGGAGAGTGAGGTCATTGTGGTCAATCCAGACTTCAGAGTTCAGGTTTAATGTTGGAGTTAAGATTAGGCTTGCTTTGATTTAAGGTTTAAGGTTTAAGGTTAAGTTGGCGGAGGTAACCAAAGTCTAGGGTTCGGGTTGGGCTAGAGAAATGAACACAGTCAATGGAAGGTTTTCACGGTACAGTACAGTAGTACAAACAGATGTGTGTGTGAAAGAGAAAAAGAGACATAAGCAAGTATCCCTATTCTCAGCAAGACTGCATCTGTATGTACAAATGCATTCAATTACTGTGTATGTGAGCGAAACAGCCACAAATGATATGCTGTCAATCACAATCATTGAAAAATATTCACGTCCCTTTTATATATTTTCTATAAAACTCTTGTCACAGCTCGTGAATGTCTTAACATACAAGTTCAAGTTTCACTCAGTTCCTTCGTAGAATCGCAGTATTTGCCTTTACAAGCTGTCAACATAGGCCAGCAGATTCATAAAGATTTTATACCAAATGCAGCCATTTTTCCAGCTCATGCAACTCAGCAAGGTGGCCTCCAGGTTTTACTAATATGGGAAGAGGACTGATAGCTGAACAATACCACAACTCTGTGTGCCAAGCTGTTTGTCTGTTCATCTGGCTGGCTGGTTTGGTTTAATATCCTGTTCCTTTTGTTCCTTTTTGTTTTTTGTCATGTTATTCCCTCTTTGCATGGTCAGATTCCCAAAAGACCAAACTAAATGTGGTTAGCATCAGAAGAGTCACAAAGGGCTTGTATTTTGCATTTTCATCTAAATAATTAACACATATGGGAAGTTATGAGTGAATTGTTTAAATTACAAGAAAATTACAATATAAGAACAAAATAAATAACGTTTAAGTGCTTGGAAATCATAAAAAAACACTAAGGGTCTTTTAGTCAGGACATCAAATTAGGCAAAGATAAACTGCATAGATACTAATGACTGGGTGTTCAAGTATTACTACTTCATGAACAACAAGGAGCTGTGCCATCCTCTTCCAAGGAGAAGAGTGATTCTTAATTAAGTGTTTGTGGGTCTGGGTGAAAAACAATAATGTTCTTAAGAGTTAGGAAAGAAAAGAAAGAAAGAAAGATTATATGAAACATAAGGTATGTCATCAACACAGGTAATTCTGGCAAATGGGTGAGACAAACTGACGAAAAGGCAACAGGATTTCCTCAGAGAGGATGGCAGAAAGCGCCCTTACTACTACTAATCCTGCAAACCTCCTGTTGGGATAAGCTTAAATATCGGACGGCATGCAGCACAGGATACAGAAGTACACAAATAAATTCACCATCTGCCAAACTGCTTAAATGAGCACACAGGTTTAGCCTCTGTCAAGAAAGCAGTTGATCATTACATATGCAACTCCCACACATGCACACACACACACACACACACACACACACACACACACACACACACACACACACACACACACACACACACACACACACACACACACACACACACACACACACACACACACACACACACACACACACACACACACACACACACACACACACACACACACACACACACACTTTTACGGTTATTGAATGAAAGTGTGCATGTGTTCAATAGAGGCAGAAAATAAGGTAAAGAGAGAAAAAGAGACAGAGGGAGAAGAATAAAGGAAAAAAGGAGACAAGAAGAGGGGAGGAGGGTTTCTGGTGGATCCAGGTAGACATGTGGCGTTGTGATATGGGGTCAGGGTCCTGCTGGACCGTAGGGAGGTGCTGGTGAGCTCCCTGCCCAGCCACAGCTCTTCCCCTTCTGGACATGCGCTGAGCGAGTGGAGCCTGGATCCATCCTTCAAGCCCTTCCTCCTCCCCTTCACTCTGTCTTCCTCTTCACCCCCCTCCTCCCCCCACCACCACCACACCCTCCTCCCCTGGCCCTCCCTCTCATCCCCCTCCTCCTACTCTTCTTTCCCAGGCTCTATGGGTGCAGTGCCACGTTGCTGAGTGAACTTATTAGAATGAGGGAGAGAGGGAAAAGAGAGAAAAGTACTAAGCACCTCCACGTGGGCTAAATCGTTTTGCTTTCCCTCTGCTTTTCTCTTACAGGAAAAAAATCCGCTTCTTCACTTATCATCTCCTTTGTACTTTTTTCCAGGCTTGCGGTCAAGTTGAATACCCTCGTATTATTGCAAAGGTAGTTCATAAAAATCTTTGCTTCTCTATGAAACTCTTTGTCATTTCTTGTGCTTATTTATGTGTGTGGTGCTTGAATTGCTGTGTTACCAGTCTGGCACAAGCCTTAAATATTACCATTTTCCCCAAAAGACAAAGCATTTTAATTGTCACAATTTCTTATCTCGCAACTGGGTCAGAGCCAAATTCAAATTCAAATATTTTTTTGTATCTTATCTTACACACTTAACAGATGTGGCCCTTAAAATGATTTTACCTATACATTATTGCCATCTAGTGGACATTTTGTTAACAACATTAGTGTTTCATCACTGAGTCTTTTATATTGACTTGTTTACACAAACTGAACTGCATAGGAGATTATGAGAAAAAAAAGCATGCATAAGGAGTTACCACAGGTATACACTGTATGAATAAATAAACACACAAGTTAGTCTTGGCAATAAAATCTTCTGGCGCATATAATTTGTCTTGTTTATTGTTACTTTCATTACATTAAATAAACCATTACACATTTTCCTTATCCTTACTGTTCTTTTATACCTTTGTATCATAGAAACCAAATTGATATTATGTTACAGATTAGATAATAGTTGTTAACTTGAATGCAGTTTATTTCAGGTTAATTCTAGTCACATTTTTACTAAGTGACTGTTTGATATTTTTTGGACCACGTTGTCATTGATCATTTCCATGAGTTTACATAATGCAGATCATGACAAGGAAATGATATTGTTATCGTCATGTGAATCCCTAGGGAATAGTCACTGCACAAACGTGGTATGAAAACAACAACCTTGACTGATTTGTTTATGGAAAATGGCGAAAATTCTTCACAGTGGAACATTTGGACCAGCGTGCATTTATTAGCATGGGAAAATTGACTTTGGAGCTTTAAACTGTCAATGCTGCCAGATTTTTTTTTCCACCCACAATGTTTTCTCCTCTCAATCTGTACCAGCCAATAATGATAACTCAAACCAAAAGTTAAGGAAACCTCAAATAAAAAACCCAACTTGACGAAAACTCAAATAACAAACAGTGTTTCATTTTAGCTTATTATGACGAATTCTTTGCGTTGGTGGTTTTGCCTTGGGTGATTTTGCATTTCAGGCAGAATTATTTTACTTCTGGTGGTTTTTAAAAGCTCAAAGATAGGTATAAGTTTGACCTTTGAATCACAGACTGCTCTGTGTTCCCTGTCACTCTCGATTTCCATAAACATTTGATAAAGTTAACTGAGAGTAACACAATTTACATCAAATGTTTGAGGGTAACATGTCTCTCTATCTCTGTAGAACTGAAGAAGAAATATAAGCATTTTTATATTTTTCAAAATGTCATCTGAGCAACATCTATAAACTTTGGTACAGGTGACTCCTATCAATGAGCTCACAGGGTAATCAACATGAACATAACAAACAAAGTCCATAGAGAGGTCATTCATTGCAGATAAAAGCCTCTCACATCCATAGATGCATGAAACACAAAAGAGAAAATGACTGTAAAAATCACAAAGTAAAAATATGGTAACATACATTAAAAGCACAATATTGAATGTTTAATACAGGCAGAACAGAAAGTTAAGTTGTAAAAATCTAAGGATCTCATATCAGATTCTACATTTTGCAACAAAGTCAAATTTGAAATCAGATCCTTAATTTTTTTCTTTCTGTTTGTTAATGCAATATTGTCTTTACATATTTATAGACAGTACAATTTTAACTGTTTCTTTTTCCTTTTTAACACTTGGTTGTGAGTTGTACTACAAATGCTATTTTGACAGTGGTTCATTAATGCATTTTCTTGTAGCCTTATCTTGTATCAGACTATATTCTGCCAAATATTTTTCTTTTTCATTCTATAGTGTTTGCACTGTGATTCTCTATTTTAAACATTAATATATATATTTACACATTGACTGGAATAATTTTTGGGACCAACCTCAGTTCTTTTTTATACTCAACTTTAAATATTATATGTGTAACTGGGATGCATTATATAAATATATATCTACTTTGGGATGTATACTCTCTACTCTGTAATCTTCTATTTTGTATTTGCTGGTTTCAATAATGTGAACATATGGATGGAGGCTCTATAGACTCTATGCCTATGTCCATGTTGATTGCTCCCTGATTTGAAACACCTGTCTATACTCTGTGTCAATCACTCAGGTGATTTGTGGGCTTTCATCTGAAGAAAGCTATATATGAGGACTACGAAATATCTCTACAACAACCACTATTTCTAAAAATCTAATATTTTCCAGACAAATACTTTCACACAGAACAGAAGAAAAGTTGTCCGCTGTTGTTTCACTGTCATAGGCAACTTTATTGAATTCTCATCAAGTTTACAATATTTACATCACTGGCAAAAAAGCCGAGTCATAGTTACTTTAACATTACCTCTGGCAAGTTTCCAAAGCATATTAGAGTCTTTCACAGATCCCTAAATTGCAGGGAATGATTCATTTAACTATGGTAGGAAAATCATCTTGCCGGTTCTTGTGCTTGAGATACAATCCATTACTTGAACACGTTTTTTCATTCATCAGAGTAATGTTTTTGTTCATGCAGTTGCCAGCAGGACAGCTTTGAAACTCCTTATAGGTGAAACTAAAGATCTGCACCAAATTTCATGGCAATGAGTGGATATGTGAAAAACTTCATCTGAAGGCTGTATTAGAAGAAAATTCAGGTGTTTGCCAAAGTTATTAAGCTTCATCCTTCTGTGCCAGAAATGTCTGTACAAAATTGCATGGCAATCCATCAAATAGTTGTTTAGATATTTCAGTCTGGACTAAAGTGGCAGGCTCATCGACTGGCATGCCCTCCCCGGAGCTGCTGCTGACATGGTGAAAAATAAATGTGACAAATGTGTCTATGATTACCTATCTTGCTCCAGTTTCAAGTTTCTGCAAAGTCATTTTCTGAAATGAATGGAGACCAATGTTTCCTTGAAGGTAGCACATTACTCCAAATTGTTTTTCTTTGGAAATGAATCCAAAATACATTGACATTTGAATCAAATAATTTTGGTTACAGATAACTTGGTTAGACCCTTATGGCATGTCGGGAAGAACAGCCAGTGGGAACAGAACTATTGTTGTAAAAGTAGTCTGAAAGTGAGCAGTGGGCGGGTTACATAAAATAAATTGAAAGCAATATTTTTTTACCACATTAGGCAGTTGGTTTCTGGCATAGCAATTACATTCATTACAGGTCATGGATGAGGCTTACAAAGTAAAGGAGTCATAAATATATATATGTGTGGGCATATATAGTCCTAGCAATATAATAGTGTATATTTTGTTGTTGTTTTGGTTCAGTGGCTCAGTAGAAGTGCACCACCTGGAATCCCCTTAAGCATCTAAAAGCCTGTGCATCCAACTTCCCCATATCAATTAAATTTTGTTCCAACTGCACTTGTACGAGACCGCTGAGACCCAAACTTTTATTGCCCCAGCAGAAAGCATCACGAGGCACTGACTGAATCTTGTTGTGGGTGAGTGCCACAGAGTGCAGACCCTGTGGCAGCTGTCTGGGCACGTGCCGCAACATGTTGTGACACAGGTCTAACTGGTGCAGGACGGGCAGTGTTCTGAATGCACCTGGTACCACTTTGGATATCTTATTTCTTGCCAAGCCCAGATGTTCCAAGTTTTTCAAGGTGCTAAAGGCCGCTTTCTTAATGGAAAATATGAGATTGCCCTCGAGATTTAATGCTTTTAGTGAGAGGGGAAGGTGTTGTGGCACTTGCTTTAGTTTGTTCCCTTCTAAGTTGAGGCTTTCCAGGTGAGTTGCATTGAGGAGGGAATCTCTGAGAATACCCTTGTTTGTCAGTCTGTTTGCACTCAGATCTAACACCACCAGCTCTGATATCCCATTGAAGGCTCCTCCACGGAACTGCTCAATGAGGTTACCTTTTAGGTACAGCTCCTTGATGGATAGTGGTAACCCCAGTGGGACTGAGGTTAACTGGTTGTGATCCAGGTTCAGTGTGCGCAGGTGGCACAGAGGAGAAAGCACTGCACTAGGGAGAGATTCGGATCCATTCCCCAAGCTGTTGTTGCTGAGACTTAAAACCAAGAGACCAGGGCACCGGGCCCAGGCTGCCTCTGACATCACACTAAGCTGGTTATTGTCCAGACGAAGCTCCTCAAGAGACACTGGAAGGTCAGTTGGCACACTCTCTAGGAAGTTCTTATCCAGGTAGAGGCGTTTCAGAGCTGGGACCCCCTCAAAGGCCCCTTCTATGGCACCATCTGTAAGGCGATTGTTGCTCAACACTAGGAACTCCATAGAGACATATTCATTGAACAGGTCCAGCTGGATGCTCTCGATGTGGTTATTCATCAGGAGGATGTAGCGGGCATTATAAGGGATACCGTAAGGAACCTTATCCACACCTTTGTCTGAGCACTGGACCACTCTGAAAAACAATACATAATGAGACTAAAGATACATTACACATTGAAAGATCTTCAAACTTTCTCAAACCAGTGCTCCCAGTTACAAATAGTATAATACCATAACAGATATGCAAACATAACTGCAGCTATCAAATTTGTTAAAAAAAATCTGTTTAACATTTTATGAGATAAGCTTATTTGCTTTGTTGTTGAGTGTTAGATGAGAAGATGGATACCCCTATAATGTCTCCATCTTCTCATCAATTCTGTAAAAGAATGTCAAACTTGTCCTTTTATTATCAATTAAATCAATTAATGTTTTTTTAATCAACTAATTATTTAGTAATATTATGTAAAATATCAGAAAATTGCCCATAGAAAGTTACCAGAGCTTAGAGTTAGTTTTATTCAACAGTCCAAGAGAGTGTGAAACTTTAGCTCAGGTCCAAAACCCCAAATTATCCCATTTAAATATATGAACCTGCTAAACAATGCAGCACATTCTCACATTGGAGACATTAAACCAGTGGTTTTAATTTTATTTAGTAATTTAAGCAATAGTCACACTTTCAATTTATTTCAGCAAATACTGAGTTTGACCAAGTTTTTTATGAAGTTTTGTACAACATACCTAATGTCTTACCTTCCATAACAGGCACAATCAGGAGGACAGTAGTTGTCCAAAAAGTAAGGAAAATGTGTTGGTGTGGTAACTGCCTTCATTTTTGTTGGCTTTTGGGTTTTATTGTCCTTTTTCCTCTGCTTTTCCCTGGACTTCTTAATTGTCTTGTTTTTACTGCCTCTGTTGATTTTCATTGGCCTCATTGAAGGTGTTTTGGCCGTTGTCATCTGCACTTTAGACAGTTGTGGTTGGGCAGGAGATGCTTTATTTTGCTTCACTGTAAGTTTCGTTTCATTTTCCGTTAATTTAACAGTTTTGGGCTTGCTTGTGGACTGAGTCGTGTTTGGTTTATGTGTGAGTTTGACTGGTTTAGCTGTGGAATTATTTTCATTTGGTGTAGAATTTGTCTCTTTGGTTTTTAAATCTTTGGTAATAAACTGTGCCTCTTTGGGTTTTGGTGTTGCTCCTTGTACCTTGGAGATAAATTCACTCTCTATTGGTTTAACTACAATGTCCTCTCTTTTATGTGTGGTTTGTGGGTCCTTCTGTGCAGGTTTCTTCAATATATTTTTGACCATTATATCTTCTAAACTTGGGCTAGCCTTCACTTCCAGTTCATTCTGCTCGACATGATGCCCAGGACTTTTTAACACCTTAGTGAGGAGTTCTTCAATGAGCGAGACAGTCTTCACCTCGTCAGGAGACACTGTTGAGAATAAGATGCGGTTGATTCTTGTAGGATTGGGAAGAGTGACGGACGGAGGGAGGAACCGAGGCGTAACTTTGGTGTAAGGAGTGGGAGGGTGAGAGAAGACTGGAGGAATTTGTGTGGGTGTGAGCGGAAGCGGTGGTGGGACATTATGATGATGAGCAGAAGGAGGAGGATTTTGAGACAGAGTGATAATTTGAATTGTGTCAGGAATCACTGATTCTTTCCCCAGCTGAGCAGAGGACGTACTTAAAGGAGGCGTGAAATTGCTAAATACTATGTAATCTTCCTTTTCTCTTTCTGCTAAGTCATTATAGTTTGCATTTTTTATGTCCTCCCCTTCCTCTCCTCTTTTATTTCCCTCACTATTCTCTAGATCCTCATGTTCAACATTCACATATTCTTGTTTTAAAATCAATATCTTTTCTCCTTCTTCTTGAGCATGTCCTCTAATCACCTCATGAAGATTAATCCCTGCAACCAGCTTGCTCTCTCTCTCCTCTTCCATTATTTCTTGCTTGCTCTTTTCCGTTTCACCATTTTTCTTAAATTTCTCATCTCTCTCATCATCTTCTCCTTTCTTTTGTCTCCTTGTATTATGACTGACTGTTTTTTCTAGCTTCAACTTCTTTGTGTTATCAGTCAGGACTGCTTTTGCTACTGTCCTGCTCACCTCAGCTATCTCTGTCTTCTGTCCATCCTCTTTCCTCAGCACTTCAACCTCCTTATCTAAAACCTCCAACATGTCAGCTGTAGAGTATTTCTGTTGTTGTCTTTCTTCTCCTAAAATAACACGATCAGAAAATGTTTCAGAAGGCAGTCTTCTCTCATTTACTGTCTCATTCCCTTGATTTCTGTCTAGGATTTCTGGGATATTACTAGTTTTAGTGATTTTATCCTTGCTCTGTTTCTCCATCTTCTTATTTTCTGGGTCTGTCTCTGGGGTCAACCCTTCTTCTTTTTTCCTTTCCTCCACAGGCATTTCACTCTTGACAGGCTCTCTCGCAGGGTTCGTCTCTGGGGTCAGTCCATCACTCCTCTGTTTTTCCTCAGTTTTCCTTCCCTCACTGGACTTGACAGCCATTTCTTTCTCTTCCACTGATAAAGAGTCATCTCTCAGCTGCTCCCTTCCCAGCTCAGCTCTGTCCAGCCCAGCTATTTGTGTCACTGTCAATCCTGAAGGACAATACAGATAGCAAACACTTAGACAGTTCACTTTCTAATTGATACCAATCACAAATTCTGCAGAACAGACCGATTTTTGGTCTTTTGATTATACTCTTTTTACTTTTAATCCAAAAATCCTAAAAATGTTGTAAACAAGTAACATGTTGACATTACAACAGTTAGTATTCACTTTGAAGGCCCTTGAAACAATTTGCATGGAAGTGTTTATGGCCCATTTATTATAGGAATGTTGTTACTGGAATGAATTACAGATTATATCTTTATTTCTAAAACAAGATTCTCAATGACTGAATGTTAAATAGCCTCAATGTGGCACTTACCAGGCTGCAAGACATATGAATATCCAGAAACTGTAAAGAGCATTAGCAGGAGTGTAAGTGCTTCCATTTTATCTGTTGAAAGACATAAAAAAAAAATATCACGAGAGAGTGTTTAAGATGATAATAGAATAAGAATATGCTTATAAAGAACAGCCTTTTTTGTATAAACAAATATTTTAAAACAAAGCCTTGAAGCAGTTTTTGACTATTTTTTAATGGTTTGCATCCTGGATACCCCGGTACCTCAAAAAGGTCAGAAAGCAGAAGTACAGATAGACAGAAGTAACTGTTAGAAGTAATTAGGCTGAGCGCACACACGCACGTACGCACTTTTACCAAAACACACTTAATGTTGTATGTCACCTTGATACTTCATGACTTGACGTATAGTTACGTTTAGTTATACGTTTCAGTAGTCCACTGCAAAAAGAGTGTCATATTACTTTTGTTTGAGCAATGAAACCCCAGGTGTAAGCAAATACAAATATACAATGTATGTTCAGTAATGGATGTTGGTACTTATTAGGCATCAATGCCCTCCCAAATCCCAAATAAGTCTATTTGGATTACTGAATCTTTACAAGTTTGTTTAGAAGAAATCTAATAGGATGTTTGACCTCTCTGGAACCCATTTCCCCCTAACATGTAACATACCGTACATTTCTTTCTCTGACAAATTCTAAACAAAAAGAAATACAGAAACATATATAGCCTATATATCATATACAACATGAAATATGTCCTTATTTCATGTAATCACAATGCTTTTGGTCACATCTGTATTTTATCAACTTCATCAAAGCTCGATTTGTGTCTAACGGAAGGGTTGCTATTTCAATGCTTTTCTACTGCACATGATTTTTACAAGAAAAGGAGGTTGATTATGCAATTATTACTGTATTTTCAGAAAGTACAGCAGTGGGGTTTGTGGGACACCCCAATATTAGGAAATAATTCAAATAAATGTTAAATATATGAGAGGTTTCACAGACAACACATCAAAGTCATTGTTCAATCAGCTTGATTTATGAGCGCTGCTTACCTGATGTGTAACTCCTCATATTTCAAAGCTAAGCTCCTGCATCCGTCAGGTTATCCAGTTGACCCCAAACCTGCCTCTCTGTATGAAATCAGAGGAGTTAAAAGCTACTGAGGAAGAAATGGGACAACCTTTGAACCGCACACACACCGCCAACACCACCAGCAATAGATGACTTTAATGGTCCATTTCACTGTGTCTCTGCATGGAGAATTTTCACACACACACTCTGGATGAGCTATAGGTAATGACTCCTCAAATGCCTTTATCTGGAAGAGAATTCTCACACTTACCCTCAACGTCAGAGGAATCTGAAGGATCAATAGCGGGAAAGACGGGCAACTTTGGGAAGAGGGGTCAGAGGTGACGGTTGGTTTTTACAGTGGCTACTGTTTGCTCCGCTCTGGGGAGACATTAGCATCCCAGTGGTTATATGGGGGTGACAAGTAGTTCCTGAAAACTGCTTAGCCTTTGACTCGTATGCTAATATTCTTCTGTACTTCAGGAAGTGTGGGGCCGACCGATTCTAATGACTAATCTAAACGAAATTAGTTTCTGGTAGTGAATGTTTCATATGTTCTTTTTCTGTACTTTTCCGACTCCTTTACTTGGATTCTTAAACAAGCTTTATCTCAAGACTTATCAAAGACCAATGACTGTATTAGACAAACAACATGTTTTCTTGACTTGTTTGGTCTGGTTTTCAAAGAGTTCTGCTTAGAGTTGCAACTCATGATTATTTTAGTTATTCATCAATGTTCTCTCAACTGATTGATTAATTAGTCTATTTAATGTGAAATTACTATTTTCCATTGCCCAAGGTGACATCTTTAGATATTGTTTGTTTTGTATAACCATTAATCAAAGAGCTCAAGATATTTAATTATGATAAAAACAATGAAAAACAGCCAAATAAAAGTTTGCCATTTTCTCTTCAAACATGCCTGAAATTAATAACTGATGATCTAAATAGCTCTGCTGATTAATTTTCTGTCAAATTACAATACTTTTAGCTCAAGTTCTGACTTAGAGTTATATTCACCAGATGTTTATCATTCAGTACTTCTCATTTAATATATTTTGATTGATTTGAAGACCATGATCACTTGGTATGGCGCACAATCGTAAAACAATAATAACAGAACAATAGCACACAGTATGCCTAAAGTACAATGTTACTTGAACAAAGGAAGGACATTCTTCACAAATGCACCTAATTTACAAATAACTTCTGGGTTATCTGATAGTAATAACAAAATTACTTTAAACATAAATGAGCGGTTTAAATAATCATTGTTCGTACATTACATTACATTCAAACAGAACATATTTGCCTCCCAGATGGTTGTCATTAATAAGGTTGCTCTGGTTTCTATTCAACCTTTTATATCTTCCAGTGTCTTCAGGAAGTCTGGTATTGTTCAAGCTGAAGTTACAAATAGTATGTCTGTACTTTTGGTTTTCATGCAACAGATAATTTTCCAAGTTAAGCTCTTGTTAAAGATCACACGCTGTCATACTTTTGAGTTTACTTGGCCACTTCCACACGAACTGATCTTTGAGCCTCTGTTCTACAGTTGGTTTCCACCAGCTGATGTTATTACACTTCTGTGTGAGTCGGAGTTAGGACAAACCACAGTCATCCAGTATCTGCTTGACCTGCAAGACCCATGGTGACGCACATACACCTAAATTATGGAGGTTGATCTGCTGTCATCCTTAAATTAGATGTATTATCCTTGCGATCTTCCATAATTATTCATTCTATTTCTATCTGGCGCTACAAAATCCATCTTTTAAAAATATGGAAAGAATAAAAGAACATTGTCAGATATTTTGACATTTTGTTTCTTTCCTTCCTCAGCTGCGCTATTTATATAGATTTACGTCAACAGGAAAACTGGATGTTTAGTTCCAGCAATCAAATGCTCTTTTTTAACGTCACAGATTTCAAGGGAGTCTGCGTGTTCTTTTCTGTTTCTGTCACATCGTGCATCATTGTAGCTTACGCACAAGGCCAAGCATTCCTCTCTGATTATCCCAAGGTCTCATTCTGTCATTTTGATGGGTGTATGTGTGCATCTTTATCACAAACACAAATATGCAAGATCTTGCAATACACACAAGTCAACACAAACAATTGCAAAATTTTAAGTAAACTTCATCCTCATAGCTTTGGGTCAGAATATGTTGCAACAAAGAAAAATAATGAGTCTAATGAGACAAATAGATCATTTATTGTGTTGTAAAATGAGTCTCAGCTGGATATTTGTACAAACATGCAAGGGCTGGTTCCAAGAAGCAGGTTTACTGAGTAATAACTTTGTTGAATAAAACGCAGACACCCTTCAAATCTGGAACATGGACTGATATAAAAACAGTTTATTTGTTTGTTTGTTTGTTTTAGCCAGCGGTTAGATAACACTGCTTCTTGCTATCCTTCCCCCCACACACACACGCGCACACAAATGCATGTTCTCAATGCTGACATCTAGTGTGCAAAACAAGATATGTCAAAATAAATTGAAGCGCAATATCTTAAAAGGCCACACAGAGGCAGCACATACCTACACATGAGGACATCAGTTGCCTTGAGAGAGCCTGGTATTGCATTACATTGCATGGGAAAATATAGCAGATGGGCTTAAATGTTTGTCTGTGCAAAATCAGTTCTGTTTTCTTGGACCTTTGAAAGAGGAAACATAACACATAAATACTTAATGTCAGGAAAAGGAGAAATAAAAGCCCATAAGAAGAACACTAAAGTCTCTTAACACCTTGTGCGGTGGCATCTCATTTCCTGTTAAGGGTGACGTAATGTATAGGAGAGGAGGTGTGAAAAACAGCAATAATGGAGGAAGCAGAGAGGTGGGGGGTGGTCTCTTCTTAGACCTGCACCTGTCTAAGGGTAAAATACCACATTGTCTTCCATGTGTTATTTCATTAGTTACTTTGAAGGCCTTTAAATGGCCATTTTATCACCTTTTACCACAAATAATGATACACATATGTTTTAGAGAGACACTAGGGGAGAACATCACTCCCCTTGTATGACTGATCCTTTTTGGTAAAACAACCACTTTCTGTCTCTCGGGCTTTGATACCTCATCTACAGCTTCAAAAATCCCTTTTACAGACAAAGCTTGTGATATAAAGTCTGTCTGTCTGGACTTCTGCCTTCTAGCTAAATCACTTCTACAGTTGAATTATTGTTCCCCAGTGCATCCAGATGCCCTGACAGCTGCCCAGCAGCCTCACCAGTTGCCCTTACCCTTGTAGTTTTTTTTCACTCTGTGGCAAAGCCCCAGATGTAAGGAAAATCACTTTAAATGATTCAAGACTAATCATTTTTTCTAACTAGGTCACAGATTTGAATTAGTGTAGGGTCTCTGGTGAGGTTTACGGATGTGGTTAAAGCCTAAGGTTTGGGTTTTAAGTCATTTTAAGCAAAAAAAGAATACAAAAAACCCTCTGGCTTTAGCTGCTTGGACAGAAAATAACAACCCATTCATAGCCCCATCCAATGGTCTCCCTGGACAAATAATGATCTCAGTGCTGAAGAAGAAACTTCAAACGAGGTATGTGTCATATGTTTGTCACCAAAAAAAGGTCAGGGCAGGTAAGTGGCCTCACAGTACAGTGAGGAATCTTCATGAGGTTTTGGTCTAAATGAACATATGTATGTGTCCACTGTTGGAAATGAAGGAGTAAATGTGAGTAAAGGTGTGTGTACCATAGGGCTTCTGTAGCTTGTATCGACGTAGCTCATGGTAATTAGACAAATAATTGATGAAAACATTAACACCACTTGCCCTGGGGTTTTTTCTTTGGAGGAACACACAATCTCATTTACGATAAACAGACCAGGCATCATTATTATGTAACCAGAGGCCATAAATCCAGGTAAAAAATTGAAAAATGGAAGAGTAAAATGAGGTAGTGGGAAATACAATGTAGGCAGTGTGTTTTCAAGAAGAGGATAGAGCTTGAGTGACAACAAGGCTGTGCAAGAATAAGCCCTCCCCCCCAAACTATCCCATCTGCTCCGAGCCTGTCTGCTGGCAGTAGCGGCGGCGGCAGGAGGTTAACAAGGGCAAAGGTCACAGACTGTGATCAATTTACGGGCCGAGAGCGTCGACCCAGCATTTGTGGGTTGTTCACTGGAAAACAACACACAATGGAAATGGACTTTCAGCCTTATGTTAACCCTTCCTATCCATATTAATCATGTTATCATGTCTAAAGTGAGGTTTTGCGTAAAGTTTCCACAGAAACAACACCAGTATCACTATGTATCTAAAAACTGAGTCAAACCAATAATAAAGTATTTTCCCACAGTATATCTGTCAACATTTACTGACCTTTTTACAATGTACAGTATGTGCAGATCATTTAATTCAGGATTTTCTATGGATCCATTTTTCATCCCTCAACAGTTTTCACTTTATGTATTAATAGTTCTAGGCAAGTGAGAAAAAAGTAAACTTTAACAAACACTGATTATTCCAGGTCAAAGGTATTTGGCAGCCAAATGGAGACCTGACACTGTCCAGGATGGTTAATATTTGGTGACTATGTTTTTGGAGGTTAATGAACAGCCAAACTGTTGTTTACAAAATGCCAGACTTTGCTCACTTGCCCTGATGTCAAGCTGAGCTAATGTGGAAAGAAAAAAAAAGATAAATGTGTTCGTATGAGAATAAAAGAGAGGCAGGAAGTGCAGAAACTTTTGGATACTTTTCTTTCTAAGAACATCCAAATATTTTCCCTGCTTTTGCTCCAGAGACTGTAGGAGTCATCATAAGCAGAGGCCCCACAACAGTCTGTAACGCCATGTTGTCTTAACCCTGCCTAGAATAGCTTCACCAAATTAAACCTGTGTTTTTGTTTTAGTACGGAGTTCTTAAGTGTCAGTAAGTTAAACATGGTGAGAAGCTTATGAGAAAAGAGCGATCAAGAAGGGAGGAAGGTTGGAAAAGGAGAAAAAAACAGGAATTTTAAGCAGAAAAACACAGTTATACCAGCTTTCAGGCTGCTTTTACACTTAGCTTTGAAGTTTCACAGAGCAGCTCCTCTAATTCAAAGGCAGAAACTGGAATAAAAGTTATTCCTTTGGTGCTAATGAAGCTTATCTAATCTGCAGGTTAGTCAGCTCCTCATAAACATCACATCCTCGGCCAGGACAAACTGATCAAAACAAGTTCAGGTCAGAAATGACCAGCCAGACAATGACAGGGAAGCTGCATATTTTTTTGTGGTTATTTTATCTTCCTGTCGGTCGGTGCTAAGAAGCCTCATCTCTAAAATGGACCCTGTCTTTGAGGAATACACATTAGGGGGCATATTGATCGCTCACAGGCTCACATGTACGAGCCTTTACAAACACCCTCGCAATTGACGTTTCCCATGGAGAAGACAACTGATCCATTATTTCTTTTTCTCTGTGATGGGAATAGGAGGGTAAAAGCAACAATTTGAGACAGCTTTGACATTTGGCTGCCACATATTGTGCAGAAGAAGGAGCAATACTGAAGCGCTGTAGCAGAGCAGCTTCTTTTGTCGTTTAAATTACTCTATTGTTCCTTCGGAGTGACTCATATCTGGTTGAAATCTCAATTTAGAGCATGATGGTAATATAGCTCTATGTGTGTGTGTGTGTGTGCGTGAGTGTGTGTGTATGCTTAGCTGATTATTGATGCTATCAGCCAAGAAAAGCTCACCATATGCTACATGACGCATGTGTCAGCGCAGCATATTGCAGTCGATCAACTGGTCTGTTAAATTCTGCATCTTCTCACTTCTGTTTTTATTCTCCACTCCAGCATGTATTCACTCAATTCACTATTTTGCAATCTGCAGAAGCAACAAGTGTGAAATATGTGGGTGGAGAGGGTGTGCACAGGGCTTTCATTGTTACAGCAGGGCACAGGGACAGATGGACAAACAATGTTTTGCTGGGTGATATGGGTCATTCAGTACAGCATGACAATCACGCTACTGCCACTGTTTTACTGATATATTTTGTCACGAAAAGACCTTAAGCACTCTAATCAATATTTTCTATTAACAGTGGATCGAATTTCTAAATGTAGTGACAAAGGCATCGCTCTGAGTGACAAAACTCACAGAGAATTATCACCCGATTCTGTATCCACTCCCATTGTTTTCGTTTTCGGGTGCAAAGCTTTTCTGTTTTAGTTACTGTTGTTTTCTGTGAAAACATTTTTCCCTCGACAGATGGTGGAGACCAAAACAAAGCTAAAAGACATTCACCAAGTGGTCAGAAACACAACCCCAAATGAATGCTAATGTTGCCATGTTTCTGCTGACTGTGTTGAAAAGCAACTGCTAACATGTTAACATTACTTTAACGTGCCAACCTTGTCATTTTAAAAGGTGGTAAAATGTTGGTCCATGAAGGTTAAATATTCACAAAAAAACACACAAGAGACAAACAACTACTTGTATGAATATAAAGGGAGTTTCAAAAAATGTTTTCCTTTAAAAACTTTATGACGCAGATCAATTTGATGCTCTTTACTCTAAAGGATTTCCCATCAAGATTTAAGAGTCCTATAAAAGAAAATGAACTTAATTTTCAGTGTTATATGGTCTGTAAAGGGTTTTTTCAGGTGTTTCCCCTCTGTCACATCATGGTATTCAAAATGAGAAGTGAGAAAAGAAAAGAGAACAAAACCGAACAAAAAAAAAACAAAACCCAATGAGGTTAATAGTCCTCTCACTTGGAGTTTTTGAAAAGAACTGTGTGTGTGTGTGTGTGTGTGTGTGTGTGTGTGTGTGTGTGTGTGTGTGTGTGTGTGTGAGAGCATGGCGAGGGGCCCTTGTTATTATGTCCTGCTGCTTTTCAATGGAACAGCTGTGCGAGCCTCCAGCCGCCTCCAAACAAGGTACAGGCTGCCTGGCAACTGCCCTGCCATTGGCCAACTTTCCACCTCTTCCGACCAATCATGCAAGCCACGCTTTCAGGAAGTGAATGGGGGAGAAAAACACAACACACACACACACACACACACACAGAGAGAGAGAGAGACAGCAGAAAGGATTATGAGAAAGTTTGCTGTGAAAAAACATGCGAGAAGTTAAGGAGAGAGGTTTCAGCTCATGTTTCCAACAGGGAGAGACTAATCATACTTAAAGGAACCACTTTTAAAAGCTTTAACCTCTTTCCAGACAGATTTGCATGGCAAGCTTTTAATGTTCCTCAAATCCTGTCTTTGGTAAATTCCAGCATTTTACCCTATTAGCTTTGACCTTTTTAGAAATACAAAGAAACAGCCCTGAAAGGGAACAAATCTCTATTTTCAGCGCTCTCAGTATTTTTCTTTATATTACATAAACAAATAAAAAAATTACAACAATAAACAAAAGACAAAAATCAGTAAGACATGAAAGTAGGCGACAAAAACAGGTATGAACCCTGATGTCGGAGTGTTTCAGCCAATAAAAGACCTGCATGTACACGCTTCTTGGGATCCTTCGAACTTTCCACATCGCGTGAAAACCATGCCTGTTTTGAGCGACAACAAAAAGGTGGTGACTTCTCTCTATTGATGTTGTCGGCTTTATGTTTGGCAGGCTGAGACACGCCACTGCAGAACTTGCCTTTCCAGGGCTTTGAGTGGGCTTACTGGGGGGATTTGAGTCACATCTCTTGGGGATAATAAGTGTTTGTTTTACAGTAGCTGTGACGCATGCGGTTGCTAGATGTGAGGTCGGCAGATGAGAAAATAATGTTTGAGGAACTGTTATGGGTGATAAACAAGAGTGTGTGTGTGTGTGTGTGTGTGTGTGTGTGTGTGTGTGTGTGTGTGTGTGCGCACGCACAGACAGGCATAACTTTAAGTCTAAATTTTGTTTAAATGTTTCACCTCTGTGGGTGTAGAGTACATTGTGTGCTGGGCTTCATGCTCAGATACATCCTGTAATTACTCAATCAAAGCAGCTTTATGAGAACATGACACACAGCCCCCCTTTCCTCTGGAGGTCACACTTCCTACGAAATCTCAATCGCTATTTCTCCAGAAAACAACGTGGCCTGTGAAGAGAAGAACACATGAAGTAGGAGTTAGGTAGCTTCTGTGATGTGGTAAAGAAAAAAGCAATAAACTGCATAGGTTTGCTTACTTAAAAAACATGTGCGAACACTCTTGTAATTACAGACAGACACACTGGAAGAGAAACATGCCAGCAACCTCTCCAACACACAAACATACACGCACACACACACACAGACACACACACACATCGACTCAGCACGCACTGCTATTTGTCACAATTTAATGTTCATGAACGTGGAAAAATACACAAGCATATACAGACAGTACGATATGCTGACAAGGCGAAGTGGTGGGTGATTCTGAATCAGTGGATATGAAAACCATCAGCATGATGATACAGCTGACACAGTTCACTCAGTTCATAGTACACACAGTTCATAACTATCTGCCAAAAGGACAGATTTAATATATAAATATGTACATGTAAATGTCTGTATAAATAGTATTTGACAATAACTGGTTCCAGCTAATAAAATATGAAAACAAGCCAAAACAAGAGATGTGAAGATGTCAGCTTAGAAAGTGATTTTTTAAACTAATTTCTGGCATTTTTTTTTTTTTAGTAGTTTAATCACTAGTGTCAATTATCTTTATTTGCAGGCCTAATACAGATTAAAATAAACAAGACGGTTCCTCTCACAGTGTTGTGTAATTGTATTCTGTTACAATGTATGATTTAAAAACTGAATATGAAAACGTTATAAGTGATTACTGTGAGATCACTCTGTGTTATCTTATCAGAAGAAAGAAAGAAAATTCGGATGATATTAATGGCACTGTGCCAAGCAGACATGCGCTGACATGTGAAAAGATTAATAAATGAAAGAATCCTGTTTCACAAACTGGGGTGGAAGATTTACTAGGCAGTTTGCCTGTGGCAAATCACTTTCACATTGAGGTAAAACAAAATTTACCTCGCATGTCAGCGAAGGACTGCAGTCTAACGAAAACTCAGGCCTGCAGGGTTACAGCAGATAAGAATCTCCAATTTATTTCCTTCTTAAAATAAGTGAAGTTCAAAATTACTGTGAGCTTTTTAACTCAGGGGCAGTCATTTAATTTACACTTACCCTCATTAAGGATTCACAACATTTTCATTCTTAAATATATTGAATAGATATTTACATCAAGAAATGAATGCTGCAACTGCAACTAATGCAAGTTTAAGTGTTTTGTGGTCTTGCTGTCTCCCTCAGTTAAGGGTGCACTCCAAAGATTGTCATCCATCTTGATCAGCCTGTATCACCAAGCAAATTCAGTTAGGCTTAAGGAGCAATCCTGAATAACCAATATGTTGAAGATGGTTATCAACTGTTAACTCTGGGTTTACCTAAGCAGATCTGAACATGTTCACATGAGAGAGAGGTGGAGTTGTTAATTACAGGGAAGTACTTCATATGAAATGAAACATAGGCAGAAAGCATAAGAGCATTTCTGCTCTGTCTTGCTTCTTTGCTGCCAGTGTTGGTATTTTGATGATAATGGTAAGGTAATGTGGCTCTTGGCTCAGAATTCTATAAACCCCAAAATGTCTCATCATCACCAAACAGCATTTTTGGATATGGCATATGCTCACAAAGCACAAACAGATATAAGCTGAAAAAATACTCCATTCATTGTAGATTAATGAAGGGTTGGTTCACCAAAAACTGCCATAGGGACTTTTTATTTTGTTGGAAATAGATGCAAAGAAAACTGCTCACAGTGAGGTCTGTAGATTATCCAGGCTTAAGTAACCAGACTTCCTAATGAAAGTTAGCCAGCCCACTTTTTTGCTCTACTCAAATTAGCATTGGTAGTGACTTTAAGTCCTTTGCTAAGCACTATCAAACACTATTGGTCAGTTATTACGTAAACATGTTACAGTTATGTGAATGTTTCAGTAAAGAGTAATGTAAAGGATTACAATCTGAAATTCAATAATTACATTACATTTTCTATTCCCAAGTAATAGGAGTAGGCTTGTTTGCTGTCTTAGAAGGAATTGGATGGGAGGTGGATATCAGTTTGACTACATTTGTTGCTGAGTAATTAATAAAGTAATATACATACTTTTTGTGTAATGAATAGTGTATTAATTAACTTGATACTGCTAATGGATTAAAGGGTGGTAATAAATAAAAATTAATCATGGCTAAAAGATTCATTAAACAGTTTAAGCCAGCCAAAGGCAGCATAACGTGGGTGTATGCACACCTACACACAGTTTAACTCAAATAACTTTTTATTAGACTTTATGAGATCTTTATCAGTGGGCCTCTGTGATTTTGTGCGTTTGTGTTTACAGGTGGGAATACCTCCTCATTTTATGGTTTGTATCTGAGTTTAAATCATCCGCAGGGCGCAAACCCAAAATTACCACACTGTGTAACAATAAGCAAAATTCCGAGGGGGAGTTCACCCACACTGACCAATCACAGTTCAAATCAATAATGACCCCATATCTCCCCCGAGACTATGTGTGTGAGAAAACAACTTCAATCTGCTCCCACTGTGCTGCCCAGACAATCCCAGCCTAATCCACAGAGTCCAGTCCTGGATTACCATGTCTGCTCCTCCCACCACCTCCGCATTATGGAAATTACACAGGATTATATGAACTCTGGAAAAAAAATAATACATGAGGATGCACATTTCAAGCACAAAACCTTTACAAAACTCACCAGACATCCCTCTGTATATCCTGAAAACAAGATTACACCTGTCATTTCCCTAGATTAGATGGTGTGGAGTAGAGTGCCACAATTAGTTGATCAACTGATTAGACAAATAAAATAATAATTGATAATCGGTTAATTGGCTTTTTCTTTTTTTAATAAAGAAAAAACACTTAAATGTTCTGGTTCCAGTTCCTTAAATATGAATGTTTTCTGGTTTATTTAGTCTTCTGTGATGGAAAATTGAATATCTTTTGGTTTTGGAGTGTTGGTTGGGACAAAATAACATTTTTTTACGTATTGGGCTTTGGGAAACAATGATCAATGATTTTTCAACATTTTCTGACATTTTCTGAACCAAACATCTAATCAATTAATCTAAAAATGACTTTACAAGATCAATTCCTCACACATTTCCTTTAATCTGGCAGAAGATGGAATAACATGGCAACTCTGAAATCCATATTTGTTTTGTTTGGTACATTGGAACATGTTGCCATAGTGACTGTGATACCTATTTCTTGCCGGATGTGTTATGTACGCTTGTGATATCAAGCTCCAGCAGATGGTATCAATTCAATGTCAGAGGGTTTGTGTGTGCGTTTGAATGGTTTAGAGCAAATAAGTGAATGGTGGAGAGGAAGAATGAGATTTGGTGAATGCACAGTCCCCATCTGCACCTGGAAACCAAACCATTACACAAGCAAAATGTGTGTATGTGCAGTAGTTCCAGCGTTAATGGTTCTGAATGAGCCGATCTAAATGAAAGCCATTATTAGCAGATGGTTCAGTAACTCCCTCTGAAGCACCAGCGGCTCCAGCAGAAGTTTCATTAGCCATTTGATCTCTCCGTTGGTCTTATGTTTCTTCTCTCAGCCCAGCAAAAAACGTGCTGAACTGCTGATGTGGTTTCTCTTCACAGGCATCCCTCATTTTCCACCACCAACAGGAAAGCTTTTAGGTGAGCTCATGCAGAGACCTGAATGGTTGTGTGTGTCTTTTTATAGAGGAATGAAGACGCAGGTGAGAAACTGCTGCTGTTCAAAATGTGACTTATCAGACACGGTCATCGGGCATGTATAAAATCACATAGTGAAGCGTAAAGGAAGGTCTCAACTTTGACGCAAGTTGTTTTGTGTAAACCTGTCCTGCTCATTAAGTCACTCTGGCATTTACTTAACTGCCATTTAAAAACATAAAATCATCCTCTTTTCCAATTTTTTTAATAGTTTTTTCTTTTTTTTTTTTTTTTTACATTTTCAATCATTTGTCTTTCTTGCCATTATCTCTGAACACAGCCCTCTGTATAAGTGGATGATGAGTGGTTTAGTATAAATGATCCAGACTTAAACAGTGATTTACATCCCTGGTTAAAGACGCAGTGGCCCAGACACATTCCATGGTGGCTCAGAAGATGCATTTTCCCCTTCAGTCTACAGCCTCCTGAAAACCTCTGCAGGCAGTAGACATTAAAGGGCAATGTATTTTTCTATAATTGGATGGTGAAATGGCACATTGAAAATAATGAGGGGTGTGTGTGGAAATGTGGATGTATGTACATTTGAAATTAATGTGGAGGAATCCGTGTCCTCTTGTACACGTGAGCTCCTGTAAGACAAGTGGTCACTTTGATGTGAGAAAGAAGATAGATCTAAAGTGTTCGTTTTTCCTAAGAGAGGTTGCATGTTTGTGTATGTGCATGTAAAGTTTTTAGCGCTTAGGAGTTGAGCGCCAGTCTTCTCATCCTCAGAGAAGGGACGCCTTGTTTACCAGATAGTTTCAGAGCAAATCCCAGCTAATTACTGTCAGAGTGAAAACTCTGGTATGCAAAAAGTGTGATTTGTGGAATTGGCTGTGATCAAGGCTCATACAGGGCTCCTTCTTCAAAGAGGCCAGAGATTCAAAGTCTTGTAGTGGCCAGTTGAACCAAAGAGTGCTTGGTACATCGCATTCAGAGTTTGCTGTAATCTATACGCTCAGTCATTGTATGCGGTAGAACTTGGGAGGATCTGTGCATGCTTTCTTTGCTGTTAGGTTGGAAGTTTCTTTAGTTCAGGGGTATTGTGAAGAAATAATGTATCATAGAGGAGACACAAAGCTTCTCTAAGTAGATAATTATTCAAATGATTTATAGGAAATATAAATTATGCTCCAGATAAATGATTCAGTACAGCATTCAGTTTGATTTAATATTAATGACATTTTTTTGGAACACAATCCAACATCATGTGATGAAAATATGCTTTGATATGACTAATTGAATTATAAGTGATCCAATGGGACAGCTGTTTTTAAAAAAAATCCAGTATAATCCTGGCAAAATATTGACAGAAAGTACCCGAGATGATCTTTGCAACTACTGCAAACAGAGCAGTGTATGTTATTAATGTACACATACAGGCACCTCCGCAGAGCAGCTACCTCACTTCCAGTTTATCCTTCTGCTTCCCAGAATTACAAAGCAATAACCTGTTATTGTTTTCCAGTCTTACCGTACCTCCATGTGTATGTCCACAGTCTGTCACAGTGCCAGGAAAGTCAACGAACTGCTTAGGTAACAATGTAAATAGGTCACCTAAAGAGGAGCATATGTTTCAAAATGTGAAATGTTTTTGCTTGATATTTACTGTTTTGTCTTACATGAATATTACAATTTCATGTTACACTTCACTAGTATTATTTATTTGTATGTTCTGTATGAAAGTGGACATAATCATCAATGCAAAATCCAAAAATGTTCAGGAGGAGTATCTTCATGCATCTTTTCTTTTCCCTTTCAGTCAGCTGATTGAGTACATTCACACTTTTCATTTCAACCATTCAGATGTTGCCATGACCTCTGTGAGCCAATCATCTTGTTCCGTTAAACGTCAACAACGGTTTTTTTCTCTGCTGTTGTCAGCTGTCATTTCAGTGTCAGATCGATGTGCCGCCTCCATACCATACATCTCCACTTTTCGTCAGCTGTCTGATGGGTTCATGTAACATCCATCTAGATTTTAATCATAGACTGTTCTTCACTCTTTCACCGCGGCAACAGGGAGATATCTGTGTTTGGATGGCATGACTACCCCTGCACAACTCATAATCTTTTCCTATTGTGCACATTCATTTTAAAACTCTTTAAGCTGTACTTTCTATAAGCCTCCCTGATTGAAAAATAATTCAAGTACACAAAAAATGTATTTTACAGCTTATGATTCTTATAGATTTACCTTTTGTTCAATCACATATTCACAAATATCACTTTGTAATACTTGCTCTCTGCTTCTCTCTATATCTTTGTGCCTGTTTGCACAAATCTGTCTGTGTCCTGTTTTAATTTCCCTTCCTGCACAATCAAAAACAATCACTCTGTAGATGAATTTATGTTCATTTATTATTGCCACATGTTTGGATCTCACAGAACGCACACATGCATACCATAAAAGACACATCCACAACCAGTCATCGGCTCATTTATATGGGCTTTCCTTTCTTTCATCTGCTCCATAATGTACTGAGAAGTGAATTCCTTCACTTATCTTTCAGTTATATCATACAACCAGAAATATCTTTTGCAATATCTAATGCAATGCAATCTTTTATGAGGATTAATTCTTCACAAAAGGATTATTATGCAGTGACATGCCATGTGGTAATGTGATGCAAACATGTAAATGGAGCAAATATGTTGACAAATTGTGGAAATCCTCTTAAAAGGGAACCATCTGAACATATAGAGGGATGAGTTTTAAAGAGTGTGTGGAAATTTAGCTGTTATCTCTGGTTGCTTAGTGACTAATTCACCAAGCGAAAAACTCCTTTAGGGGCTATTTGCATATGCAAAGTACAGAGATAGGGAATAAACAATCTCTGGGTGTTTGGAGAGGTGTGTGTTGTGTGTGTGAAAAGGACTGACATGGATCACAGAATATGAAGAAGCAGAGTGCATCAGCAAGGCCTCCTGCCTTTCTCAACTGCTGTGTGTGGGGAGATAGGATGTTAGTGTGTGCACGCTAAAACTTCCATCTGCATGAAATTTCACTGTGAATGACTCAAGTGTGTATGTGTGTGTGTGCGTGTGCGTGTGTGTGTGTGTGTGTGTGTGTGTGTGTGTGTGCGTGTAAAGCACACACATTTGGTACAACCCAGATCACTTTTTAATTAAAGATAGCCTCGTTTGAAGAGTAAGTAAGGGAGAAAAGTTTTTGGCAAGTCAACTCAAAAAGACAGTTATTCAGAACAGTATGGCAACTATAATCAACCATCTCCTGGAAATTATGCTAATATACAACTAAATTGTTTTATGTTGTGTCAGAAAACACAATTGCTGCCCAGATTATGTTCACAGATTTTTGTTCAAATCAATGAAGTGGATATTGTACTGCAAGATTGGATATGTTGCTGAAAAACAACAACTCACTCATATGTTCATTATCAACATTTTTGCAACTTGCAGATATGTGAATTAACATGTATGGCATGTCTGAACCAAGTGTCATGACAATCTATGTGATAGCTGTGAAGATTTTTCACTCAAAACCACAAATATCAACCTTGTGGTGGAAAAATCTGGGGTTCATAGGAGTTGGCTTCATCCTCATCGATCTCTCATGAATGTCTGAACACAATTTCATGGGCGAAAGTTGTCAACAGACTGACATCATTTTCATCCCCATAGACTTGCTGCTAGCATGGCATGAAAATAGAAGGCCATCTTAAATGATGGTCAATATCTGTTCATGATGACAGTTGTTTACCTTTAAGAAATACTAATTAGCCCCACTATTGGTAACTTTGGTCTACAGTTAACTGCTCATTGATGTCAAGATACAAAGTTCAAGTTCCTTCGCTTAGTTTTTACCCACCTTTAGTAAACTTTCTCTTTGCAAGTAAGCCTCAGGGTTTTGTTGCTTTTATGATTAGTTCAACAGATTAAATAGTCGTTCTGGTTGCAACATGTGCATCCACCATTCACACACACGCACACTTGCACTACCTCAATGAAAGCAAAAAAATAAAAGAACATGGGAAAAAGACATGTTTCTTCTGTCTGGTTGTAGTTTTCACAGTTTGTGCAGCCTCAGAGACACTTCATTAAAACATGAATTAAATACAGCCAGAGCCAGAACATCCTGTCCTTGTGTGTGTGTATGTGTGTTTGTGCGTGTCAGAGTAACAACAAGAAAGAAAAATAGAGTGAAACAAAAAACAGAAGCTGATAAACGGGAGACACAGGCAGTTTGCATGTGTGTGTGTGCACTCATGTCAGTGCAATCGCGTAACTTGTGATGAACAGCAAACAAAGAGCTGAAGTGACAGATGAACACTGGCAGGCTTCACTGACTAAATGTTGGAACATTAGTGTTTGCCTGCTGTATAAACAGCAAATGTAACTGCACTCTAGATAATAGATCATATTGTATGGAGCTCTGGCTTAAATTATTAAAGGGTCCCTGTCTTTAATCACACATAGCGCTGTTTGTCCAACCTGCTCCAGTCGAAATACAACACTTTTTTAATACAGAATAATTCATCAAATGGTTCAAGAGCGGGAAACACAGAAGGCCTCTTCTTAAGCATTAATTACTAAGTACATTGGTGGATAAGCCATGTAGAGTCATGGGAATTTCCCTGCATGGTGTGAAAACTGCTGCGGCCCCACATGCTCGAACAAAACTGATATGAAAAAGTTTAAAAGCTCAAACTTTGTGACCCTGTACACTTGACCTCCAATTTAGCCTTATACGTGTTTCTGTGTGAGTGTGGTGACATAACAAATGTATCACAGATCACAAGTCCATCTTTCCTCTCCTGCTAGCTTTAGCTGCTTCCCTGTCTTTCACACACCGATCTGATGATGACTGAGAATGCTGACCTGATCAATTATGCTACCTTTAGAAATTAAAGTATTTTAACCTTCATAAAAAAATAAAACATCAATAAGGGGTTAAATCTGTGGACAGTGTCAGTTTCACTAAGTTGCAAGATGCAGGTTGTTAAAATCCTGCTTTTACTTGGTTCAATATTTGCTAATATACTGAGTGTTGAGAGGGTATCTGTGGGTCATTTTTTAACCATGGCTGTTTTATTTGTGTCATCTGTTATATCTTAATTTCCTGTTGAATATGTTTAGCATGCAAGTATAGTATCTGTGCAGCCAGGTCTTCTCCCAACAGAGTTAACCCTTCATAACAGCATATGATCAGTTTTATACAGAGTGAGAAACGATGACTGCGTATGAGAGAAAGAGTGTGAGAGGAACACTTGATATTCCCAAGAGGGAGAGATAAACGAGAGACAAACAGTAATATAATGGAAGTCCTATCATTGTTCCATTTGTGTTCAGCGTTATTGAGCCTGTGTCCGTGTTATCACTGTGGTGACGAACATGCGTCAGTTCTGCTCGTCAAGCCCTTGATACACTCTGTCCCCTTCATTGTGTGCGCCTGCGTATGTGTTTGCATAACCCACTCAGCCACGATTTCATAACCGTGTTCATCTCGGACACTGCTGCCACCTTCCCACACACAGCTGAATATTGATGGAGCTACACGCCTGGATTGCATTTACCTAGATACTTACTAAAAACCCTTTCATGTTGTCACACAATGTGTTAAGTGGGGTAGAACAGCAAAATAACATCAAGAGATCAAGGGGGGGAAAAAACTGTATTGAGAATTTGTTCAAAATTAGAGAGGTTCATGTGGTAGCATCTGTTGATCACTTTAGAAACTTTCTCTGGAGTTGCAGCAGGACTCATAGATTATCTTTGTTGCATAATTTTCTTCAGCTAATATATTGAGCCTTATTTCATAACAGTTGTATTTGGGTAGTGTACACAGTTTTACACATTTACATACAGCGTTTGCATGGATTTTAGCAAATATCAATCCAGTTAATTGTTGTTTATTTTGAATACTGAACATGAGTGAATGGGATTTAAAATGTTATTAAAAGTGTTATTTGCAACACCAGTGTCTGCAATTCAATGTTTCACGCTTTTTTACATACTTTCAGGATCCAATAGGTTAGACAGATTTCATTTACAATCATATTTTTTCAGTAAAGATGGATAAAAGCAACAACAACAACAAAAAACCCAACAAAAAACAAATTTTTTATGAATATTTATGAAAGACAAAACTTAACAATTGACCTGATGAACTTCTCTGACATACATATCGCACACACCCACAGGCACAAACAAGCTCACCTCCCTCTTGGGACAGTGCCAGAATCACAGATTATACAACCAGCCCTGCAGTAGCTTACCATGTTCCACAGGCACAGTTTACCACCAGCTGTCTGTGTGAATATCTCAGTGTGTGTGTGCTTTAAAACTGGATTGCATCCAGACAAAGTTTGTGCATGCTGACAAGTGACATTTGATTTTCAAATTTTTGACCTTTGCAACTGGGTTCACCAGCATGTGAACGTGAATGCAATGCTCTACAGGGACCCGGCAGTTTTTCTGTGGTTTCATCCAGAGACACGGCCTACAAGGTGGAGAGCTACGCTTGAGGACACCTTGCAAATCTCACCAGCTATCTGTCTTATCTATCTGCCTGAGGCCTTGATGTTAACTGTTTCTGCTGAAGCCGATTAATTAAATACATCATAAATTAAATATTCACATGTTCTATTCAAGTGTTTTTAAAAATGGGGTTACACTGTAAGCACTTCAGGTGATAAAATGCAGCTCTCATCCAGAGTTTCAAAATGATTGCTGTTGTTTCACAAGTGTGAAGGTTTAACACTTTAAATAATGCATGGATGAATCTGTGAGGCTTTCAAGTTGCCCCTTTTCTTTCTATTTCTGTCTCTGCTCTCTCAGGGCGCCGAGTGTCATCTACCTCTGCACAGGTTTATGCCACAGCAAAAAGACAGAATGCAGCTTTTGCTCCATATTCTGTCACCACTCTGTCTAAACTCAAGACAGAATCAGACAGTACATCCTTTTGAAAGCAACTGCATGTCAACAACTCATTACCATTAGTGGTGGTGAGACTACTGTCATGCTGTTGCCATGACATCTGGAATCCACACATTCCCCCGTCCATCATTGCTTGGTTTTTCAGATCTCTCCTGACAAATCTCTTGGATTCTGTCAGTAAATATTTCATTCTGGGGGAGTATGGAAATTTTGTGATGAGTTGCATAAACACATTTACTCCGAGCCATAAAAGAGACTATAAAACTAAAAAAACTTAGATATAGCTTCTAGGGATCTTTGGGGAGAAAGAATTAGGGAGGGAAATGGAAAAATGGAGCACGCCAACACAAGGAAAAATACTGACGTAATACTAAATGTAAGATTTTATTAAAAAATTGCAAATGTGAGACAATAAAAGAGCAGACTTCAAGAGTGCCTTTATATAGATTCCATGTAGGTAGGATGACACACAATATGTTTCCGTACTTCTTTAACATTTTAATGGACTAACTGTGTGTGTTGTATGTTTTATGAACCTAGCAGCCAGGCACGCAGACATCTCATGGTACAGAGTGTGTAATGGGTGGAGACACCATTTCATGGATTTTTTAACACACACAAACACACACACACACACACACAAACACACACACATGGTAGGGACACACACACGCACACACACACAGTGTCCCACAAGAGCTCTGTGAAGTCAACATAAGAACAGGATCTTATATAGAGTATAGTATGCTTTCATTATGGAAAATATTACATGTTGGATATGTTATGTAGCATGTTGTATTTAAGGGGGCTGATTCAATAAAGGAAAAATAGACATTAAAAATACAACAGTAAAGACGGAAAGCAAAGTTAAACACGGCCCACTTCCTGTGGATAATTCCACAGTGAAAACAGTACGACGCCCCTTTTTGACAACATTGTTAAAGCCCTCTGTGGGATAGAATGGGTTTGATCGGCTGTTATGTAACCGCTGTCAGACTGTTGCCATGGTAATCTGTGTGGGACCACCACCTTTGAGGGGCACTGACCCTCCCCAGTTTGCAGCCTCATGACTCTTCTCTCCAGACTAAAAGGTTTACTGGACCCCCACTGTTGCTACTTTTTCATTTCTTACTCAGGATTTGCACATGAGCTGTGGCACTGATTGTTCATGAGCAGGTTATACCTCAATAATTGTTGATTTTGTAAGTTTACTGCTTGTAAAAAAAAAAAAGTCAATTGTTATCTTAAATTGGATGCCTATGAGTCACACATGCCCTTTATCTCTCCTAAAGATTCCCTGTGGAGTTTTCTTATAAACAAACATTATGTTACAATCATTCTGTTTACACTGTTACTAACCAATATTCTTTTTCCATATAAAAAGCATTTCCTTCCTCATAAAACATTTGCAGAATGTTTAAGTATGGTAAATTCTGCATTGTTTACATCTGTGTTTACTATCTTGCAGACTTCTTCCCTTCCTTTGCTGCATTTCCTGGACACATTACAGCCACCTGTCTGACAGTAAGTTGTTCCGTAACAGCTCATTCCAGCTCTTCATTGAAGCTATGAGATGTTTACACTGGATAAAATAATCAAAACAAAGCTCCATGGTTGAGTCCATGAGTTTTCCATTTCCTTGTGGGGAGTGACAGAGTCAGAGTCCAGACACTAAATGCTGCATATATTCTACATTTACATAATCTATTCCATGACTGAAATACAATTATGTTGGTTTGAACAATGTTTGGCTGCACAGCATATATTTGTAGTAACTGGCAGGTCAACTGGGATTAAGTGAATAATCATAGCATATAAAGTAGATTTGCAGGAAAATTGTATGTTTCAGTCTAAATGGCTCTTTATATTTTCAATAGATGCCAAAGGGTCAATTGACCATACAACATTTGTGGTTTAAATGTATTTATTTTGCAGTGTAGATTCAGATTAGGATGGCCTGACATGAGGGCTGGGCACAGACTGACCTCTGTGCTCTTCCGCATCTTTTTCCCTGTCTTGATTTCTTTTTATTTTGTTCTTCCCTTTCGTGAAAAAAAAGAAGCCATGTTTATTTGAATAAGCTTTTTAGTTGAGGGATTCCTGGGCATAACAATAAATGTTTAGCTGGTTTCACATGAAGCTGTCTTAATGTCAACCATATTTTGACTCCCCACAAAGCTAACATTGTGTCTACTGCCTTGATGTTCCGATGGGAAATAAATAGTTTGCTAGTGTGGTATTGGCCCATTGTTCAACAATCCAAATACAATCTGCTGCTGTAATCAGCTGCTGTCTTGCTCAACCAGCCTTCAAACCTGGCACAAAGCTGTTACATTGAGTTGTTTGTACCAGTAAGATTTAGCTGAGGGGATTAGAGGTAAAACCTTAAAAACAAATTAAGCCAGGTAGGCGCCAAGTCACCAAATTTATTGTGTCAAGCATGTGACATCTTGGACCTGGATTTGAAAAACGAGCAAGCAAACTAACATATTTTAACAGACTGGACAGGCATGTTGGCTGGTTGGACTTAGCAAAACTTTTACTGTATTTGTACTGTTTAATTCTGTTGAAATAGAAAATGAGATTTTGTGGTTTAACAAGCAGCCAACCTGCAGTTCAGAGGTATTTACTGACCACCCACAGCTAGCTTAACATTAGCCACAGTACCAGCACACAGTATCGTAAGTCCCATCTTCACACCCGCCAGCTCTTAACAAAAACAGCTGATTACTGAATGTAGGCTTACCATTGGCTATCGTTAGCATGCCAGCAAATAACACAGATGCACCACTTTGGAACCACTGGGAGTCACATTTCTCTTCTTTTGAGCAAATGCTTGTGTCTAGCTATGTGTCCAGACCAGTTTTTACTGGAGCCAGTTGTGGATAATGTAGTGAAACTTTACAATATAGTTTGTTATAAAAAGTATGAATTAGTAGAGTGTCATTTTGGTCACCTGAAAACTATGAAATTAATCAGAAAACATCAACATCAAATGCAAAATGGCCCTTATTTTGTATAGCACAAATGATCTAAAACAGCATCTTATACTAAGGTGACCAGATTTCTGAAATGAAAATCGGGGACATTTTCACTGCTGCGGTGAAAAATCATTAAATATTATCATTATGAAATAAAAAATGGGGAAAAGTACTTTTTCATGTATTTTAACCAGCAATCAAAATATCAGCACCCACAAATATCATGTATTAGTAGCACACAGCAGTGTCAAAAACACAAATGTAGAATACTTTAAAAAAAACATCTCTCTTCCAAAGTTAAGTGTTATGTGCAAAGACAGCTGCCAGACCAGTAGCTAGTAAATATCACCAAGATGCAATTAATAATAATTACCAAGTCAAAACATATGAGTATATTAATATTATACATGACTCAGGGCATCAGCTAATCAGATGGTCTGCATTTATAACTACTACAGTCATTAGTTACCCACACAGCCCGACACAAAATACAGAAGTTAACCTAACACACACAACTATCAACCATTGATTTATTATTAATTAATTAATTATTTTTACAGAGTCTCATGTTCCTATGCCTACAGGAAAATCATGTTACCAAAGCAGTCTTCCACCTCCCCCTCTTCCAAAACAGGGCCACATACAATGTCATCACCTGGTAATCTCATGCTAACGTTAACGTTACAGCGTCACTAATGACAGATATGAAAACATTGTCATAATGTTAACGTCCACTGACTTTTATAAAGTTACGATAGGTCTTCAATTCAGATAAACAACTTACTTTAACGTTACATCGCTTCTCACTCACACACACACACACACACACACACACACACACACACACACACACAGCCAAGTCTACTGCCAATTCACACAAAATAAATAAGTTCATACACAACATACCATTTATGACCGCTGGTCTTCTTTTCTTTCCTTTTTGCCGCCTCTAGATTGTTGTTGTTGACGCTGCTGCGTCTGGTCGTACGTCCCGATAACGTCTGTACGTCATACGACGTCTTCTCTGGCGATGCGTTAAATGGCTACCGTAATAACTGGTGTTTGAGTCTGCGCGCATTTTTCCCCCATTCAGTGTCAAAATCGGGGACATTTTCGGGGACAGCTTTGACCGGGGACAGGTCACCCGGAAATCGGGGACGTCTGGTCACCCTATCTTATACTATTTAATGACTAACAACACCACTTGGAAGTGAAAATGTGAGGCTGTTTTTATTTTTCAGCGCAAGACATGTCAAGCTAGTAAAAAGCATTTAAATCCTTTAAAAAGACTACAGCCTTGTTGACATCATGACCTCTCAAGTATGTCACTGAATGAAAACTAATGAAAATAACATTTAATTGATGCACATAACCTTGAAGATGTCAAAATGCGTAACAACATTGCTCTTTAGATCAACGTTTGAGTCTGTGTATGTACATATAAGGCACATTTCTCAAGTAACTTATTTTCATCAGACTTGCTTGACTTGTGAAACCCATTCTGTCATGAAAGTACTGTCTTGCAGGCCTTTGTGGGCTAATCCTCCCTTACTTAAGGGAATGAAATGAGAAAAGGAGGGCATTCAAGGAGCAAAACAGACCCAAGAAGTTCTGAAACACGACAGGAGGAGTCATACCTAATCACTGAATGCAAATGCCATCCCCGCACCAGCCTCGAGTGCCGCCGTGACTTCGGATGCCAAGAATGTGTGGAACTAATCCTCAGGATTTGATATGCTTTCCCCCTCACCTTCCCTCTGCTATAAACTCCTTTCCCCATCTCCCTTGTCTGTCTTGCTGCACCAATTTTTCTTCTGTCTTGATATATATTTTTTATTTTACTGTTCATACACAGTTGTCTTCCATGACCTTCTTTCCATTAATCTGTTCACTGGCTCCTGTTCACTTTGACCAGTTTCCCATCCGCTTAGATGTATTTCCAACAGTTGGATTGCAAGCCCCGTCTTGTCCTCATTTTCCTTGTCACTCACTTGCTGCTACTTTTTTCCCCCTGCCTCCTCACTCATTATCTCCTTCCTCTATCCCTCTCTCCCTGTGGTGACTTCAGTATAAGTCCCTGCTCCACTTCCCCTTGCTTTTTTCTCCTTCTTGCCCTCCTCTTTTTCCTTCCCTCATCCCTTCTCCTTTACTGTACCACACACACACACACACACACACACACAGGTAGGGTCCTAAAGTTCATTTGCACCTCTGTTGCAGACTCCGCCAAACCATTTCAAAGGTCACGGTTTTGACCTTGGAAGAACAGCGCTACTATGGCAACAGAGTATGTCGAGTTACCCCCTCCGCCTTAGTTCACGGACAGAGACAAGGTTGTTTGAGAAGAGACCATGGTTGGAGTTTTAAATGTTTTAGTCTTTGAACAATGTGGCAAAAAAGTTTGCCTCACAGAAGTGAACCAGACAGATTATGGCCCTGTCGTCAGGGCAACAACAATAACCAGGGCCACAGATTTAAATTATTTTTAGCAATGGCTGGACTGTGGTATGATGGTATGGAGTATTGGTATTTTGGGGCTATAAAAATTATTGCTTAGGACCACCCAAACACTTAGCCTTGACTCTGTACCTCAGCTTAATTTTTGTCACAAAATATTTCTTCTTCTAATAGCTCAGTCATCATTTCTCACAAATGAATTTACCAGATATGCCAGAAAAGTTAACCATGTCAAGTTAGCAACAGTGGTTAGAAGAAGCCCTGCAGTGACAAAATAAGTTAAGATAATTGTGTGAAGCCTGTCTAGATTTATTTGTTTCTTTAGCCTCAAAGTTTACCCCAGCTAGGCTCACTATCTAGCTATGATTGGATTGGTGAAAAATGTGTGATAGTTCTTTGTGTATTTCTGTTTTACATTTTGCAAAGCATCTGATAGGACATTGCATATTCACCATGGTCCGTATGTTATCAAAACATAAAGTTGCTAATACGTTTTGTGGATTGGTAGCTCTTGGCTCATGTGGCAGTTATTATGATTGTGGTGGTGAACATGGAAAATCACTTGTGCAGTTTCATCCTCGAGAACAGCTGTACTATCTGAGAAAAAAAACACAACCTGTATTCTGTAAATCTTTGGGCTCTTTGCCTGTGGTTCCAGGAAAGTAGCTTAATTAATGGGACACTGAACAGTTGCCAGAATGGCAAACCAGATCAACAAGGTTAAGCAATTGGACTATTCAGGCTGTTATATCACATTTTAAATTAGGGAACATTGCCCCAAGGTGAGGGTCACTATAGAAACACTAAAAAGTCTGGACTTGATGGCCCTCTTACGTCAATGCCTGACTCAGCGAGATCAAGTATATCCTGTTTGAACTGGAAAACAATCTGTTTCTCCGATAGACCTCAAAGCTTAATTGTTTAACTGCTCTGTGTGTGTATGTTTTTGCTTCCTGTGTGCACATTTGAGCAAGTGAGTGACTGTCAGAGATGGAGAGATAGAGTACCAGTAAATGATAAAGACATGATGAGGTAAAGGTTGGACCTTTCACTTAAAATAGCTTCTGTCTCAGTACTGATTTCTTAAGCTTTTTCTGGTGTTTTGAAAGACATTATTCCATGTAAGAAATCTTTTAGACTTTTATATCTCCCACATTGGTGATAAACCCACTTTGGCCTTAGAATACAGGGATAACCCACACAAATGCTCACACACAAAAGTTCTCAAAGTAAAGTAGTAGTAGTGGTAAAGTTCTCTCATGTAATTTAGGCTTATTTAGGCTTAATTTAGGCATATTTGTGCTCAGCATGGTATTTAGCTGGAAACATAAGTAGATGTATGTCAAGGTAACCTAATTCCTAAACTTGGAGTGAAAAAAGGATCAATTTGCATTTGTTTTTCCAGACAATTTTTTTCCGAGTCAATACAAAATCCTTGATCACTCTCTTTCTCCTGACTTGAACCTTTTTTGCAGCCACTTTGGTAAATTTCTATCATGTAACAGGGCTGACAACTGGACTGTGACTCTGCGTCACAATGGGCGAAATCCAGGTAGCAACAGCACAGTTTAAGTGGCGTTACCACGGAGACCGCTCCCTGACTCTTCAGAGATGAAAACGGAAGATTCCATGCACTCATGCTGACATTACTGCTGTCAAAGTCGTGAGGTTGGCAAGAAAGGGAGAGGAAACAGGAGGCATGAACAGATGACTTGTACAACATTAAACAGAATGCATTCAGTGTTATGAATGTACTGTATCTTTACCCTCATCTTTCATCCCACTGCGTAAAAATTCACATTTGAGTGTTTTATGTTTATCAGTGTTGCTTTCATGGGGGAAGAAAATGAAGTAGCTGCTATTTGCATTTTTAAGCTAGATGAAGGCAGTAATCATGGGATCTATTTTTTCATATGTTCAAGGGAATGGTTTCCAAGTATGACTGGGAGCAAACTGCATTAACTGCAGTGAAAATAGGAGTTTCATTGAATAATTTACAGACAGCAATCATATTTTAGTAATTTGAAATAGACCTTGACCCTGCACGTGTTTTGCAATATATTACTGGACTAATACATATACACGAAAATAAATGAATGAATTTAATTTAGCAGAAAGTAAAGCAAAAAGCGGAGTCCAATTCATTTTTAATTCTAATTCAAATAAATGAGAAATATGCTTAACGTTCCCTAGTCCTCCTACTCTCATTTTTTAAATTAAATCATACAGGGCAATGTGCACAAATTACTAATCACACTGTTGCCAGGTCACAGACCCAATTAACACATTCACTTGTATGCTTTTAAACACATTTTCCTACAACGTGCATGCCTTTATACATCATACATGAAGCAATACTAATCATCACAACATCCTGGCCACAAAGCGAAGGTAATGCTCACCCTCAGACATGACACAAACAGACATGCACACACTTTCCACAAGTAAATCCACATCATTACTGCATACAGAGAACATGAAGCTACCCTCACGCTTCACAGAAAGTCTTGCACACATCCTGTGATGCACAGGAGAAATATATGTTTCGCATTCTTGATAATACAATTAGCAGCATAGTCTGCTTTTACACGCAAAGCGGCCTAGTCATGTATGCACAAGAGCAGTCTAATGCTTATTTACATGCACGGATACAAGAGCACAGAGGCACGTACACATGCACACTTTTCTGCCCAGACACTGTATAACAATGATGCCACTTTGGTCCCCAAACCAGATTATTTATGCATCCATTGTTTGCTGTCTTTATGTGTTTCCTTAGATGGCTAAGGAGCGTTTTTGATGGAGGGCCCCTTGTGCTTATGTTATGGCCGCTACTATGTTTACATTTTTTTAAGGTTTCTCTGGATATTTCTTGCATTTGTTGCACACAAAGCTTGACTACGTCCATGGAATATTGATGGTCTATTGAATTTCAAATACATGGGGATAATTTCATTTTTTCTGTGGTTCTGAATTAGTACTGAAACAAAAAGAACCTTTGAGAAGCAAACAGCTTTAAAAAAAGATCATTAATGGAAAAAAATAAAGGTCACTGGAAATGTATACACACGATGCAAAACCTACGTAAAAGAATTAGAATAATATTTCAGCCCGTTTAGTCGGTTGCCCCGCCATGGCTTACATCTGTCAACTTGTTAAGAACACCATACTTCTGTCCGGGAAGTGAGCCTGCCAAAGTGGGAGAGCAGGAGTGTGTCTGCATAGTAACAAGGCCTGCCAAAGCGTGGGGAATAATGGTGTGTGTGTGTATGCATGTGTTTGTGTGTGTGTGTGATGACATTCTGGTGCAGACAGTTCCTCTTCATGGGGAAAAGAGATACAATGTAAACAACTCCCCCAATCAGCCAATCAGACAACACACTGAGGTGACCACCCATGCCCTGACCACCCATGCCCTGACAATAACCTCAACAACACACATGCACGCACACACACACACACACACTGATGCCTGTAACCAAACTCAGACCAAAATGGATGTGAGGTTTACACACACGCACATACACACACAGTACGGCATGAAGTGCTAGAGGACACACAGCAGAGATGTTCATGACACAATCTGACCTCGTTTCAGTGTGAGTGTCAGTGTCTGAAGTGGGGGAGGCTGCAGACAGACATACATTAGTGATAGAGCTGGGTCTGGGGTCCTACACAACCGACATATTGGCACACACAAACACTGTACAGTTAAATGTATTTCCCTGCACACAGTATGCATCTCTGCCCGGGCACAGCAGCATGTGTGATATTGTCACTTCCAGAAAATATAGCGTGAAAAACTCCTGCACAGCTTGTTATGTTGTTTGTCCTTGCGTAAGTCCTTGTTTGCTGCTGTTTCAGTACTCTGGAAGGAAGCCATAATGAAATCCCTGTGCGGACCACAGGATCCCATCACCCTCGCCTGTCCTTGTCTAGCAGAGCAGAGTCAGGAGGATGAGGAGAGGTGTCCTGAGACAGACAGACAGAAAGACGAATTAATTAGAAATTAAAGACAGTGACAGAAACGAATGAGTCTTATGGGTGTTGTGAGAGAATATGCAGACAGGCATACAGGACAACCTTCCTTTCGTCAAACTGCTTTCTGTCTGTTTGTCCTTATCGTTCAGAGAGTACTGATGTGATACTGATGTTTTATATGAGTGGAAAAAACGGCAGCAATTTACACACACTTATACACAACCTTGTTGAGTATTTCTCATAATATTTTATTGGCCTCTAGTTTCATGATGTTACAGGCCATATTTGGATTCAGAGATTCAGATTTGCTTTGTAAGTGCTTAAAACAAGGAGTATTGCGCAATACTCACTGCTTTGTAACATTTGAAACGCATGCAGACACCCACCAATTGGATGGGAACAGTTTCAGTTTCCCTCTTTTTTTCCACTACATTACTGTTTCTGTGCTCGTGCTTTAGTGAACCATTTTAGTGAAGGACATGTAAAGGCACCACTGGGACAATAGACCTCAGGGTCAGATCCATTTTCATTTTACATCACATTTTTACACGACACAATGCAGATAGATTAGATTCAGTGCTCCGATACATGCATAAATAACAGCAGAGGTACAGCAACCATGAGCCTCATAACATCATATACACACTCATACACACACACAAGCACAGACAGCGACCAATACATCTTCATAAAGTGCACATGCCACTGTAAATTTCTGGAGTGTATCGAATGGGCAGAGTGCTTCTCTCTTTCTTTAATATTCATGGTGATGGAGATAGAAAGGGGCAAAAGGGCTTGAGTAAAAGAACATACACATACACACACATACACTAAAGACATTATTTTCTTGACTGATATTCCCAACTGAAATGTTTCCTTCAATACTGCCGTACCTGCATATTGATTTTGAAAATGACTGTCATTTCTTAATGAAATGTATCTTGTTTTGGGGACAATAATAAGTGGATTTTCTTGAATGAGACTCCAAGAATTGCATGACATTATGCAATTGCATGTCCTATCCTTCTCTTGGCTCATTCTGACATTTTACTGTGCTCCACAGGCTGATCCGGGGTCTTTTCGCTTCTCCGCCATAGGTAGCGGGATTAAGAAACAAAATCCCAGCATGCTGAGTTGAGAATATTCAAATCTTCTTGTGCTCCAGACAGAGGATGAGCAGAGGTGTGGGTGCAGTCAGGCTAAAGATGGGATTGTCTTTTAGGACACGCTCACTGAATTCACGAAAACACAGTCTGGAAGGCTGTGAGCCTCTTGGGATATTGCGTGAGTGAGCGTACTGCATCCATCTGCCCCATCATTCCTTTCCCTCCTTAGCTCTATCTCCACCTTGTTTGCCTTCTTTCATCTCCAGGTGGGCCTTCTACATCCCAATGCATGCATGTATTAGTGCTTTCTTGAAGTGAGGCGACCTTCGGACGTCCTTTAGTTTCCATAGCAGCGAGCAGGCTAGTCGTGTAACATTAACATTCGCCAGGCTACAGCAGCGGCTTGATCAAAGCCCCATTGATTTTGTGTCCCACATTTATTCAGAACACTCCCCCTTCTAATTAGAAAGGAGCAAGGCGATGTCTTTCTTTGCAACTAAAATGGGATTTGTAAATGAATTTGGCAAGAATTTAGAAAACAATAATGAAAGATGAAGGGACAGATTCTAAAATATTTTACATTCACAGTTATCTTTCTGTTACGTTATCCGAGTTTTAAAACATAAAATAGAAAATGTGGCATGTCAGAAAACAAGAGGACCTATTTTGTTTAATTTGGTTTATAGGCATTTTCTAGAGATTAAAGACTCTCTTTGCAAGGTTGCCACATTTATAAAATACTAGCAAAAGTTTAAGGATTTCAGTTTATTGATGGCCCATTTTTGATCGTGTCTTTCATCACTGCATAAAACATAGTAAGGAATGATTTTCCACAGAGATAGAGGTCATTGGTGATGGTAAGGTACAGTCATGAAGAAAGGTCCTCAGAGGCTCAATGGCGCATTGATTTGTGTTTTAAAAGGATCTCAGTTGAACCCTTTTAAGGGGACTGCAGAGCTGGGAGAGGTAGATTAACAGAAATCCATTGTGACTGGCTGGAATAAACTCATTGAGCGTATCAGACTGATTGCTCTGAACAATATTTAGAGATATTAATCCAAAAAACACACACACAAACAGTGTGTTTGGTGGGCAGAAGGATAGTGAGATTAGATGTGTGGGGGAGTCAGGGATCAGACAGGCAGCAGAGACAGATAAGTAGATACGGATACAGGATTAACACACACACACACACACTGTCACACATACACACCTTCTCAAACACACACATACAGTAGATTTGAGAGATGGCGACTTTGACCTTTGCCCTTAGCATTGAGATAGAACTGCATCTGAAGCAATAGAGAATGGGTAAAGTTAACTCCCAAAAGATGAAGATGCTTAATATTTTCTTGATTCCACTTTCTTGTCTTTTGTTTGTTCAAAAAAACAAGAGAAAAACATTTCAAGGACAAATAAAGATTGAATAAAACCCACCCCAGGGGTTTCAGTCTCTCCCCTGGTTATCCACTGTCTAGCCTGTCGTTTAGCTCCTGGGTTGGGATTTAGCTTAATCAATTACAAAAAAAGCCCCTTGCTCCTCCTCCCCTTCGTCCTCATCCTCCTTGTCTGCCTCCATCCATCCCCTACTGTAATTCAGCTTTTCAGTGAGGATGATTGAATGTCAGTCTCTTTTCATGCGTTTGCATCTGCGCACAGGAAGAATATATAGATATTGTGGCATTTCAGCTGGCCTTTGTCCCCGGGCCGCTGCAAGACGGTGATAAAACACACAACAAGCTCAGTCACAGATCAACCTTTCCGGGTTGGAAGAGGAGGTGAGATGAAAAGGGGGAGTGCTTCAAAAGCTTAATGGAGTAAAGGAGGGACAAAAAAAAGGGGTAAAAGATAGTGACGTGAGTGGGATAATGGGATGTAAGAAAAGCAAGGGGTTGCTGACAGAGAAAAAGGAGTGTGCATTTAAATTTGTGTCTGAATGTGCATGTTTAAGTGCAGGGACATGTGTGTCTAGTTGCATATATGCAACATAAAGATGAGTGAGTGGAACGGACAGGTAGAGAGGCTGCCTCAGACTGTCATATAAGATGAGTGCTTGTTGTTTGTGTCTTGATTATGGCTACCTTAACCGATTGCGATGCCGCGTGGTCCAGCTTACCATACGGACTGAGCTTGGGGCCATTGCATGAGCATGAATAATGCAATGATCAGCCACTTCCACTCTGTTTTCTCCGTCTGTCTGTCTCCTCACCACTTCAGGGTAGGGGACAAAACACAGGCGTATAATATGATTTTTGAGACAATTTCATGAACTGGGATTTCCTGATTCAGTGGTGTTTGCCAAATGTTCCCTTTTCTAAACAATTCAGTTACATAACTATATGGAACATTTTTCACCTATGTGATTATGGTTGCATGTGAACAGGATTGTATGTTATATTGCTCATTTGAACATTAGTATAGCACCAAACCGTTTTTGAATCTGTATATTTTAACAAGCAATTTGATGAGGACAATGGCCGATCATTGGAGATGAGTAAAATGTATTTCTGTACATGTGTGCAGAACTGCTGATCATGCTGATACTGATCTCCAGTAATCGAGCTACTTAAGGCTAAGCTTTATTTAGCATGTCTTAAATCATATTGCCAGACAAAACGACGATATAGGATGAGAGATATAATTCTTCTGAACTCTTGAACATGTTCATGGCAACTAAGGTTAGGAAAATATGGAAAATAAGCTATAGTTAAGGTGTGGATTAGCCAAATAAAACACTTGACTTAGAGAAAGATCATGGATTGGGTTATGAAAAAGCCAATTGCAAGTCTGTGATAGAACACATACTCCAGTCTCCTACATGAAAGTCATATCCATCCATTGAGCTATCCTAAATTAGCTTTAATTCTTTTACCAGCTTTATATATTTGTAAAATACTGACAATCCACCCTGATGTGATTCTTTTGGCAGTCTAACACTACCCACTCTCCTTAAAAATACATGTGGGGGCTGGTTTAGATTTGATCTTATCACTTATTCTTATTAGACTTGTCATTCTGGCCAGTGATGGATCTTTCCGCTTCAGTAAGCATCACATACCTGACTTCATATTGTGGATGGCATGTATGTCTACGTTTGATTTCCCCTGCCAGGATTTGTTCCCCAGAGCAACTTTCCACAAAACATACATGTTATTCCTTGATTAGTCTGAAGGGGAAAGCTTGTTAAATGCTGATATCATCTGACAGGCTATAAATGTTGGTGCATATATGGAATGGCTCGGAAACAGGGCAGCAGAGAGAGAAAGAAAGTGGAGATATCTATGAATTGTGGAGCGTGGCATAAACAGCAGTCTGATGCAATGTGCTGTAATTGCAGGGCTGTCAGATACACACTTAAGGTGATTGTGTGTGTGTGTGTGTGTGTGTGTGTGTGTGTTCATGCAGAGAGAAACAGAGCGATTAAAAGATGGCAAGAAAATCCATTAGGTCTCAGTAATATGGATGACCCATAACTAATCGGTGGAAGTGTGTATATAGTGTATGAATGTGTGCGCTTGTGTAGCAGACAGTAATTAAAACAATTAACACAATTGCACAACAGTGACATCTGTGGCCTGTCTGGCCATACAAACAACAACAGCATCTACAAAATGGCTGCTGACATGATGTGAAATCAGGCCATGAGATGGATGCTGTTGCATTTCAGTGTTGAACAGGTGTGACTTTTTGCACGTGAAAATGATGAGTTTATTTCTTCAATTCCACATATGTTCAAACAAGCCAAATAATCTTTACATGAGGTCTATTACTTCAAATCCATAACATATAAAGGGGCCTGTTTGCAAAAGAAGTTATTCAAACAATGACTTAAATATATGTTTTTTTGTATAGTTTCATCCATCTGCAATAATAATGCAAGATCTGGGAAAGCAGCTAAATCAGAGGAGGCACCAATCAAATCAGCTGTATCAGTATCGACTCCATACTGACCTTATTAGGTGGATGAGGTGTCAGAGCCGACTGCTGATTAAATTTTTGGCACCACAACAATCCTTAGCATATTGTCTTATTCATCCCAGTGATTTCCATGCAGTGAGTAGCTGTTAAGCAGACTGTATTTTGGAGAAGGACAACAATGGTAGGCTATTGAACTGGTAGTCAGCATGGGCAGAGTTTCGGCGTAACCATTTTAGGAGTGAAAATGTCCAATCAGGGCATTGCTAGTGACATAGTAAAAAGAGGTAAATCAGGCAGGTTTTAAACAAATGTACAGGTTAGAGAAAGTTATGTGGGAGAAAAATATTGTCAACAGTAAAATGACTACTAAAACTGTCTGTTGTAAGTATCCATCGATGTAAGCATCATCGATGCAAGCACAGCTGTGGCATGCATCGACACAGATTTCTTGTGCAAAAAGGGATAATTACACATATCATGTGAGTTTAATTTTTGTTTTTCCTCCAGATAATAATCTAGCTAAATGCTGTTTACAACTTGACCTGGTATTTGCCCTGACTTGATGTGCAATATCACAGATTTCACAGTTCTCAGTAAGAGTGAATAAAATGTTATCATAACTGATAAAACAAACTGACAAAAATGACAGATACTGTATAAAGAAGCAGATGTAACAAACCATCATTTTAAGAGCTGATTACTTAAATAGTATCATAGTGAGCCAATAATTGTCATAAAAATTAGCCGTCACATTTTAAATTGTATATGTAAATCAACTCTTGGCGTGAGTGGATTTATCCATTTAGGCGCCCTGGGGCAAAAATAAGCCGTGAACCCCTGCTGAGACCCCCATCACCATCACTGTGTATGTAAACTAGTTAGCCCCTTTCTGCAGTAGCAGTTTTGAGCCTATTTCTGTCTGATTTTACCAACCTCTGTTAAATGCTTAATAACTTATGATATGAACATCACAGAACCACAGTTAATGGTTTTAATTGAAGTAGACAATTGTTTCATTAAGTGTACAAACACTTTTAAATGTATTGGTCTCCATGAAAATATAGCCCATTCAATATACTTTTTCTCCTTTCTAAATGCATGTTGCACCATGAAATTACAATGAAATGTATCAGTTACTATAAACCACACAGGCAGTGATCAGGGGCTTTTGGGGCAAACCTGAATTCAAAACTAATATAACTATTAAGCTGATTTATCAAAATGCATAATTACATGAACATTCACTGAGCTGCTGGAAGCCTGTTTGTGCTCAAGTGTCTCTCTTATTGTCTCTCTGCAGGATGCTTAGTTGTTATTTACAGCATGAAGTAACTGCTCCTGTGTTTAGCATTATGTAATGGTACACTCCAGTGGAGGCTACCATTTGATAGCCTTATGTAAACAGCTCTCTCGCTGTTCTTTGGGTGACTCATTCCTGCTGAAACCTGCGCTTTGTGGGAGGCTGTGTGTTATATGGTGTACTCTTATGTCATGATTGCACCACATTAGATGACACTAGATGATACAAAATTACAATCACTACACTGCCGTCTTCACCCAGACCATACCGTGAGGGATACACACATTGAGACACGGCTCCTTGACCTTTGGCATCAGTTGTAATTGGTTTTACCGGGAGAGATACACTTAAGATAAACTCAAGAGCAATACAAGGTCATCTTAAATTCCCTTTTGATGCTCCAATCTCACCATACCACAACAAGAGACAAGTTGTTTCTGCATGTTCATCTCTTTCTCCTCCTCTTTGTCTCTCGTGCTGCGTTTATGTAACTCTGTCCTCATGCTGAGGTGACCATATTCTTATGTATGAGGAGGAGGAGTGACTATTAAGGGAGTTGTATAGTGGGTGGAAGGCTACAGCCACACAAATACGCTTTTGTTTTAAAACGCAATGAGACGCAGAAATGGAGATTTTTGAAAACAATGATGCAGACACCCACATTTATCTCTTGTTTGTGTCTTATCAGTCACAAAAAGTCCTTCCCTGACTTGTGACACCCCTAAAACAAAGACATCAGCCTTGAGTGGTTAATTCAACATGGACAACAATGAATTACAGACATTGCTAACATTGTATATAAGCAGCTTTTGTACAGCTATTTTATTATGCTTTTACTTCCCACATGCGCATAAGGAAAACGATTTGAGACAATTTCCGTGTCTAGTGGTCATGTGATATGCATTTTCAGGCGTGTCAGTATGGGCGGAGATTAATTGTGAAATGGTGTGAAAAGGAGATCATTTTCATTTTAAAACCCCATTTAAAAAAAAAACATTAGTGGGGATGTAGTCTAACACTAATTGTTGAGTGCCTTGGGCTAAAAGCCACTTTTCAAAGTTTAGTGGCTGAATAAAACAAAAAGAGAGGAGACACACCCTCTCAGGTGGGCTTTTTCATGTGCTAACAATGTGGCGTTAAAGCCTCCGTGGGGGATTCAGGTATCAGATGCATTCGGAGCTGAAAAACATGTGACACCCATAAAGGATTGTATTGTTTCTACCGGTATGCTTCCACCCTTTGGGCAATTCCTGCTTTTGTTATTTGATTCCACTGAAAGCTTTTTACTACAGTTTTTTTTCTTCTACAGCTCAAACAAGCCGGATATAGTGTAATCTAGAGAAATTTGCCAGTATTTACAAAGAAATTCGACAATGGTGTGAGCAATAGAATAAAGAGAGAAAATAACTTTTAAGAATTTATGTCTTTAACTGAAATTATACTTGACAGGAGTGCCACCGTAAATTCCTTTAGGTTTAGATTTTAGTCCGACCTCAGATTTAATGAATTGATCAAATGTATCTCAGTTTAATTACAATAACTGTGTTTACATTATTTGATTCAGTTTTTGATATGAGCAACAGTGGGCTGGTTGTCCTTGTTTTAATACAGAATATAAAAACTATTCTGTGAAATTGCTGTATTTACATTCTTTCATTTGTTGTGGTAGAGAGCAGATATCGAGATGAGCTGAGGGTTTGCAGTGGAGGTTGCTTTGTTAGATATGTGTTACTGAAAAGGAGGCAATAATTGAGCTTTTCTTCAACTTGTCCATGTGGCCTTCACTCAACAATCACGGGGTGTAAGAAACTTGAAGAAGAAAACACAAGCAGCACATTGAGATCAGTCACATCTCCTATGGCCTCCATGTTGCATCTGTGTAGCTCCAATATACACAACATTATAGGATGTACATGTCAGCCCTTTAGTGAATCCTGCAGCTATTGTGTGTACTCTCCATGGCAACACCGTAAGAAAAATAACATTTACTTGGAATTTCTGTTTTTTACAAGTTTTAAAGTCTGATTGTATTTTCTAGTGACTTTTATTCTAATTGCAAGAATATTTCTAAAGGATCTCAAGGATTTTCCTTCCAACACTGGCAGATTCTTTTGTTTGATAATAGCTCATTTCTCTTGAAGACTAAATTGTGCTTTTGCAAAGTTAAGTCAACCATTTTACACAGTCTTCATCACCAGATGGAGTTTGCTCAGTTGCCATGGAACATTATTCTGAGCACCCCCAGAACCTTTCATCCATGGTGGCTTAAAAGTGATAAGCTCGATATTTTGTTTGTGAAGGGGATTTTTTTGCAGAGCACTCTTATATTGGATTTGATACCCACAGTTTAATCCCACAGGACATATGTGACTGCATTCCCAGTAAATTAGTACACGATACTAAACCTTGTTCTTTTCCACTCTTCATCTCATGTGCCAACTGGAGTGTATTCCCTGTATTCCACTGCCTCCCCGCATTCGAGATTTATGAGAGAGATAACTGTAACCATTGACATAGAGTAATTATAGGAGGACAGAATAATTAAAGGATGCACTCATTATCAATCATACGTGTCATTAAGATAGAATGTTACGGTTCATGCGTGAGGCTTGCGGTGGGATGTGCTATATGTGCAGAGGCGAAGTGCTCATGAAAGATTTATATCCTGTAGGCTATATGGTGTGGGCATAGACATGCTAGCAGATAGACAAGGTCACAAACGTATACAGCTGCTCATGAACCCACATGCAGAAAAACGTCCCCCTCCCCCAAAACCTATGAAGATCTGGTATATGGATTTACATGTAAATACACGAAAGACCAAAATCAAAGATGCCTCCCTCAGCAGTATCCATTACAGACAGTCAACACAGAATCAATCTTAAATTATGATATTCCAGTATCTACCTTTCTACTTCTTTCCGGAGAATTATTTTTTGCTTCGCTAGAAGGATTTTTGTTTTGCTTACTTGCCGGTGTATTGTCAGCGTGTTAAAAGAACAAACTAGAGCGAACCAGTAGGGAGTATCCACACTTGAATCTGCTCCATGATTATGTATAGAGGACATTTAAATTCCATCTCTTGTTCTATTTGTGAACCTCAGCACTTTCCAACAGTCAGAGGAATTCAAGCATTATGAAAATGGGCTGAAAATAGGGTTGAACGTCAAAGTCAAACACATCAGCATACAAATAGTGCACAAGCAGTGTATCACATTCGGCGTGTGCAAACATCACTGCTAAACATCTCTGTGTCATAAGCTTTCAGTCTTGCAAAATTGTATTTATGCTGAAAAAAACAAGTACAGAATTGCTGCAAGAGAGCCTGAATCTTGTGTTCTTCAATAAAAACACTGACTGGTTTGGGCCTGTTTGTCTAGAAGATAAGGGATTTGAAGACAAAAGAAGAAGCAGATGCTGGTAACATCATCCGTTCCAATATGTGTTATGTTAAACCAATCAGGTTTAAGGATTAGGAGATCCCCCTCCAAAAAACAAAAACAAAACATGACAAATAAATCTTAATCATTTAATCTCATATTCATTCTTAAAAGAATTTCCAAAAGGAAATGAAAAATTCAGCTGTAGTATGTGTTTGCAGCAACTTGTCAGTTCTCAACTGGAGGCAGAGTTGCAACAGAAAAACGTTATTTATGCCTGACTGCAATCTTTGGCAGAATACACAGCATAGACATAATAACATTTGTAATCAAAATATGTACAACCTCCATCATGAGCTCAGATAACGTGAAGTAAACAATATGTGCACATTCTTTTCTCTTCTTACATGATGTAAACAACAACCACAGAACATAGCTAGGCTGTCTTGCTGGAACTGGTGCACCAAAGATGCAAAAAGTAGGTGCAAAGTCAGCTATAGCACTGCAGTACTCGACACACTTTGTGTTTTTAAGACTGTATAATTATCTCCAGTTGCAAGAATAGAAAAAAAAGTGTGTGATTTTTTAATACTGCAAAATTAGTAGGACCCTTGATATGTAGTTTTGTGATTTTATAATGGCACATTTTTTGCCTCTGGTAGTGAAACAAGATTAAGCCAAGTGGTTCTGTGAGACTGTTATTAGACACAGTGGTGCTTTGAGCCAAATTTTAACATCAGTCTAGTACGGTCTATACCTGCTCTATATGTAAAGTGCCTTGAGATGACTTTGTTATGATTGTATTGATAAGAAGTATTGATAAAAAGTTTTAACATGCTGGATATAGCTACACCACAAGTGTGACTAAAAATATGCTTTTGTCAGTTTTTACTTTGTTTTGCTATTATTGCAGAAACTTTGGTTGAAGATATTATCCAGTTCCACTCCACATTATTTCTGCGACAATGACAAGTATTTTCTTATACAGTATCTCTGTGGCAATTTTGCACTGTGATGGTTCAATCTCTGTCAGGGGTTAAAACCTACCATAATGGGGCCATCCATCCTCATAGTGCAATCTGCAGGGGTGGGTGGGGGGGACTTCATGCTCTGTGCTCTCTGTCACATACACAAACACACAAAAATGGAAAGAGAGACAACACACACACACACACACACACACACACACACACACACACACACACACACACACACACACACACACACACACACACAAACACACACACACACACACACACACAACTGGTAGGTTTTCACACCTGATCCAGAATAAATGAGTAACCCCCCTCCTCTCTGTCTCAACTAATATGGACGAAGGAGCTACTTGGCGACTTGACGACCCTCATTTCCACACCAATGGAGAGCATCCGATACAGCTGTAGCTGATGAAATACATTACCGGGAGATGCAACTCTCCCACCACAGATGATACCACCCGCAGAACAAAGGCTGTCAGCGATGAAAGGACAATGGTAGGAACACCTGTTTCCACTGTAATGTGCAGCTACAAAACAGCACTCAAGAAGAAATTGTTCAACAGCCAAGAAGGAAAACTGCAACACTTGAGTATGTTTTGTAAGTCTTATTGAAAACTTAAGGAAGTTGAGTTTTTTTTTTTTTTTTTTTTTTTTTACAGCTTTATGTGTTAGCTTAAGAAAGTCCTCTTCACAGTGTCAACAATACATTGAAAACTATGATTATAACTTAAGTAAATAAACTCATATATGCTTTTTTTTTTTTTTTTAAATGTCGTTGTTTTTTACATATAATTATTGAATAAAAAAATTGAGTTTCTTCTTAAGGAATAAATCCTTGATACACTTGATTTCAGCTGCTTTTTTTTTTTTTAACCTTTATTGAATTACAGCAATCTGCTTTTCATGAATGCATCTGACAAGCACTGACCACAAGTTGGCTACTGTATACTATTGCACTTAACATTGTATTAATGGCTGTGGCCAACTCATAAACCACTGTACTCTGTATGCTGCTGTTACATCTCAGTATGTCCGCAGATTTTCTCATTGGTTCACTTTTATATACAAACCTCTCCTTTGGCTGGTTCATTCTTATCTAGAAAATAGTACTCTTGGTCAATGTGGTTGCTTTCATATTTTTCACTGAAGTTGCTGTAAATTATCTTATACACAGTTATTGAAAGCTTGTTTTTACAGCCACTTAAAGTGGAGCTTTAACCTTGAATCAAATATAAATGCTGTATATTCTATATGTTTATTGTCAAAAAATACCATAAAAAGACAATTAAAAAAGGGAAATAATTTCTCTAAAAAGCTGAGCAGTGTAGTTTGTGTTTCCTGAGGATGGTTTTTGGCTGTGCATTTGCTGCGTTAGTGAGTATTTTTAGCAGCAGGATTATGCATGTAGGATTGACTTAAAGAACAGTACAGTACCCATGTTCAACATAATGAAGGAACATGTGGCTCACTGCAATAGTGTGGCTCGCTGATGTGGTTTTAATCATTTTGGGAAACAATGGATGTCTATGGGAGGGAGGAATAAGCTACTGTACATCAGGCTTTAGCTACACAGGAAATGCTTGTCAGTAGAATTAATTCCCTGTTGGTTTTGGTCCTTTAAACAGGATTTGTTAACAATAAAATGATTATAGAATATCACAAACCTTATCTTTTAAATTAAACAATTTTAAGCCTATATGCTTATACAGAAAGGCTTATGATAACTATCCAAGAAGCTCACATTTTGCATACCATAATGCCTTTTTCTTTCCACATGTGATAGTGGGTACTTTATGTTCTTGTAAGTGTGTGCTGCATCCATCGCTCCAGTGATGTGCTGAGCCCATATGGTCGGCAGGTTGAATGGTCCCGGAACAGTCCATTATGTGGTGATTTGGCAGAGCACACACCGTTGCGAATGATGTGGCACCACAAACACAGTGTAGCTGAGTGTTTGTTTATGAGCGATCGACTGCCGTTTGCACTTGTGAGTATGTGTGTGTGTGTGAGGTACGAAGCGTCCAGTGTGTGGGAGAGTGTCCTGCCAGGAGAGTGTGTGTCCTCTGAGCGGGCATATGGGCAAAGAGAGACGGCCTTCAGCCAGCCTGGCCCGGGTTGCTACTACCTCTCTGTCACCTCCTGGACCACAGCAGATGCCACATCAGCATGGATGGAGGAAAAGATAATGCACAAAAGGAAACACACACAAAGCATTTATGCATGATGCAAGGTAATAAGGATCAAACTCTCAGTCAGGCTTTACATTCAGAAACATGCACTTACAAGCTGGTGTGCTGTTACTCAAGTGCTGTGCTGAAATATCATTTTGGGGTGCAACTGTCATAATTTACTAGTATTTCCATTTTTGTAAGACTCCACTATAGAATCAAATATACATTTTATTCCACTACATTTATGCAAAATGGCATCAGTTAGTAGCTACTTTGCAGATGACAATTTTTATTCTTAACGCCACAAAGAAAATACATACATGCATCAATAACTTAATAATCTACCTTTTCAGAAAGAATACTTTTGCTCATTTTGCAAAGTATGCTCAGCACTCGACACCAACCACCAGAGACAAAAACAAAATAGTCGCAAAGCCATGTATCTAATTAACAAGACTTTTGATGAAAGACTGATGCGTTTTTCCAGTGGTCATGATTCTGTTTCCATTCGAAAAGCAACAACAATTCTTGGAGCTGAACATGTGTCCCCCTTGGCTTTGCACTGAGATGTATATTCATTCATACTGGTTATGAGATAGTAACACTGTTGCTGCCACATAAGCCAACAGTGCTGTTTACAGACACGCACATGCTGACATATACAAACAGAGATACTTATGTACCAGGCACATGATTAGCTAATGAATACTGTTTTTGTTACAGATCAGTGTGTGAGCCATCAGCATCAAGACATCATAAGATAAAATGAATCACTGTAAGATGAGATGAATGTTACATGCTCACTGGTAAAAATGGGTCACTGCAGCAGCAGAAGAACAGGGCAATAATAATCAGGATTTTAAATTAACTTTTAAAATAATGCCAAAAATGGCTACCTTTTAAAGGTTACAACCAGATCAGCCTGTAAAATGTGTTTTTCTTAATTTTATTGTACAAATGTCCATTTGTTAATGTCAGGAGACACCAGTTAATATGGCAATCATTGTATTTTATTGTATGCAAGATCACATATTACTAGCACAAAGGAGTATAATACAACTAATTGAACAGACTGAAGTTCATATTGGTTTATTTTTATTTTTTACTGTATTTTAATATTGACAGATTCATAGGTTAACAATGGCTGTTTGTACAGCACAGCCATCTACCCACTCACCACCCACACTTATACACATGTACACACAGGAACCCTAAAAAAGTGTTGAATGATGTGGGGAAAGGTTGACAGAGAATCCCACTAGTCAGGAGAAGACAGACAATGGCTGGATTTGCGTCTGCTGTCTCCATAATCTATGCCTCTGCTTTGACAACCACACACACTGTGAAATATCTATGTTGAGCTCACACTACCACAACCGTCTAAGTGTGTTGAGTCAGACGTACAGACGGACCAGTGGAAGTGGGTCATCTCTCTATGGGGCAGCAGAATAACAACAGAAATATATAAATACAACTCAGAATTATCCTACTGTCTGTCTGCACAAATTAATTACACAGCAAGGGTCTGAAATACACATCGCTCTCTCCTGCAGGGCATAAACATCCTGATTGCTCTTTTTTATGAAATAGAGGAATAAGGAAAGCATTGTCAAGTAAACATATTGCTTTGTGTGTGTGTGTGTGTGTGTGTGTGTGTGTGTGTGTGCGTGTGTGTGTGTGTGTGTGTGTGTGTGTGTGTGTGTGTGTGTGTGTGTGTGTGTGTGTGTGTGTGTGTGTGTGAGACAATGGGGGTGGGGAGGTGAAAGGTCGAGCTGCTGTCTCTTCTTCTGTCCTTCTGGCTATGCTCGGTTGCATTACATTTCAGACAAACATGCACACGCTAATCGTTATGCGCACACGCACGGACACACACAAGGGCAACACACCCCTACTTAACCCAGCCACTGGCCATTAGCTGTCTACATACATTGTGTACATCCCTGACCCAATGCCATCAATGCGAAAAAACAAGGTTAAAGCCAGTGCCTACATAGAAAACAAGAGGGCCAAAGGCTAAACTTTGTATCACAAACCTTACTTATGCAGTTATTACTCTAAGCTGGAGTTGGTTACATCCAATAATTATAAAATTCTCCTATTGGTCCTTTTCTTGGTAATGGGATTCAGCTGACAATTCGTCATGTGCACACACTAACAGAGACTCACTCACACGCACTGCCACTTGCCCCCTGTGGTACTCTGAGCTCCATCTCGCCCATGCTGGTGTCCCTTTGTGACGCAGTCTTTCCTTTGTTGTTTGTATTGAGTGGATATGCATGCTGGGCGTCCTTCAAGGCTTTTAGAAAAGTACAGAGGTGTCCAGCGAGGCGCCTGCCTGCCCTTTTATGCACTCACAGGGCCAAACATGGCTTGAAAGGCACTAAAGTGGGGCTGAGATTATACTGCAGCATGGAGAGTCGACTCGACTGGAATTTGTGGATAGATTTGTTGTTTTCCTTTTATAAGGCATGCAGCACACTAGGAAACAAATAGGCAATAAAGCAACTAAGCATGCAACTAGACCCAGAATCCACTGTGTACAACATCATTTGAGAATCATATTGAAAAGGTTCTGCCTATAATCGCACAGGTTCCATGTTGAATAAGTATTGATGGAATTGTACACCACCTGAGCAAGACCTGTGCATGTGTTTCACAAACATAAAGAATGAAAGAAGACATAATAGTACATTTATGTCCTGTAAAACATGGGCGTAACTCAAATGATCTTTGGTCACTGTTTATAGGCACAGACAAAAGAGTCTTAATTAAGTTGCATACTTGCCTGGAAACACTGAAATGTAACTTGTTGAATTTTATTGTGTATGAAATATTGTTTGGACCTTTGTCCAATATGTATTTACTTGATCATATGAAGTTATTTTATGTATTTGTGTTGTGAAGTTTATGTCAATAAAGTAACTAACTGCTGTTGTCTACTGAGTCCCAGAGTTTTACACCCTCTAACTTGATCAATTTCCTTATCTGAATCAACTTGACCATTGATTCGAATAAGGAAAGTCTTTAATGAGAGAAACAATGAGGAAACAGGGACCTGCCAAATGCGCAGAGTAAAAAAATAATTAGTTGTAATATAACCAAGATGTAAACAAAGAGATGTCATTTAAAGAATTTAGCATTTACAGAAATGTTGTGACAGTACAGATGGCAGTATGATTATTCAAGATCTACAGACACAGCCTAACAAATATGCCATTTACCCAACATAGTCTATTTATAACTGTGGTCGAAATGGCCCTAAAGCCGATTAAATCCCTGAATTAGAGAAAAGCTTCAACTGTGTACACGATTTTCTGGCCTTTATAGTTGCAATCCACAGCTCTGACTTACAGTAGTTGCAGATATGAATCTGCGACTACTCTATGTGTTCATACGATTTGATCCCACATTCATTTATGAAAAGTCAAAATTGAAAATTTAAGGTCAGGGTAAAAATATTTCCTTGTGCAGCAGTGGAGGCCAAAAATAGATGAGTGACCATAACAGCTGGGTAATAATTTTTAAGAAAACACAGTGCAATCATTCAGTACAAGCCAAAAATGTGTATCACTGAAATGAATTGATCTCTTAGACATTTGAGTCTCTCCCCCATGGTAATTAAAAGGCTGTTTACTAGAGCCCTGGATAGAGGGCTGGCTACCATGGTTGAGTGGACGTGCAGAGAAAAGAGGTGAGGGCTGTCCAAAACACTGCCAGTGCCAAAAACACTCTGGATGGGCCGCCGTTAGCCCAGCAACCCTGCTCAGTGGCCGTGCCAAAGCCACACACATACACACTTGGTTGGTCGGCTGTGCGAGAGTCACCCCTGGGGTGGAGGGTACATTAACTAATTGCTCAGCCCAGCTAAGCACCACAGCATGAAGAGAGAGAAGTGGGAGAGGACTCGTACATAAAGACAGAGGAGGAGAAGGAGGAGAGATGGAGAGCAGCATAATAAAATGAAAAGACTGATCACATTGGCATGAATAGATGCAAAAGAGAGGTAGAGAGACAGGCAGACACACATACAGACAGACAGACAGACAGACAGACAGACAGACAGACAGACAGACAGACAGACAGACAGACAGACAGACAGACAGACAGACAGACAGACAGACAGACAGACAGACAGGGAGTTTGTTTACATGGGCATCAGTCCAATGCAGCATTAGGCCAGTAGTGCCAGGACAATGGAGCAGACTGCAAGGCTGTGAGTGTGTATGTGTGTGTGTGAGTGCGTGTGCGTGTGCATGAGTGTTATTCAGTGTGTGGCGTCTGGGACAATAGGCCAGTGGGGTATTGGAGGATAGGGGGATTATAGGTCAGGCCAAAGAGAGAAAGACATGGGATTGGATTTTTAGGGAAACAAAGAAAGGAGCAAAATAAAACCGCAGATCAGGGAGGCTCAGATTATCAACCCAAGCAGCAGACATAAAACAGGTACAGAAACAACGCAGATATGTGAAGACACACACAAATACTGTGCTGTTGCTTCAGGGCCTCTTACTGGCTGAGCATCAGATGTGCCCCACCATTTTTGCCCATGCTGCCCCCGAGAAAGTGTCCAACGCCAGCATAGAGAACACCCCAGACCCCCCTCCACACCCACCCCTTAGCCCGCCTAACCCCTCCTCTTGCTCTTCATCCTAATACACAAAGGAGACCTACAAAATGAATCGGCCAAACAAGTGTATGTATTGTTGCCGGCGGTTACGCAGAATGGCAAGGATTTGGCTACTTTGTGGGTTGCAAGGGCCCTTTGGAGAACTTCTGCTGCGTATCTATGGTGATGAGAGTGAAAGAACATAACACTTTTTCATGGGAGTGTGTGTGTGTGTATGTGTGCGTGTGCATATGAGTGTGTGTTTGAGTAAGTGTAGGAGGGGGTACTTTCCAAAGGCACAGAAGCGCAGGTGTTGGTATCCTCCCTCACTCTATTTCTTCTTCTTTCTCTTTTGTTTTTGTTGTTTTGTTGCTCTTTGTTAACTCCTCTCTTTGACAGTCTGAAAAGCTCGTGTCTGAAGCCAAACTTGAAAAAAGCACGTCTCGCATTCACATTCACATGCTCATGCAAAACTCGTCAACAACATTTGCGGAGTCAGCCATCGATAAAGTAGTTGAACTGCCTTCGACTAATTTCAGCGTGGGAGAGGTAAGAGAGGACAAAATGACATCTGCTTCTATTCAGCTTTTTCTCCTCATTCATGACTCAAAGAAAGGAAATCAGTGTTCATAAATTAAGCTAATAGTACCTACTATATTGTACATTCATTGTACATCAAAACACATCAGAATGCCAATATGCACTCACCTGTGGGTTTTGTTTCGGTCTATTCAAACCCCCGTGGAAAAATATTCAGTATTTATTTGCCCAGTGTTCCCCCTTTTTCACCAGCTAGTTGCTAACTTTGTCTGCAGGTAAATTTGGTATGCAATGTACAGTGAGTTTACTCAATAAAACATATCCATGCTGCAGCTGGAAGCAAGGTGGAACATTTGCAAGCTGTGAACTGAACCAAGAGAGAAAAGTTGCCTTAAAACAAAAACAAAACTGAGCAAAAAAGACACAAAAACGCTCTGTTAAGCAGAGGGGAACTGTGGACTTGGGTGATAATTCTCTGTTAGTTTGCTACTGCAAGGGACCCCTGCCACATTATATATAATCATTTTATCACTGGTTAAAATAAAAATATAAAGTATAGCAGCTTTAAATAAGGTCTTAACATACAGAAGTTATCTAAACATATATCTAAAAATAATCAACAATTTCATTAACAGGCCTATGCAAATGCTACATACTGTATTGTATATTCAATTTTGAACTTTGGCTCTTACACATTATATGAAAAATAATCATCAGTGTTTCAAATGTCTGCCACTCATCACAATAAATTCGTCACGAAATGTCCAGTGTTCCACAGAACAGGACATTTAATATCTTGTCAATTACTGATGGTAAATATAGCTTGTAATGTTTCCGTTCAGCCGGGTGATGCAACCATCCTTCACAGAGGTGACTGGTGGGTTATTTCAGCCTGCAGGGGCTGCAGGTGGCATCATCTCCATTTGTGCATCGATAATGACCCTTCAGTGTGTCTGGGGAGCCAGCCCTGCACAGGAAGACAGAGGTGGACAACTATGGAGGCTATTTCTCTGCTGGTAATTGCGCAGCACTTTTCGATGAATGTGCTCCTGCTGTGTGACGCTCTTGAGTGATGGGCACTGCAGTGCCCTACTTTGGATGGTTAGAGCTGCAGTTTTCACATGAATTGTGTCTATGTGTGTTTGCTGTGGGTGCATGCACGTGTTTATGACTGACAAGCGAGATGATTCGAGTTGTCACAGGCATACAGAGTATTGTGAATGGCTTGTGTTTAGCCTGTGTATATGTAGGGAGATGTACTGTGTGTACGCATAATCCTCTCACACCATGTCCCTGTGTGTGTGTCTGCGGGGAGTGCATTGTGTACTTCCTCCAATTCTTTACAGCAGATCTGTTTTCCTGCCATGGCTTGAGCTCAGGACAAGGTCGCATTAACACAGAACCACACACACACAGACACGGATACACACGCCATGACACACACACAAAAATCTTGCTTCTTAATCCTCTTTTTGCAGGCGAGGCCCACCTGTTCAGTCACATCTGCCCTGACACCATTTAATGAGTCAATGATGCATCTGTTGGGAGTTATGGCTGTGCAAGTTGAAACAAAGGGAGAAGGATTTCTCGAAAATGAAACTGTAGATACAGTACGTATGTGGTGTGGTTTACTTTATCTACCTACTCTTTGATTTCCTGACCTCTTTACCTTTCGCCAGGACACCTAAAGACCAGTTTGCTGATTGGCTCATGGCACCGCTGTTATCTGGCAGACTTTTCTTGGAAAGCAAGGCCAAAAGAGACAGGCTTTATCCTCCCCCTTGTTCCTTTGTTCGATAAACAACACGAAAGTAAGTTTCCATGACCTCAATGACTAATTGACCCTCTCACCTCTTCATCATTCCAGCTCTCTGCTGCCGTATCTACACTAATGCATATTTCTTCTTCTTTGAAACGGGGCGGTAATAACAGATAATAACTCCAGGATTTGGCACAGAGAAGAAAAATGTCGTGGCGGAAGAAATTGCGGCAGTGTAAACCGGTCAGTGATTATGGGTGATCTGTGATTACAAGTAATGGCTTCATAAATACACTGAGATAGCAGGGAGAGAACAGAAAATCCACTGAATGATTGGATCAGTCGCACAATATGTGTGGCATTCAAACACACATCACTTTAAAGGTATCATTATGTGCTGATTATGGAGTGGGAAGCGAGCTGATTACTGAGAGAGAATAAGGATGAATTTGTTTGTGTATGTGTGTCATATGGTAGATCCAATCTGTAGTTACCATTGGGTGAGGTCCCTTTAGCTTCTCTTACTTACAGGAAGCCTCTCTCTCTCTCTTGCTCAGATGCGCACACACATGCACATATAAAACAGGTTTTATTCTCTCTTTTCTCTCCTCCCCTCTGGTTATTTGCCTTTTTCATTCCAGAGAGTGCCCTGCTTGGCTGTCAGAATTGATTTGTAGCGCTCCTACTGCACTATTAGCAATAAAAAAAATCTTCATAAATGGTCCAAACCGGTTCCACAACTTCTTTGCGAGTTTCATCTGAAATCTCATCTCGCTCAGCTGCCAAGTATTGACTCAAGTACTAAAATAACATTGATCCTTACTACAGTAATAATGACATTTTTTTCTTTGCACAAACGCAATAAAGGTTTTCAATATCGCTCTCAATATCCTGGAGCAAAAAAAAACAGATCTGAGACAAACGGCAACTGGAGCAGACAAAGAAAAGAGTGGCTCAAGCATTAGCTGTATTTTCTTTAACTCTTCTCTCACCACCATGTTCAGTTTAGTTCAAGTAAGAGAGACTGTCGTCAGTTTAAAGTAAAGAATATTACTGTTTTGGAGTGATTTATTGCAAGCAGATGTTATCTTTTTAGAGTCAGGACACCTTGACCCACTAGAGGAATTCAGTTAATACCCATGACAGCAATGAAAAATGAGAAAAAAAGATTGTTTTCTATTGTATATTGTTGTCAAATGAATCGCAAATGAATAAAAATCATTTAAAACTACATTTATTTTGGTTCATTGCATGTACAAGTACTCAAGCACCTTTTTGCTTTCACTAAATATAGATCCAGAGAGATAACTGTAGAAATCATCAGTAATCCCATATATGGTCACCTGCGGTCACCTGTTTGTGAGTACACAGCCTCTATTTCTGTGGCAGTAAATCATGAAAATAGCTGAAAAGAGTCCTGTTAGCACATAAGCATACTCACACATAGACTAAACAGACACACACGCAAGTACACAGACACACACCAACACCTGTCGCCTTGGTGGAGGCCAGTTCAGGGCACGCTGGGAAACCTCATCGTCATAAACTTTGCCATTACATAAGATGGCACAGGATACAGATGTTACATCACACGTACCCTGTCAGCTCCCACCCCCACCAAATACACCAAGACACACACACACACACACACAAACACACACACACACACACACACACACACACATATATAGTTAGGTCATGTTGGGTAAACAGGTGTTTGCCTGCTCATGTCAGACTTTAGTCATCTGCACGCACATGTGTACAAACCTGCATACACACATTTTCCACTGCCAAACAGACTAAATGGTAACGTATGACAAAATAACTGTATAGTACTGTATTCTAAAAGAATCTGAAGAAAACAACAATACAATGTATTCTATACCTCCAACATCTATTCTGTATTTCTGTATGTCTTTTCCAATATTTTGCAATATGTGGAAGGTCCTGTCCATAGGCATCATTCAGGATATGACTGGTCATGAGTCACACTCTAATGCACTAAACTTACACCATAAAAGGAGGTGAGATGTGAAACCAGTTGTCATGGAAAAAAGTGAAATAAACAAACAATGCCACATTGAACGAGCACTTAAATGACAAGAACATATCCGCTTTACTGTATTTTGTTTTGTGAAGCCTAAAAAATCTACTGAAATCTAATTTGACAAAATAATCTTTACACAAGGCCCATTTATTAGCTTTTTCCGCAGCTTTTCCAGCAGCTTTCATGTACAGCAGCTGGAGTTTAAGCAAACTCCATTCAAAGAAGAGTTTTACATTTTTAACAACAGTTTGGTCTGCAAGCTCTTGTTGAAATTAACTGGAAATTTAAGAAAAAAGAGCAAAAAACCCCCCCAGTGTTCTACTTTACTACTGTGTCAGTATACATGAGTAGTATACACGTAAGTATGTGTATATGCAAAGAAAGCAGAAATTTCAACCTGTTTTGGTCACCGTCTCTCTTTCACTTCCTATAAATTATTCTTGTGCTTTTGGTGACACACTGGTACAGCTACTTTTTTTTCCACTGGTTCAGCTGGCAGGTTAAAGGTCACATTTATAGAGAATAGGCCTCATCCTTTCTTTGCACTGGGATCAGTGGGTATTCATGTGGAATGAGAGTGTGAACAACACCCTGGGCTTCCTGTCTCCTCTCCAACTCATCCTCAAAGAGCCCTGCTGAGTTTGACCTTTTCACAGACGTGGCAGAATATGTAGCACCCAAATTTGCATTCACACATGAATGTAGATGTACTGTTCAAGCCGTGTCACAAAACATTCACTGGAAATGGAAGGCAGTTTTTTGTGAGCTTCTCAAAATGATTGTGGGTGTCGAGACAAGTTTGGAAATGAATCCTTTGTGTTGTCATGCAGGATCACGTGCACAGTAATTATTACAGTATGTTCATTTACTTTAAAAGCCAATTATTTTAACCACCTCACAAACATTGCTTAGTGTGGACCACAGTCAAATATATCATTGGCTTACCTGCTGTCTGGTCATGTGTTTACCTTTTGATGTGGCAAACACAACAATAGAACAATTCCAAGCGTATCTCAGGAGGATAAAAGTAATCGGGCGAGTTTCGATTATGTAACCACAACGCATGAATAACGTCCGTGGTAAAAATAAAATATGGGTGTGAAATTTTATGAGAACAGTTTGTTGGCAACTCTTCCTGTATTTGTGCAGATGTCTAAGCCACAACATTCTCCAAAGAGGTGTTCAAAGTCTCTTAGGCCCAAATAGAGAACAAACTGATGAAAACCGACCTTTATTTGTGATCAGGGGCCGTGAGAGATGGATGAGAGATGGATGGAAGGAAACAGAGAGCTCCATGACTCTCTGACAGCTGAGGTTGTGGAAACTTGAGAAAGGGGAGATGGGATCAGCTTTCCAAACAAGGGGGTTTCAGCACAACAGGTGACAGCTATGCCTGTCCATACTATCTATATTCTCTTTCACTCCCTGGTTTTTTCCACTCTGCAGCTGCATCGACGTTTCTCCTTATCAGATGAGAGAACAATAAGGAAAGAGAGAGGAAAAGGAGGAGGATCAGTGAACAAACAGAAGGAGGAAGAAAGTTTAATTTGTTTAGGGAATGTGAACAGAAAGTTCTTTTGGCAAAGAATAAAAATGCTGTTTTCAAAAATATTATGTTGTTTTAATCAACCTTAAGCTGAGAAAAGGAACAAAACAGACAAAAGCTTGGCACAAAAGTGAGAAAGTAAAGCAACTTTGGCACATAGGGGGAGATAAAGGAATAACTAAAGTTTAAAGGAGGCCAGGGGGTGTTGTTGACATGCAGGGTGGGTGTCTATGCCTCATTGTCTGCCCCATCTGTCTGGCTTTATCTCTGCTTACCACCCCTCTAGCCAAACCACCTCCTCCTTCTCCTTCTCCTCCACCTCCTCCTCCTCGTGTGCCTTCACCCCCCCCCCCCCCCCCCCCCCCCCTAAGTCAGCTCACACCCTCCATTGTACCACAGTCAGTCACTCCCCGCACGCTGGCCGACGACCAGAAAGCTTCCACCCACAGCAACTGGTGGCATTGTTTGCATGCACAACGCACATATGCGCACAGTTGCCAGCTCGTCTATGGTGTATACACTCACACAGAATGTGAGCATCTGCTGGCAGTGGAGCCAGAAAAAAAACAGAAACACATTGATACACATCAGAGAGTTGAAAGAGTGTTTGGGTGACATGATGTTGAAACATTTAGTGGAATAATTGATTAATTATTGGACTGAAAACAAAATCAACAACTATTTTACTGAAGTAATTTATAAATAGATATAAAAAATACCAAACATTCATTGATCACAGCATGTTAAATTACAGGATTTGAAAAACTGTAATCAATTTAATAGAGTTGGGATCAGTGTGAGGATGTCTTATTTGGCTATGGGATCTTGCGATATGAATTTTTCACAACTCTGTCTGACATTTTAAAGATTTAACCATTTAACAGTTAATTGAAAAACATCAATAGATTAATCAACAATGAAATAATCGTTAAGAAGCACTAGACTTAATTAGTTGACTCTATTTTACACACTGTAGCCCAAGATAAAGGAAATAGTAAAAGAAAGAGAATAAATGAAGAAATAAAGAATTTGGAAAAACAATTTTGTGACAGCCACTCCTTCAAAGAGTAAACCATTTTAATATCCTTTAAAAACTGTGAGAGAAGATGTAGACCACTCTCATTAAACAGTATGAAGCTAAAGCCAGTAGATGGTTAGCTTATCTTAGCATACAGACTGGAAAGTGGAAAACAGCTAGCTTGAATCTCTCTCCACAAAGAAAAATCTACCTATTAGCACATCTAAAGCTAACATGTAGCATCATGTTTGTTTAATAAGTACATAAATGAGAAATGTACATAGTTATCACAATGGTTTGAGAGTGGTATCAATCTTTCAAGAAAACAAATAAGCTATTTGTCCAAAATATTCATTTCTATTATTTCCTAATGTGAACCAGCCACAATTCCATGATATTTGCTCCTGTTAATAAACATCATTATTTGCTGTTGACAACTGTCTCTGTCTCTTCCCTTTTCTGTAGCACACACACACACACACACACACACACACACACACACACACACACACACACACACACACACACTCACACACACACACACACACACACACACACACACACACACACACACACACACACACACACACACACACACACACACACACACACACACACACACACACAGATAATGCACAGACACCTATTGGTGCAGCTCATAAACAAAGCTGTGGTACACAGAACAAAGATAAACATTGTTGTGGATGACATCAAAGATGTCCTTGGTACAATGCTGGGATGCGGGAGAGGAAGGTTTAGTATTTGTCTTTGAACAGGTTTTGTTGCTGGCAGGAATCACGCAGGCCTTCCTTTGTTTGGCTCCCATGTTGAATTGAGAGAGAGAAAAAAAAACGTGTAAAAACACTCTTGCTGTGGATACCTCTGCTGAAATTAGTTGTGCAGGTTTGTTCCATGCTGACAAATTAAAGAGGCTTGGATAGCTGCAGACTCCAGTTCCCAGGCGAAAGAGATGCACACACACAAACACATCAAACGTGCACATGCACACAAACTCTATTACTCACACCAGCTCATTGTGAAATACGCCAGGCAGTAAATATTTTTGCAGACAATCATGCTCTTGGTCACGTTGCATCTCTCTCCTGATAGACGTTAGCAAATGCGGGCTCGTGTTGCTCTATTTGATCTCATTCCCAACACAACATAGTTCCTGAGTAACAATCATCATAAAATAGTGAAAACTTTAACCAATTAAACAAAACAATCTAACTTCTGCTTTTACTGTTACTCAACTTTCGCTTCATTTCTAGACAAAACTAACTACGTTTCACAAACTGCCTTCTAGTAAAATGTGCCTAAAAGTGATGATAGTCTGGGCTTTAACCCATTTATATTAATTATGGATGATATTTCAGTCTGAAGATCATCTGTTTTGGCAGATTTGTGGTGTCTCGCTGAGAGCAGTTTAATAACACAGATCTGTGAATTAAATGTACCCTGTGGAGCTTTTAGCCACAAGTTGAACTAAGGAGGAATTTTTTCCATGTGGGTCCATGTTTTGTTTGTAACATGCACAATCATCACGTGTATGTGATACACATTCCTGCAGCCTTTAAATGTAATTCAACACCAATTATTGACATACCGAGGCACTGATAAAGGCAGTGAAGAAGATGGGCACAATCTAGCAAACATGTATTTAAACAATACAGGATTTGAAATATTTAGAAAATCTCAAATGCATTTCATGTGTTTGTTAGACCTCAAGGATACATGCAATACAGGCTGAATTCTCACTGCCGTGTTTACAAAAAAGTGAACAGGACTTGCAACATGCAATACTGAGTGTCAAAGGTGGAGTTTAGCCTTGAAGTATTTAGTCCTCTGAAATGTCTTTTAAAGAACAGGAATTCAGCTGTAGAGCTACACCTCCAAATATCCAGCATGTTTAAACCAAAAGCACTTCAATATTTAAAAAAAAATAATAATCTGACTTGTCCTGCCAACTAGCAGTGTTGGAAACATGCTTCCACACCCTGTCCTGCAGTGATACCATAGTACCATGCTATGGTTGGGTGTGGTCAAGTATAACAGACCACACTATGCTATGCTTTTCCTCCTTCCAAATTCTAGAAGTTACATTAGTCATGACCAACAAGTCACCAATTCTTCTCTACTGACTCTACTGATCATTTCCTGTGTTTACATATAATTTGCATATTTGACAAGAGTGTCAGCAGTACTAATGGAAACTTTCAAATAGAGGAGAGTTCAAATATATTGAATGGCTTTTGCTGCTAAGAGAAAAATCAAACAACAAAGCTCCACAGACGCTGTTGCTCACGGTTTGACAACTTGGCCTATCTCTGTTCTTTCTCAATACTTGACTTTGTTTCCATTATGAGTCAAGGTACTTGTTTTGCCAGGTACTTCTTTCCTCATTCTGTTTTCTGTGTTGTTATGCAGTCCAGTTTGAGACATCCCAGTGGTGACTGTGCCCTTTGTTCACTTAAAAGCTATTAATATTCTGTTGTCAAGATATGTCAAGTTCAGATTTCATAGGAAAATGTATAAAAGTCATCTATTTAAGTAAACATACTGTGATACAGTGATATATGTGAATGGTTTAAGCAAGAAAATCAATGAACTTTACAACCATAACAAATACATATACTACTTCACACAATCCTGTAATAAAGCGTACATAAACAACAGATTCCTGGTTTCATTTGGACTGACTAAGACACATATGGACACACACACACACACACACACACACACACACACACACACACACACACACACACACACACACACACACACACACACACACACACACACACACACACACACACACATATATACACACACATACATATATCATCTGACATCCAGTATGCTAATACTTAAAAGACGGCGCAGCCTTTCCTCCCACCCACCCAATAATTTAATGGAATCAAAAAGTAGGCCAAGCATATGCAGCCACAGTCAAAGACCGCTTTCATGTTCCAGCATGCCACTGCAGTTTACATGGTGGATCTACACAGTGTAACATTTCCATTTTTATCCTTATAGAGGAAAAAGGAGGAGAGGGGAATGGAGATAAACAGGAATAAGGTCTCCACTGCAGGATGAAAGTACAGTTATTTTATATGGAGACTGGAAAATCTTAACACTTTCATTTCTCTAATAATGTATTTCATGGAAGAAGTGAGATAAGCTTGATCAGATAAATTAGGATCACTGAAAAGAGGGAGTAATTCATCTTTGCATTGAAATCCATGTCAAAGATTTTACATATATTTCTTTAAAATCAATTTTAAACCATGGTTATAGCTTCAATTGTCATTTAGTAGCTTTCTGCAGACCACAGATGGACACATTGGCCTGTATTTGACATTCTAAGTAAACCAAAATCTGTTGTGCTCTTTTCCAGGTCATTTGGTACACCCTGGAAGTCTGTGTTTTGGCAAAGTGAGCTATGGCAGGATGTACGATATGAACCACAGCTGTTTTAGCCTACCGCACATTTCAGTACCAACAGTCATGGAAAAACAGAAATATGTGAGGAAGGATGGAGAAAGAATAGAAAGACAGGGGGAGACAGTAAGGCGAATTATGCCTTTTGGAGAGGTCAGCACTTCTTTATAGGGAGTGGAGTGGCTTTTCATAGAAATGTGGCCCAGTTGTTTTCAGCCGCTGATGCACTTGACAGTTCAAAAACAACCCCAGCTGTGGTGAAGAGTCATTGAGGAACCAAAAGATGGGGGTTCACTTAGAGAGAGGACAGAGAAGAGAGAAAAAAGATGAGAAAAAAACTTCACAGAAAGACAGAATTAGGAGGACTGCACAGGACAGACATGGACGGAGATTCAAAAAAGAGAAGACTCAGATATGAAGGGTAGCAGATGTTTCCCTTATGAGAGGTATTATGAGTTGAATCCCTCTACCCACACACTCTAAGTCACATGCTTTCATGTTCACAGTGATATAGGCCAGTGGAGCACACTGTGAGCTCTGTTTGCTTACATGTATATGTATATGTATATGTATATGTATATGTATTTGTATATGTATATGTATATGTATATGTATATGTATATGTATATGTATGTATATGTGTGTGTGTGTGCAAATTAGCATTCACAAGTTAATCTGTACTTTAATGCCGGTTCGTGTGTCATCGAACATACAGTATGTTTGTACAATTCAAGGTGCAAAGCTATACTGGTCTGCTTTGTTTTCAGAGTGAAGCAGCATGTGATGTAGGCATGCCTGCACCCACGTGTAGGCTCTCGCCTACGTGTATCTTCACCATGTGCTCTTCCCAAGTCTTTATTTACAGTCTGAGCACGGAACCGTAAGATGGCTTCCTCCTCCACCGTTTACTTATGTGAGTCTGTGAGTGTGTGTGTGGATGTACTATACATGCTTTCCCCCTGACACAAGTAGGCCAACGGAGCACACAGCAGCACAGGAATGCATGGCATGGGTCCAACCCATTCCAGGCGGCCTGCACTAAATCCTACTAGGACTGGTCCAAATGTAGGTGGAGGGGTTGTAGCACACATATCCCTCCACCACACCCCAACAGCTGCAATGGGGGTGGAGGTGAGTATGTGTGTGTGTATTATCAGCTCCCCCAATGACTGATGTATAGTCTGTATTGTTGTGTCTCTATCTATCATCCACTTTCTCTCTGTTTTTGTTGGAGGAAATATTATCTGATTCTAACTCTCCGAAATCAATAAAGGATAGTGATTTCATTTCATCATGAAAAGAACGGGTGTCTCCGACATTTTCTTCTGATATAATGAATCCTTCTCATTTCTCTGCTGTCTCCCTTTATTATCTTTTTTAAAAATTCCCACACTGTCTTTCTTGTTCTCTCTTGCTCTGATTTGAAGCCAGCTGCTCTGTCTGTCTCCAGGTCCCTCTGGAAAGCACTATAACTCAGAACTCACAACATCTCAAATGGTTTATGATTACTGCTAAAGCTCCAAAAAAGCAGAAGGGAGATGATAATGGACTGTATACAGCAACGTGAAAAACACATCCCTCTTCCCTTCTATCTGCTTCCCATGATACACTTAAACCTTCCCTTTATTAATCCAGCACCTATCTTGCACTGTCCCATATATAACTGTAAGATAACCCAGAGTAATGCACTCCACATGGACAATTTCAAAGATGCAGGCTGTATAGGGATCTGCTGCTACTATACAGAGCCCAACCTGACTTCATGGTAGCTTTTTATTGCTCAGCCTGATTCCTTATAGAGAGGTTCTTTCATCATTCTCTCTGAAAAACTGAAACGTTATAATAGGATTTTCTTTCCATATTGTGAGCTGCACATATATATACTCCAAGTCAGTAATATCAAAGCTCCTTGCCATTTAAATTAACACAGGATAACTATTATTTCATAAATTACAGGTACTATGAGGTAGTCCATATTGCAACTCCATATGCCTAAATGAAAGATTTATTTGATGGATGCACATAAATATGTAAAACTAGAATGAACAAACTGTATAAAGATCATTTTTCATAAGCTAAATCAATTCAGTGTTTTTGTGTTAAATATAACTATTTGTTGTTTTTTGTGGCCTGGCAGCCATCTTGCTACCAGTTTGTCTACATGCCTGTAGGTCTTTTCACCAAAGTATTGCTGATGATGACTCATATCAAGATTTTTTTTCCATTCAGCTGCTCTTAATTAGTTTTCAGTGGACACAGCATAAGACACAGATATGTTGTTGTTGACATTCACAACAAAAGTTTTTCTCTGTTGAAAAGGAAAGGTACCTTAATATTCCTCCTGGGCTACAAGCATATTTGTCTTAGCATATAAAAAAACCCAGTATCATATTTCAATGTTTATGAAGATCAATTAATGAAACTTTATATGTGAAAATAGAAATAACTTATTACTAGCTGATGCCTAGTAAAATACAGTTTGTCTTTGAAAAAGGTGGCGTGCAGTGTCAAAATCTAAATCAAAGGGGAACATCTTGATTGGCTAAGAAAAGTACCTCTGCCTGTGCTCATAGAATTAGGGTTGCAACGTGTAACCTTAATTATTATTATTTATCTAATTCCAAGTTGTGTATCTTTCATGGTGAATCAGAATATAGGTAATAAGTAACACATTAGTCCCATAGGGAAATTAGTCTGCTACAGTTACTCATTAAGCTGCCAGCCTTATGTAGGTCATGGCTGTTTTTGCACATTAAATGTTTTGCTGCTGCTTTGTTATCCATATCTCACTGCCACAGGAGCCACAATATCACCCAGAGACATAAACTTACTCAGTGTGGACCAGCTCAGCTGTTATATTTGGGATAAACAATTTAGTTTTGGATCTTTAGTTGTTACTGTCATCATTTCTGGTAACTGCTTCCCATTTTCAGTCCCATGCTGGTGTGGATTGGGAAATTAGAGCATGTAGTCATGATTCAGTAAAATCTCACTTTCAAAATAATTGATAACATATTACCAGTGTGTGTGAATATGGCCTGTGTATGTGTGTGTGTGTGTGTTGATAATTGGAAGGACACAGTGATAGTAATAAGTGTTTTGACTGTAAGTCTCTACAAAATGTTTTTCTATTGTGTCGTTTGTAAAGCTGCAAGGCCATGTGTGTGTGTATGTTTGTGTGTGTGTGTGTGTGTGTGTGTGTGTGTGTGTGTGTGTGTGTGTGTGTGTGTGTGTGTATGTTTGTGTGCGTGCAGGCATATTTAGTTTTGTGCATTATTAAACTGTGTTCCCTTTTTCACACGGGCACAATGTGTTCTGTACATTTTACATCTATGTGTTTTCGCTAACACTTGGATGCTGCTGACTGTCATGTCTTGACTGTGGGTGTTTTGAAGGCCTTTTGACAAAGTGTGTGTGCATGTGTGTGTGTGTGTGTTTGTGTGTGTGGTTGGGTTTTCACACAGCTGTGTTCACAGTGGTGAAGAAAAGGTACAGATCTTCCTGTCAGCTGTTTTCTCTGTTATTCTCTCAGTACATTTCCCCTCAGTTCTCGATCAAACTTTCGTTTCCTTTGAATATTTTTTCTTTCTTTCACCTACTCTTTCTCACCATTTTCTTTTTTTTAATACTTCTTGCTCTCACACCCCTCCCCACATCTCCCCTTGGTTTCTCAATCTCTCAATTTATCTCTCTGTCTAATCTCTAATTCACTCTAATTCCTGATCTCATCGTTCTCGATCCCCTTCACTAAATCACCTCCTTTATCTACCCATTGTATCGCTTCATCTCTCGATGTTGCCTCTTGCTAGCAAATTACATCTACCCGTCCACATAAACAGGAAACAGCTGAGGTGTTTTGCTCTCTTGTCTTTTTCCTGTCAGTTTCTCAGAAAACTAAACCACCAGAAACGAAGCCAACATCTCCACCAACTGTACAGTGAAACGATTCAGGCAAAACAGGTTCATCATGTGGTTCGAGGTTAGCAGGCTGCATCGTGTTTACAAGTAGCAGGGGATTTAAATGAACACGTGCTTTAGGGTAAAAGACGCACAGTGGCTTTTTTTTTTTCTTCAGCTGCAAGCTGAACTAGGAAATAACTATGAGGCTATCACACTAAAGCCCTGATGAAGTTGAATTTACAGCCTTCAAAACTGCATTCACAGTCTGTGATGCAACAGCAGCGTTAAGACAAGAGCAGGTCAGAAGAAATTGAGGATGTGAACCTTGTGTTTGTGAAATGGCTGCTGTCATACGCCTCTCACTGGGGGATTTTTTCCCGACAGTCAGCAGAAAGCCGATGGCCAGTGATGCAAGTGACCGTCAATCCAAATGTGTGTGTGTGTGTGTGTGTGTGTGTGTGTGTGTGTGTGTGTGTGTTTACTGAAGTCACCACAGCCTACCTACTGTGTTTGTTTACGTGTACTACACACTATAAAGAGCATGTGATTGATTGTGAGTGCCTCTGTCCTTTTTATACAAAAGGTTATAACTAAATAAATCTGTCCACGCATGTGTGTGTGTGTGTGTGTGTGCATACATGTATACATACTTGCACCTCTGTGTGTGTGGCCGGACCTCATACAGAGGGCCTCTTGCTGAGCCCCAAGGCCAGGCTATATTTAGGTGGCTGGTTTTCTCTCTCTTGCTCTCCTTCTGAGTGGTTGAGAGCGTTGCCTACTGATTGGGAGAGGCTGACCACAGAAATATGTTGCCTCTGTGTCTGACCGCCCGACTTTCAGATAACCATATGTGGGAGAACACAAACGGATGAAGACATCAGCGCTGGTTAGCATGTTGGCTTATCATTAGGGCACAGAGCATGTTGGTATCACTGCTGCTAGGCAGAAAACATAATGTGGGACAGACTCTAAGGAAACATAAACAGTCCTTCATTTCTCTTACTGAGTCGCAAAGTGGGGAGTTTTTTTACAATAGCAAAATTCTCCTTTGAAAGTTTTCTTCAAATATCTTGAATGTATCTCAACATAGAGACATAGGACTCTCTTAGATAACTTAAAGCTGCACAAATAAATATTTTTATACAGACAAATGAATGACTATATAGAATAGGAAATGTGTGACTCGTAGTGGTGCATCCATAGAGAATTCTCTCTATCTCACATCTAACTCTGCAGTTTCCTTCAGTTTTAGTGTCTTTCCTCTCATTGTTTTGGTTTTATGACCCAAAACGTTACTATTTTGGTTTGCTTTCATCAACTTTAGTTTCCTGTCACAGCAGGGAGCTGTTAGGAGCAAATAGGTTCTAATAAAAGCCATTAAAAATAACTGACAAGCACCAAACAACAGATGGACAGCGTAAGCAACTAGCCGGTGTACATAGAGAGTGAATATCAGACTTAAATTTGATGGCCAAAACACCAAATGAATGCTTTTGAACAATGAATTGTTGCTGTGTCTGCTGGAAGTATAAATAGGCACTTGTTTGCTTGCATGTTAGCAATGCCAACTTTATAAGGTGATAAAGTGTCAGTGTTGTATTTACAGCATGGTCTGCTGCCCCCATACACCCCACACAATCAATTAATACTGATTTACAATAGAAGATACTGTATATGTATGTTATGGACATCCTATAATTAATTATTTCAACTCTGGACTTGTTTTTTTTATATGCCTAATTTCAATATGGCTGCTACAGAAACTGATGGATGTCTTATCTGGTTACTACATAAAGTGACATATGCTAAAGAAAATGCTAACTGGGAGCTGTAGTTTTTACATACACAAGCTTCTCCCTTTTGAATTTTTTTTATCAAAGCATCAGACAGTTTTGAATGCAATTACTATTTTATATTGGATTATTTTCATGCCATCTAATCCTTGGAAATGCTGCATCAGTCAACTCACACTGTCTATGCAAAGGATGAATAGGATTTTTCTGGGCACCCAAAAACTCAAACTCCTACTTTTTGTCATGGATACATTTTTTTCTTTCTGTCTCAATCAGACACACTAGGTAAGCCATGAAAACACAAGGACTGGATGCATACAGAGACTCTATCACATGATTACCACTGGGACCCTTCACCTTACCCCAATAAGGCCTGGTGAAATTATGGAATGAATTCCTCTGCTGTGTGAGTATGGGCTGACTGGTGACACTGGCAGCTTGTAGAAGGAAGGATAAAGATAGACAGAGGGCGAGGTGGTGTATTGAGGGAGGGGAAGGAGGGTGGTGAAGAAGTGATATGAGAAGAATCTGGGGGAAAAGAGAAGACATAACCTGAGAGGGAGATAAAGAGGGTAAGTAATGAGATGATCTATTTTTGCTTAAAGAGAGAAGAGAGGGCATGAGGAAGTGAAAGCTTAAGATAGACCATGAAGAGATACAGATCAAATCACGCGCTCTTACTTTACCTCTGTACCTCAGTTCCCATAAAAAGACATTTATTCCACAGACAAGACAGCACAAGGACTGACTGGTTAGCCTACAGAAAGACATAGTGTAGTGACACCCAGTAGTTGCTGGTGCAGTGACACATGATACGCTACATACTTTGCGTGCACATATATATATATATATAATGAGTCACATATATATATGTGACTCATTGTAGATGGCAAGCTAAGACACTAGCAACACATGCTAGTAGTAGTCAGTCACAAAAGCTCATTGAGCTTCTTTTATATTTTCTCTGAACCGGGATGTTTACTTCCCCCCGGCTTTTTATTCTCTGATTTGTACATTATTTCATTAGGAGTTATTAAAGATGAAAGAGTTCTCTGACCTGGCTTTCAACTGTGAGTTAACCCTGTAACTAATGAGACAAAAAGTTCACACATTTTTCTCAAAAGACTTATTGTTACCATTGGCTTCTCCCTCTAACCTTTTGCTAACCATTCCCCTTTTGCAATCTATCCTCAGAGAAAGGTTAATTAAAAGTGGATTGGGCAAGGCAGCTAAGAAGCTACACTAGCTTCATCCATTTTGTACTCTCAATTCCCTCAAAGTTTGTGCTGTTAAGACAGCTCGCTACTGGTCAACAGCATGCATTTGCACATTAAAGTTCATCAAAGTTGTACTCAATGTAAAAAAAAAGATTATGTAGATTTAGTCCACCAATTAAGTCAACCCCGCTGATCACAGCAATTGATCACATTCATTTTAAATGCTGCTAGTCATAACAGATTAGAGTAAAATACACTTTATATTCATACACATACAATTCGTGATAGTGTTTTTCCAAACAGGTAATATTGGGTATCTGTAATAGGTAAATCAATAATAAAGATTGTTTGGGTTGAATCAGTTTTAACTTGAAAAAAGAAAAACATTGATTGAAATAAAGAAGATTCATTAATTTCAATTAAAAATCTACGGGTTGTAAACATGTTACAGCCAACGTAACAACTTAGGATCACATTTGACCAATTTCATACACTGTAATTTGTGTTATCTGTAGTCGATTTCATTTTGAACTCCGTTGCATGACCTCAAGAGCAAAGTCTAACTCAATATAGAGAAACATTTGCACAGACACGTCTAAATAGTCATATGTGTATACACATGCAGAAATACTATATTCACACTTAAGAAGTAAATATACAACACATACACACACTCATCTATTACGACAGTAGCCTAAAGCTAACAGATCACTATTTGACAGTAGTACAAGCGAGGCATATTGACTTCTCCTTGTTTGATTTAAGACAAGGCTTCCACTGTTCAACTGTCATTCAGTAGTAACCTCTTTCCCAAAGACCCCTCCCTCAGTCAATCCACCCAGGATTAGTGATGTGGCCGACCCAAGCTGGATTCCTTTGTCTCCACTGTCTTCTGTTTCATTCAGTGTCTCTGTTTGGATGCCGGTGGGAAGGGTGTGTGCAGCGGGGGCAAAGCAGATGTCAGAGCTGAGGATGAATAATGCCCTGAGGGGAAGGAGAGAGCTGGTATAGCCTTTATACCCTGGAGACCCACACAGGCAGGGCAGGGATCTGTTTCAAAGAGGAATCAACTTGTCCTTGGCTACTGAATGACGCACACACTCACATGAGGTGCACATGGATACTAATAAAGTGGAAACCCAATGGAAAAACACAGCAAACCACAACAAAACAGAGATTTGTTTAAGACTCCTGGTTATCATGACATAATTGGCCATGGGCCCACATTTACACAGAAAGATTTTTATTGGTGAATTTTTGTATGATTCTTTGTGCATTCACTACTGGCAATACTTCACTATGAAATACAGAAATAAAACTAGTTTTCTCTTTGCTGGGGACTCCCTCTTAACCCTTGCACTCGTCATTTTTAATAAGTACTGCTGTACCAAAAACACACACAAAGCCCACAGTGTGAAACGCAGTCGCAAAAGGGCTGTGTGACTTATGCAGCTGCGACATAGCTTTTGTCCCTTAAGCAGAAGAGCATAAAAACACACACACACACACACACACACACACACACACACACACACACACACACACACACACACACACACACACACACACACACACACACACACACACACACACACACACACACACACACACACACACTGTAGGAGGGCTTCCCTGTCATCTTGTTGGCAATAAAGTGGGCCCCAGATGTCTGCCTCCCCGTTAGGAGACACACAAGCTCACACTGTCACTCACCATGCCTTTGTTCTCAGACAGCAACATATTGTTTGTATACAATATTCAGACTCAGTATGCATAAATGTTGCCACAGACTCCAAGGACAGTGCAGGACAGAGCACGCTGACATGTTTTTGCTTCGTCAATAAATCTGAAAATCAATTGATGAAATAGAAATCCAGTGAATATTAAAGGTCAATAACTTTGCATAGACTAGGCTGACCTGACTTTGTTTATTATTCCATCTCATTACTCTATCACAGCATCAAGCTACAATAATCTCAAGTATTCTCCTTATCTTTTCGTGATAATCAACCACACCTTCTGGAATTTTTTCTACCTAATCAAATCATCTCTTCAGGGTGACCTCTGTTGCTATGTGCGTGGGAAGAGAGGGCAGAAAATATTACACTGGTATTTCATCAGTGCCAAACTGAAACTCCAAGGCAATTTCGAGGGTGACATTTTGATGATGTTTCTGACATACGGTGCAATGGAACTTAAATATAGTGAAAGTTTTTCAGGATATTTGCATTTATGTTTTATATCTTATATATTGACATAAACTCATAACGCAGATTGTGTTTATACCTTAAGAAAATTTGCAATGCACCGAACCACAAATTGAACCTTTTTAAAAACGTGTACGAGCAAAGGCTGTTTATATAAAATCACCTTACATGTTCCAACAGCTATCAATTATTAACAGTATATTATCAAAATGATGTGTTTCTGCTCAAGCACTTTCTCTGCAATCCACTTATTTTCACGTGTCAAAACATCTTGCTCAAATGAGTCATTGCAAAACCCTGTCCGGGGAGGATTGCAAAATCCAGTTAAATCTGGATCACTTGCGCTCTGTGTTACTGTTGGATGATTCCTGATATTTTCATACAAAACAAACCACACTGGGCCATACAGTCTGACACACCCTGGGAATCTTTGACCTGCTTGTACAATGATCGAAGAAAGGGAATTCAAAGCAGTATGGAGCACAGAGAATTTGTACCAAAAAAAAAAAAACTGCCAGTGGCATTTAAGAAAAAATAATCTGAAATAAAAAGCTTAAATATGGCTGAAATCTCTCATTGTGCTTCATGCTGACAGACTCCAATAATTTAAAACTACAATACCCACACTCCCCAGCTGTTGAGGGCTAGAGGCCTCGTGCTAGCCAGTGTTTGGAGAAGTAAAGCCCGACTTAAACACAAGCCCAGTCACCTTCCCTCTCTGTGCCCTCCGCCCCCATGCCCTCGGCTCCTGCTAAACCAGCTCTTCTCGTTCCCTCCTTTGTCTGTGTGTCAAAACGAGCCAAATGTTTTTCTTTTTCCGCCTGCTGCTAAGCAACCTGGGGGATTCAGAGTGCTGCAAAGGATTGCAGTCTTAATCCAAACTCTGGGTTTTGCAAAGTCAGCCGGTTCGGGTGCAGTGGTATTGTGTATATCGGTGCCCTGGCCAAGTGAACACTGTTTTCCAAGTTTTTGAGAGAATCCTCACGAATGGTACCATCTGTCACAGCCTATCACTTAAGTGGTGGTATTCAAAGTTGTGTTTGGATGGAGATCGGAACGCTGAGTTTTACTTTCAAGTGTCCAAAAACAACCCACCATGTGCATGAGCATTTGGATGTAAAGGGATTGGATTTGCTGATCAAGGCAAGTAACAGACCTTTTAGGGCATAGTGCTTATGAAATGTTCCACAGTTGTTCCCAAAATACAGAGCTACATCAACATCACTGACAGTCGTCAAGTCCATCAGTGCAGCAGATTTTCTCAGTTTGCATTTTTATATTCTACAGCATTTTATAGCACCATTCCTTTTATTACATTTAGCAGCAGAGTCTGTACCAGCTAGGATAATGCTTATAGAATATGTGAATCCATCTATACATAAAGCAGGTTTCTGTCCCAAGAGAGAAACAAATGTCAGTAAGGCAGGAGAAATGCTGACTTGATCTCCTCTCCAGTCCTCTTGGCACAGATGTCCCACAGTATTTAAAGACTAAGAGGTCAAATTCCTATCTGGGACTCAGTGAGGCAACATCAGCATTGAAAGTTTGTGTGGTGTACCAGACGCAGTCTAAGATCCTCCTTCAAGTATACCATCAAATGCAACTGTGATACAATAAAATTTAAATAATAATAATTATTTGATTATTAATGTGTGCTTTTAGCTGTAATTGAATAATACAGAAAAGTATGTAAATAATGACACAGCTCACAGGGAATATGATGCCAAGATAGGAAATCTTTTATTACAGAGAAAAAAAAACTTTTCTTCCAAAATATAGAAATCTGTACAACTTCCGCACAATCAATTTACATGAACTGTACAAATTTACAGCAGTTCATCACAACATACCCAAGGAAAAGAAACTCAACACGATAAAGATGTACTGACATGAGATCACAAGATAGACAGCTTTTCATCTTGGGTAAGCTCAGATTTTTTTGTCTATTTTCTGGTTTTGTAAGTAAATAGAAAAAAAAAAGGAAAAAAAAAAAGAACAAAAAGAAAAAGAAAATAAAAACAAAGGATACGTCTACACTTACAGATCATGGAAACTAATATTTTTTTTACCAAAACAACTTTGGTCCTTGCCAACACTCCCATCACAAATGGCTTCACTTACGAAAAGCGTTATCCATGTTAAAAGATGAAATACAAAAGGAATACATCTAAAAACACCTCAGGATAGCAATTATTGGCACTTCCCATGTGTAATGTTATGTACTCTACCATTTGTTGTACAGTTACAATACATTCTACAATATGTAAAAACACCTCAAATGTGAAAGTGGCAATAATTCAACTAATTGATGACAATATTGACACAACAACAACAAAACTGCTGTTCCCTTCCTGTTTCATGTCTCAACATGCACAACTTTTCCATAAGGGTATTTATTGAATGTCTGAGGCCTGAGTTTGGCAATACATTCCAGGAGAGACTCCTCGCGTCTCAAAGAAAATGTCACACAACTTCAACTTGACATATTTAGTGCATTTTATGTGCTATTTTATCTCTGACTACTCAAAGCACTCTTACAACAATTCTGTAACCTATGTGCGCACAAGCTGAATGGATGCCATTTAAATAACCAATATTACTGAGGACTTAGACCATTTTCATTGGTGGTAGTATAGTTCAGGTGTTGAAGGGAATTTTGGATTTTTTTATTATTTTTATTTTGTAGGTCTAAAAACAAGTTATAAGTGGGTTAGATCACCAGACTAAAAATCCTCTTAAAAAGCGGATGAAAAGGAGCAAATGGGGATGGCAGCGTGGATGAGAAAATCTACCATTGTGACCATAAAATACATCTAGACAAAAGTGAGACAGGACGATCATCTCACATCCGAAATATAGACCAATCTCATGACATCTCGTCACATGACTTAAAAAAAAGCTATAATGGAGCAGTGTGATTTAAAACTGGTGTCCGTCATGGAAACCAAAGCTCTGGGCTCCCATCCCAGCGAGCTCCTCTCCATCTGGCCAACATAGAATCACTGCTTTTCACAGATTGCTGAAGGGAGTATCAGCAGAGAGCAGGGGAGGAGGGGGTTAGGGGGTTGCAGTGCGTCAAAGGCTATAGCTCTATTACCCATGATCCTCTCAGGCTTAGGGGAGCTTAAACACCCATAGGTCTGGCGATGACTGGTGAACCAGCCTGCCGTGACAGATTTGGCCAGTGGCTAAGGCCCGAGCGGCGCCTGTAGCCGCCCCCAGCATCTGTTCCAGCTTGCGGTTACCACTCAGCCCCAGAACCAGGAGTGAAATTGGGGTACGTCAGACAGCCATCACATCCTTTCATATGCGTGTAAACAAAGTTGCTACTCAAACTCAGTAATCAAGTGCAGCGCAATCCAGTGAGATGAAAACAAAAAAACAATGGCCTAGTACCCTCAATTCTTCATCTTTTATCCATGTTTCCATGTTTCTCACTAGCCCCCCTATTGCAGCTTGAGCACCCCATGCGCGTGTGCTGGTTTTTATCCATCACTGCTAAGGGAGGTTTGAGGGCTTCCGGTCAGGGAGGGGGATGTTGAATAAGTCCAGAGGAGGGGCTGGAGGGATTTTAGCTGCCCTGGACAAATGAGTCCGGCCCTGGCCCCCCCTCTCTCACACACCAGCTCCCCGTCCCTACCTTCCTTACCCAACTCCCCGCGGTGATGGATGATGATATGTGTCACATTAAGTCTACCTGCATCCACAGGGGGTCAGCTAGCAGCATGCTGGCTTGCTTTTGGCTTAACAGGAGGTCTGAGCTGAGGGGTGATATGTGGCACTTGAGGCACTCTAACCCCCACACTAAGGGGTGGGGAGGGGCTGGAGGATGTTGCAGCTGCCAGGCTGGAATGGGACACCTCCAGTGAGGGTCTGGGCAGCACATTGCGCACCAGGCTGGCTCACATAAGCCTGATATTAGTCTAAAAATCACAAATGGCTCATAATTCATGACAATGAGGTCTCTGTAAGGCAATGCACCACACAAAAGTCTTTCCCTTAAAAAGACCTTGGAAATAACTAATATAAATGAAAATAGAAGGCTGACAAGGCCTGGTGTTGTTTATAATTCAAGTTACAATTAATCTCTGAACAGTCGGTGCTCCAGACCTCCCTTTGGCCAAAGTCTCACACAGTCATCACTTAGTCCAGACCTTTCAGACTAACCTTTTTTTTTTTCTATCAGCAACACAAATCACCATCTGTGTGTGTCTGGGGGGGGAAACAGCTTAGCTCCGCATACTGCCAGAGCGCTGATGAACAGTGCCATATGAACGGATGACAGAATGTTTCTAACATACCACCAAAAAATACTCTCCACCTAAAGAAAAAAATCAACAGCTCTGAAATGTTCACAAATACAGTGTAAAAAATGGTTTTGAAATCCAGAGTTGCACACTCCCGATTCAATAGACATTAGTCTATCCCAACATGGGAGCTACAGTATGAACAAATGGCTAAAAATGGGGAGGGCAATAAAAACGGTGTGAAAAGATGACATTCGAATGGATGGAATGCAGGCGATTTTCTCTAAAAAGTACACATCCCACACAATCTCACGTCAAAGTGCATTCAACGTCAATTCTAACAGGGCCACAAGACCAGAATTTGGGTAAAATAGGCCCCCCCTTTGCTACACTTTGAATTTTGGTGATGAAGGAGACGACAAAATAGTGAGGGAAAAGGGGCAAATTAACAACACAGGAACTTGATTGTGAATTTCAACAACATTCATTAACTAGGGGAAGGGGGGAGGAGACTGATCCCCTGCCCTCCCCCTGGAAAGCTACACATACATGGGTGATGGGAGGGCGACAGTGCAATGGGACACACTGATATCCATAGGTAATAGGTGTCACAACACATTCCACTTGCATTCAGGCCGAGAGTAGGTTGAGATGTAAGCTCAGGTCTGATGGTGGAAGGTGGAGGAAGAGAGGTTAGACTGAAAACCTTTGCTCTAACAGCTACAGGTTAGAGAAAACTAATTCCCTGTGGTCCAAAAAGGGTGTTTTATAGAAAATAGAGATGCTATTGTTGGGCGTTTCTTTAACCTGTGCTAAGATATCGAAAGGCATAGTCTAAACCTCAACTTCTTCCTCACCCAGGAAACAAAACAAATTAAAAAACATCAAATTTTAAAACCCTCTGGATTTTGAAATTCGAGGGGGGTAGCTCCTGGTAAAAATTCCTTACAATTTAGGTTTTGGTGTTTTGCGGTGGTGTGTTGAACATGTACCCATAGTAACCACAAGTAAGAAAAGTGCAAAGTCAATGTTGATAGCCCCTTCAGAGATGGAGCTGATCACCATGTTGTTTACAGTCGGGGTGGGGGTGGTGGGGGATGGAGTCAGTCTCCATGGGGGTTCCTGGTTGGTTGTTGGTTGGTTGGTTGGTATAGCTGCCCCAACAGTTCCATTTCCACAAAGCCTCTCCACAAAAAAAAAACAAAAACGGAGTGCCCAGCTGATCCAATGACACAACAAAATAGATGATAATGGGGAGAGAGGGTAAAAAATATCAAACCTACAAGGTTTCCATCACCTGGACGATAGGCCACATCCTCTGTTTTTTTTTCTTTTTCTTTTTTCTTCTTTCACTATTTCATTTCATATTCTTAGCTTTAAAAGGCTCACCCTGACCTGGTCAAATGATCTGACCAGCCACGGCGTGACCCTGAACAAAAAGTAGGCCGGGGTGACAGTATGCCTCTTTAACTGGACACAGTCATCATATTGTAGGCTTTGGAGGGACTGGTTCTGCCCAGCACCATCAGTTCCTCCTTGCAGCTGTGGTGACTGTCCACCATGGGGCTCACCGACCCGCTGTTTCCTGAGGGGGAGCTGCTGGTGGCTGTTACCGGCATTATCATGGGGCCGGGCTGCGACTCATACAGGACGCAGATGGAGCCATCCTCGCCAATGCGGTAGGACACCTCGAAGGGGTCCACCCAGAGCGTGAGCTCACTGGGCAGCAGCATGTAGAGTTGCTGGATGGTCAGGCCAATGCGCTGGCCCGCCTGCCCCACCAGTGGGTCCATCTTGTGGTTGATGCGAATGCAGCGGTAACCTGAACCCTTGCAGGGTCTGTCTGGGAACCAGTGGTGCTTATAGTGCTCTGAAGGGATACAAACAAGAGAAAGAAGATGGAGAGAAAGTTTAGCTGTGGAGTGATTACAAATCAGGCTGCATGTAATAACTTGTACTGAGGGTAAGATAGTAAGGACATGTGCACTGATAAAGGTTGAGATTAGAGGGGCCAAATCGAAAATTACACATAACTGTGTTGATACTATTGATAGAAATGCTACACACAAACACGGGAACTGGGTTGAACTAAAGTTGAACAAAGGTTGAAACAGAAAACAGACAGACTGTACTTTGTGTTAGATAAGACCACCTAGGGCTGTAACGGTATGGATTTTTGTTACTGTGGTGAAAAAGCAACGTATCCCTGTGGTTTGACAGTTTTCCAATGCCCAAACCTCTCGAAAAAATGAATTGCGGCTTTTTTGTTTATTATAGTAGTATGTCTGTGTATGATAATGTTGCTGTTTTGATTAAAACAGCAACATTAGCCCCCCCCCACCCCCCCTCCCCTCCACCCCCCTCACCCTCCCCAGCACAACGCAGCAGTGGATTCGGCTCAGCTCGATTCACTCAGCGGGCCACAGAGGCCGTGTAAAACACAAAAACACACAGCCGGGGCCCACTGCTGCCTCTCCCACTGTGGAGTTAGATAGTCGGAGGCAAAGCACTGCACCCTTCCAAACCCATGATTGCTACGCATGGCAAAATGCTGTCAGGAAAGATTTCTTGCCTGGAACAGCGATGTTGAGAACTATGATTGACCCCCACTGCATTTGCCGCCTCTGTCCACATACAGGCTGGCTCACACGGGTCAAACTACTCTATAATACAAAATATTCCATCATCTGTTGTTAAGAATATGCATAACAAACACCAGAGTGGCGTGTGTGTGTGCCTTCAACTCCACTCGTGAGGCAAGTGAGGATTAATGCAGACACTCAGAACTGCTGTGAGTATCAGAAAGCTGGTGACAATGGTGAGTTCACGGACATTGCCAGCCTCTGTAATTTTCACCAGCAAAAAAAAAAAAAAGGAAATACGAAAAAATAAAATAAAAAAAATTGCTGTGATGGTAATTAGCTCAACCCCACGGGAGGCATCACATGACTGAGTATTGCAGTAATGCCGTCATTGCCAAAGCCCAAAGTCCATGTGATTTAATAAACATTGTGGCTGTAAAACTGTTTATTGTCAAAAAAATAGATCATAAAAAGCAACTGTGGATTTAAAAGGCTTAAGAGAACTGTGTGATAGATTATAGTTTATTATATTCTTTAATTATTTAAAACCTGCCTAAATGTTGGATAAATTAATCTGCTACAAAACATTAACGTCTATTGTTTAACAGTGTGTTCATTTAGGTTGTTTCCAAATATTAAACAAGAAATCTTTGCGATTAACAGGAGCAGATTTTACCTTGTGTTATGCGTTTTTGCCAGGGGGCAACTTCTGGGGTTATGAAACGGGATGAGATCTGACTTGTTAAAGGTGAATCAAATCCATTATTCTGTCAAAACCATGAGCTGTAACTTTAGAGATTGAAGAAAGATATTTTTGTATAAAAAAAAAAACATTTAAAACCCACTTATTTAGTTTCAACTAATGTAATTGATCACTTTTGTGACAGCATGTTTCTTGTTATAATTAACCCAAAGCTGCTAAAAATAAGCAAAATGTACTTGTTTTCACAAAGGTACAGGGCGTCCAAGAGTGCAGTGGCAAAGAAAGGAAAGAAAAACATCACCACCTGTTCTAGGCCTGATAAGCAGCCATAAACAGGCAGCCAGCGGCACCCTGGGCGTACGTGACAAAGAGAGGGCCATTGAATTGCACAATCCCTCCCCTGGCCGTCGTCAGTGTCAAAGTCTCCCATGACTGGCTGAACAAAAACACCAAAAGTGTTGAAGTCTCAGCCAGCCATCTGGGACACACTGCTCCGCCTCTTAAAGGGAGAGGATCCTATTTTTCTCATCTGTGTGGAAGTTTTTTTAAGGAGATGCAGTGAAACCACTGACTCAGAGTGACGACACAGTCATTTTAGTGGTTAAGATGATGAGAGGAAAATTAAACTGTTGACTGTATGGTTTGGGTATATAAAAAGGAAGTAAATTGTGACTCCTACTTTTCTTACAACTTCACTTTCGTCATATTAGAAAACTTCCCAACCTTATTTCACTGTGATGTATGAACAGTTTTAAATCTCTCCTTTGTTCTGACCTTTTCATTTACTGACCTCCCTGTTTTAGAGAGCATACCTACCCCCCCCATTTACTCTGACAAGGCTCATCCATATTGAGTTCCCCATTCATGCTTACTGCATTGTGGCCAATGAAAAACGCTGTAAGTGAAGTAGGCCAGCATTCAGGCTGGGGCCCAGAGGCCACCTGTATGCATCCACAGGATAATAACACCCCCTCCCTTCCTTCCTCCGTGCACCCTGTCTTATCACAGAAGGCTGTATATTGCCGAGCTAATGGAGGGGCTGGCACTCGTGAAAGAACACAAGGGGGCCTGGATGATTTTTCAGCTTCGGACTGAGCCACAAAGGCAGTTACCTACAAACCCCCGAGCAGCTGGGAAAGGATCAGCTCAGCGGGGCCTATTCTTAAAAACGAGGGCACACAGGAAAAGGAGGAGGTGAGGGGCGGAAATGGGCAACGGGAAAAAAGTAAGCAGACGAACGTGCGCTTAACACCGAAAGAGGGTTGTTTATTCATTGTAGCTGACCTCTCACAACGCTTGAAGTGAGCATGCTCTGGTTTGGCCACTAGGACGCTGGGTATTTTCCATTGGAGGCCATTTTCTAGAGGAGCGTCAAATCTCGCTGCTGGTAAACAGGAAGAATCAAAACCTAGACAATTACGTAACCATTATGATTTCAACTTGGTCATTGGGACTAATTTCCCCCCCTCCCTTTTCCCGTCAGCTAAGCACAAACACGAGAAGCAAGGCGCTCAGCTTTTCAGTACACAGACACAATAGCAAGTGATTGTAGTTGTGTTTCCAAGCACAAAAGCACTCTGGCTGGCCTAGTTTAGCAACGAGCCCCACAGGGTACTATCACACACACTCCGTTTTGTTTTCACATAAACTGCCATGTGGTCAACATGAGTCTTTGTTATAAAATATTCTTTTTTTTATTTAAAGTAGATTATATTAAGTTACATGGTATTATGGTATTTCTGTATCAACAGCAGTTTTAGGAAAGGTTGAGGTTTAGCACACAACATAAAACCTTACAATTTACACCACTTTGATGTGATTAATGTTCATGTGCTCTAAGTATAGGGTGGTTTACCGTGTTTCAGTGGATTTCCCCTCCATTTCCTCACTCATTATTCTGCACTGCCTCCATCTTTAATGTCCTCCTATAGGCTCCCACCATAACATCCCCTCCCCCACACACAGAGGCCTCACAACAGACTATGTTTAATCCCAACTTTTGTCTGTTTACAAACACGGTGTTGTAACTCAATTTGATTTTCTAGAATATTAAATTTATCAGAATTTAATGTATCCTTTATCACACCTCTGGCCAACATGTTGCAGTTTTTTTCTGTGGTGCCAAATGGTGAGTTTAGGGTCGCCTTTGTACTCCTGCATTGTTTTTTCCCCCACCTCCATGAAAGAAAACAAGTACAAATCTTTTTATTTTAACGCTTATATTGTGTTGTGTTCTTTATAGACTATTCCTATTGTTCTTTTTTTTCTCTGAAGAGTGGTTTTCATTTAAAAAACGGGAAAATGTTCGGTAAGTAAGACTTTGAGGCCCTTATATAGGATATGTAGGTCATCCGCTGCTCAGGAGATGGAGTGAGGCAGATGTATGGCAGCTTTAGAGCCCCAGAGACTGGAATGTGTTTACAGCAGGAAATGAGACACAATCCCTGAGCAGCAATGTTCTCTAAAACTCTTACAGTGCTCAAATTAAGCCAGTAGGAAAAGCCCTGGGCGCGTAAAGGCGTCATATCCTGGGAAATAAATAAAAACTGCGCTTTGTTTACCATTCATTGACATGTTGTTTGTTTTATGAATGTGAGATGTGATGAAAATAAAATAATAAAAACAACTAAATTTAACGTTAAATTAAACTTGAATTGAAACCCCCATTGTGCGTTATGGTAAAAAAAACAAAAAAATTCACAGTAGAAACAAGCCAAACAAAAGTCGAATGCTGTATTTTACACGACGGAGATTTTTATAAAAATGAGAAAATCGGAACGTTAATTTAATTAATAGTAAAAATCGGTCTGACGTTGGATGTGTTTTCATTATTAACGCGTTTAGTCCAACGCATTACGTAATTGAGCAGCCTCTACTAACTCACTAGGGGCTGTTTGGCTTCATCGACCGAGGCGCACTTCCTTGTTTGAGCCAAGAGCCTCTTTCCATCTTTCCACCCCTCCTCCCCCATCCTCCTCTTCCTTCTCTCAAAAGTAACATATTTACGCTCCTGATTTTGTGTCTTTGTTTTAAAATATTCGATTTTGTATCAATTTAATCGTCGAATAATCGTTTTAGATCACCCGGAGTGTTTATACCCACCCCCACCCTCTCTCTCCTTCGTGCGCAAACATTGGTGCGCTGATAGTGATAGTTGAGAACAAAGAAAGGCTTCTTCTGAATCCCTCTCAAACCGACTAACATCCGAATTAAAGCACTCACCGATTAAACAAAACATAAACTTCAATCGTGTACGTTTAGTTTACAACGTGAGTCGCGTTAAAGAAATGTTGCGTGGGTGTAAATGAGTCATTTTCTGATTTTCCTTACCTGACAAAATGTCCTGTAAGCTTTGGTTGAATGTTTGGACCTGTCGATCGTTTACGTGTCCTTTTACCCTCAGAAATCTCGACAGAAATCCGACGGCGGCGGTGATCTCCGGCTTCATCGTTCCCCGGGCACAAAGGGTATGCATTGAGAAAGGCAACGGCGACGATCCGTGCGCGTTTCTTCTTTTTTCTTTACGTGTTTGTCCGACTCTTCGTCTTTCTCTCCGCTTCTGGGCTGCGATCCTTATCTGATGGCGCTTGTGTTGTTTCTCTTGACATTTATTTTGTCGAGGTAGAGGGAAAATTGTTGTTTTTTTTCCAGAGAGAGTCCGTATGCGAGGACGGTACAGTGTTGGATAACAGACGCCTGTTGTTGGTAAATAACAGGGGGTTGGGGGGGCGGGGGGTCCCTTGAGATGCCACGTTTACCGACCCTCCCAGCTCACTTTCCTCCACCAGAATGAAGGTCTTGGTGTGGGGGAGAGGGTTTTTATAGCGCCCCCTCCCTCCCCACTGCGCTGACACAAGCCGCTACAGCAACAACAGCTGACCAATCGCTGCTCATGCCACAGTCTGACGAGCCTCATATAGGAGGAGTGCAGCCTTCACGTCACAGCTCTGAAAATAAACAGAGGTACACACAGCATGAAGCCACGGTGCGTTCAGGGGCTGTCCGCAATACGGGAAGTAGAAAAGAAAAAAAGAAAAAACGGAACAAAAGCGAAGAAAACAAAGAAAAAGTCCGGAGATCCTTGTTGAAGAAGTTTGATTCAGCAGCTGCAACTAGAAACGGTATATATCGGATGTAGCCTGATTCATTGTTTCTTTATTCTAGTCGTGTATTTCTTTGTCTTCATGCCTGTTATATATAATGTCTTTATTTTTATAGCTATTCTGTTTATATAAAACAGAGGTTACAAAGTGCTTTGACAGACAAAGCAAAAGCAGCACAGCAAAGACATACAATACAGAGAGCAGCAACAAGGCCAACATTAACAAGATGACAAAGAAATACAGTAAAGAAATGATGAAAATATACTATAGAAAAATAAAATCGAATGAAATAAAAGACAATGACAATAAACATACAACATCACATACAAGCTAGTCGGTAGAAATGAGTTTTAAAAATGGATTTAAAAGAAGTTACAGATTTGCAAGCCTTATTTCCTCAGGCAGGATATTTTGATGTTGTATTTTGCACATGTATGTACACTGATCGAATAATAACAAAAACAGGGCAACTCACACTGTGTCTATCCAGTTAAATTTGGTTTAGTTTCCCTCAAAAGCTGAGGAGTAACATGCAGTTCTGATCTAATCTTTTAACATGTAAACCTGTACTTTGTCACCTGGTAGCAGTCTAGTAACTATCTCCAAAGCCCAAGATAAACATGCCGCCTATAGAGTATGGAGCTCAAATATAAAGACATTACCTTTAAAACTCAGTTAAAAACGTTTATGGTCTCCATTTGTCTAAACCAAAAGTACTTTTCAAATTATTAATTTTGGTTTACATGATTTTAATTGTATTGTAATGTCTGAAGCTTTATTTATTGTATTGTTATTGCCTAAAATCTGCAATACTGTTACAGATAAAAGTGGAAAAGTGTATGTTTTGTGTGTCATTCAACGAAAAAAGCCAGTTTAAATTTCCCTCAAGTAGATCTTTCCCATTTAAGTATTTATAATCCTTGTTTTGCACAGGAATGGGGTGTCCTGGAGGCAAAGGGTAATCACAATCTCCTCAGCTAAGTCTGACCAGAGATGTTTGTTGCATGTCAACCCCCATCTTCCTCCCCTTGTTTCATGTCAGCTGTTTCCTCTCTAATAATAATAATCTCCCCCACGCCCACAAACACAATATCCAATGTTTTTTTTATTAAAAGTAGCAGAATTTCATCAACCCACAAAGTGACACTAAATCCTTCAATTTATTTGAAAAACCGAATTCACCAAATTTGGAGATACGGGATTTTTCATTAGACTGTGTCCTTTTGGAAGTATTCCCCAATTCTACAATTTTCACAAGAATCTTTTTAGTTAATGTAAGTGTGGTAAATTAAGCTGTGGGTTCAACAATTCAATCTAATAGAAATAATGGTGGACATAACAGTTTATTTCAGTTTAATACATATTTAAAAAATGTTATGTCTCCCTTTTTTTGGTTTGATTTTTTTACTGAAAACTAAATTTGGAACTTAAACTACTTCTTGTAAAAATAAAAAACAACAACATTTGGGCCCTGATCAGATTGTTTACTGTACTATAATGTACTGCATGTTCAAAGGCTTTTTTTCAGGTCAAGTCAGGTGTGTGTGTGTGTGTGTGTGTGTGTGTGTGTGTGTGTGTGTGTGTGTGTGTGTGTGTGTGTGTGTGTGTGTGTGTGTGTGTGTGAGAGAGAGAGAGAGAGAGAGAGAGAGAGAGAGAAACAGAGAGACAGAGACAGGAAGAGAAAGCGAGACTGTTTACAATACCTTACTTAGGGATATCACCTCAGCTGTGCCTGGTTATTTCTTGCTCTGTGATTGTGTACGTGTGTGTGTGCAGGTTAGCAGATCTGCGGGTGAAAACAGCAATCAGCTCAAGAAAAAGTTCATCTTGTGTTACCCCATTAAAGACGGGGGAGGCAGCGTTACGCCAGGAAGCAGAGAAATCTGCTTTCTTTTCAGAGACCGGCCCCTACGTGCTCATTAAAATTAGTGGAAAAATACAGGCTGATGCTGTGCTTTGTTTGTTGCAGACACAGTCGTGATGACCTGCTGAGTGCTCCAATCATGATGCAATCAGACATAGAGCAAGGCCACACTGATTGGTTCAACCTCTGGCCTGGAGGTGTACAAAAATGCATATAAAATGTGTATGTCTGTCCAAAACACACAAACAATAATAGTGTAATAATCAGTGTAATAGTGATTTAATCATGTGGCCAACTTCAATTCTTCTCTAATATTGACCTGCTGTCACTTATCTGACCATGTAACTGTTTTAAGACACTATTTAGAGTCCAAATCTCTTCGACAAACTAACATGATGCCCTGGTGTGTGAGTTCTGACTGCTACTTCACACACACACACACACACACACACACACACACACACACACACACACACACACACACACACACACACACACACACACACACACTGTGTTTATTTGTGAGGGTTTCTCTAAGGAATCATTTCACATGTACAACATAGCAGTTTGGGAAATAAACTTTTGTTTGGAGCAGGAATTTCTCCAATTGTGTAATACAGCGGTGACATTTACTGTTCCAAAACTGAGATTTGTCACCCTTGATTGGCCTCGTAATAACCACCGCCACAACATTATGACTCACTCGCTGTTAAATGGCAAATGACAGTGTTTACATATGGACTCTTCAAATCATATACGAGTTCAAACATGTATGCACCCTCACCTTTTCAACACACACGCATGCAGACGGACACGCACTCGCACACACACATTCAGAGTAACAGATTCGCCCACAGTTACACACCACCTTGCTATTTTATGAGATGGTGCAGAGTTTCAGTATGTTCTAGAAAAACAGATTACAGATGCAAACTAACACATACCTCAGACAGCTGCACACATTGAGGTTTAATGCAGGCAAGAATTTCATTGGTAACTTCAACATCATTTCAATCATAACTAGGTTAGCTTTACCTCAGCTGTGATTTTTCACATTACGCCCCCACTCCGCTTCTAATATTCACATAGCAGTGGAAATGTCTTGTAGTACCACTGACCCGCTGCAGACAGTGTAATATTCCAGTCTTGTAGTTGTGTTTGATAATATGTGACAGTTGGAACGCTGGGTATACTTAAGCTTTAAAGATACATATCATGTTCTTGTGTTTGTTGGTAAACATGTATTAATATCAGAAATGTGTTCTTCATTTTCTTTCACATTTTGTTATTAAAATATGCAAGCAAAGGCTTCAAACTCAGTAACATTTTTCACAGTAAAATCCAGTCAAGTTGCTGGATTTGTTCTTGTTGTTCATGTCTGAGAAATATTTACCAAAAGTCTGCTAACTTTAGTGACAAAGCCACTAAAGGCCGCACTGAGGTTGGACTTTCCTTTGGAGGAGCAGTTCTTTGTAAGACTATTTTATGTTGTTTCATGTGGAGATGTAAACCAAAATCAAAAAAAGTTCTGTCACTCCTTCAGCACAATTCTATTCTCTGCTTCCCATAAGTATACCCCCTAGGCTTCAAATATTCATATTTTTGCCAAACTATGGTGACAGTATTGCACAATGTCTCTCACTCCGTCAAGCTTTTTAGTAGCTTTAGCAGTCGATCAATCAGTAACCTAAAACAGAAATGAAATAAAAGACAAACAGACAAGATAGAGGCAGTAGTACAGGCCAGTTTGTAGAACTGACAGGGTTGTGCATGAGAACTGAAACAGATGAAGAGTATTTAGCATATTATGGGGAAATTTTCATTGTAAGAGATTACTATAGATAATGTAGAAGTGGTTAAGGCTGAACGAGAGGTTGTGTATGTTTCGATCATCTTATTCATCATAACAACTGCCTATTGTTGAAATCCATTGTAACTCACATGAAATCATGTCAACCACTGCGGTTATGATCCTTAAAAGATGGAACAACAACCTTTTTTTACAGCCACCTTTCACGTATGCACATGTTGAGTATTTGATACTCAAAATAAAGACTTTGAGCGCAGAGTGACTTAACAGTAATGTGTTCAGGTGACACAAGTTAGCACCGCTCTGTGGTGATGATTCACAAATGCCACACAGTAGTAGCTGCTGTTGGATGTCAGCTTCTGTCCCCATTACTCTTACTGGATTTTCCTCCTGGGAATGCAGCAGCAGTAGAGCAAGCAAGAGATTTGCCAGCAAGCACGATAGCACACATCTGTACACCCTGCTGTAGACAGGCAAATGCCTCATTACTGACAGAGTGTGTGGGGGTGTGTGGTTGAGTTTTGGCAGCTCGTCAGGGAGATAAAAGTCAAATAGGATAAGAGAGAAAGAGAAAGAATACATGCAACAACAGAGAGAGCTAGTGAAGGGTGATTTAACCTGGAAACCCCCACACATTCCTGTTCCTTTTGGTATAGTGAAAGTACACAAAATATTGTGGACATAGTACACTTTAAACACATACACAGACTGCAGTAAGTGCCCTGTGGTACAAGTTGTTTTTAATGTGTAGGGCCACCAGTGCTGGGTAAAATATGGCCCTAGTTATTGCCAGACAAGGGTGGGGTATCCTGCCGTCGCATTGGGCCCTCAGTTAGACTAATGAATGGCGGCTTTTATCTTGAAACCGCACGTGAACTACAGTGGAGGAAAGAATGTCAGGTCGGGAGGAGAGACCTTGGCTGCTTGCTAGTGTGGGCAGAGTTTCTGTGAGTTTTTCCAAATATGCTCATTCATGGGGGTGAACACACAAGGTGTTATGTATGTACGAGCTCGGGCACAGACTAGGGTACAAAAGAGATACACACACCACCAGCAAAGACACCAACATCTGCGGGTCACACAAACGCTAAACCAACATAGGCTGTGTTCATCCAGACACTAGACAAAACAACAGGCTGGCATTCCCAGCACACACACACATAAACACACACACACAGACCTGAACATTCCCTTAACGTTCACAGATATTTATCTGTCTCTTGGAGCAGGATATGGCTTATCATTTTAGTGCAAATTCAGTGTCAGTGAAATGTGTCCCTTTGTACAGTAAAATATCAGGATCTCTCACTACCTGACCCATTTAACATATTTTGACCCACTGTACTAAACCTGAAACCATAATTTGTCAAGTATGTCTTAAAACAATAGTCAGGGGCCTAAGCAAATATTTACATTTTTTTTTTCTTTCATTTTAATCATATGGGCCATAAAGAGATATCTTTATAATGCAATTTAAAGGTAAGTGACACAGTTCTCCTTCAATATCAAAATGTATTTAAAAGTTTACTTGCCCAAATTTGTCAAAACAAGTATAAATCTTTCAAGGTTACTGTCTTTTTGTTACTATACGTGAACACGAAAACAGTGTCCATCCAGATTTTCTTCTATCCACTTATATTATACCTAATATTGACTTTAGAAAAACTTTGAAATAATTTTTTCCTAATGAGAACTGCAGATTTTAACCCCCATTGTGAGCATATTTTGAGGGTATTTTTTTAATGGTCATTATGAACAGAAGGAATAATTACAGCAAGAAAAAAAAACCCTCCAAAACATGCTTTACTTCACAACATTTATAGAGATACCTACAGCCATCATGATCCATAATAATGATCATATAATTGAAAATGAGCCTTTTTACCAAACAAATGATGTTGGAACTCAAAGCAAGAGCACCTTTGAAAGAAATAATAACACAATCGTCCTCTTACAAAAGAAAAGGTCAATTTACAGGTGTGTTGCAGTTTCACAATGTTGCCGTGTTTACCATTATCCCATAATTGTCATTTGTGGCGGTTGTGGCTGCTGTTCTGCGAAAGTTTCATTTCACTTTAACTAAATTTACCTTGTACTACTTTGTAATTTGTTGTAATTTAGTTGTAATTTAAAGACGTGTTTTTACAATCTTGTATTGCTGCTTTTATTATAATAAAGGAACTTCTTTTTCTGTACATTACATAACCTTAAAGTAACAAAAAACATGGTGACATAATTATGTTCTTACTGGAACAGACTATTACTGTTTTTTTGGAGGAGCAAAGATCAGCTGTCAGGGGATGTTCTCACATACACAACTTGACACTACAAGAATGTAAAACGGCATAGGCAATTAAATGCAAAACTGAGTCTCAGACATGAGAAACGTCACCGTGCCGTGAGCGTATGGGCGTGGGTCTAACAGGCTAATCACCTTTCAGAAAAACAAGTTAGAGAAACTCTCCACGCCCTTCCAACTTGTATCCACACTCACCAGGAAGAGACTCATCTGAGAAAAAACCACAAACTTTCCATGATGCTGTCTTTCTCTCTGTTGATGTTGATGTTGATTGAAGCAGGAAGTTGTGCCCTTACCGCTGGACTTGTGTGCTGTGTGCTGTGGCTTGGCCTTTACACCCTCACAAAAATGGAGCAAAGTGCATACCAAATACCCCCAGGAACCTTTTTCCTTTTCTACAATTGCTGTCATGTATTATATTTCCCTCCCCCCACTTCTGATGTGGCTTAAATCTCTCTGTATTTACTTAATTCATATTGAGGTTTAAGTCCAGATGGATCCTCCGAGCAAAGCTGCCCTTGTATAAGCACTGTAAAGTTGTTTTTTTTCTTTTCTGTAGCTACAGTATATTCCATTATGACTATTCACACTCATTGCTTTCCAGAACATCTTGAGTTATTCATGCTCTGTGCTTGGCAAGACAAAATTCAGAGCATAAACCAACTTTGAGTTGGAGGGATTAAACATGTCCGTCGCTGTACATATTGATGTACAAATTATTCACTTCCTCTTTTCAGTCATACATGAGATTCTCCAATCTGAGGACTCAGTTCCTCAGTATAGGGAAAAGCAGGAGACTCGTACAGTGAATTCCATTATGTGTCAATGAGTTGAACAATATAAACCTCATATAGCTGTGTATGCACTTCCTTATGTGTGTGAGTGTGTGCGCCCGTAGGTGTCTGTGTGTATGTGTGTATTTATAGCAATGACATTTGAGATAGCGAGGGGCCTGCCAAGACCAGTCAAGTCCAGTTTTGAAAGATGATTCCTGAATGTTCCCTTCAACACCTTCATGTGTTGCTAACACACAGGTAACAAGTAAGCGGACTGAGCAGCTTAAGACATATGTTTGCAAGTCTATCAAAATATTCTTCAATTTTAAATTATGAAGATGTAAAAAGTAGGTGTGTGACTCTCTGATGTCAATGGTTTTCATACATTCACATACACACACACACACACACACACACACACACACACACACACACACACACACACACACACACAGATACACACACAAACTCACTGCCAGCAATTACTGTACGGTCAGACATCGCCATATTCTGGTCATCCGGGCTCTAAAAAGCAAGACCAAGATGTAAGATACACCTGCTTAGCTGCATATAACTTATTTGCTGATGACCTGCATCACCTTTTAAGGATGCTCAGCTAAAGCTATTGCATAATAATAAAGTCACATTCAAACTCTGAACGCCTTTAAAGGAATACTCCACTGAAAATCGACCTGTCAAAGATTCAATGCCTGTAGCTTGAAAAGGTGGCTCTACCAAGTTTGTATGATTGCAGTAGAGGTTACAGTGGATTCAGATGGGGATCCATAGTCACAGTAAAAGAATGTCTTAAGATTGTCCATGCCAACTTGTCAAACGTTATAGTCATGGCTAAGAGAGGATTGCAATGTCAATAGCAACTCCTGTCAGTCAGTCCACTACTTAAGTTCATACTGATTGTTACACAGGGGAAGTCTCCTACTAACAATGGTAATCCCCTGATTTTTTATCCAGCATCTGACCAAACTGCTGCTTGTTCAATACTTTATCACTTAATGACCAAATAATTGCAATAATGACATTCGTATTTGTCCCAGATGTATGTGTTGAGTGCTAATTTGAAAATCCTAGCATGCTAACACACTAAACCGCAATGGAAAACATGGTAAACATACCTGCAAATCATCAGCATGTTTGCATTGTCATTGTCATTTCAAATGGTCATTTTCAACTCAATTAAAGACTGTATAATTCCTGTAAATGTTGCAGTTGTGTGTGGATCAGCAGAGAGAGACTGCACATGCGGACTGGCTCCTGTGTATGTGGCATATTGCATGTGGCACGTTTCTAGTCTTGTGCAGTGACTTGCTGACTTTCCCTGGTGGAATGGCAAAGTTTCAGTGGCCCACGGCTGAGTCATTATACACTCACTGACACACAGCCCGAACAGGCCACATAGCAGAGTGTCTGCAGCGGGTTTGTGTGAGATATAAATATGTAACATTCGATGAATATTACATACATGTTCCTCACACTTTATCTGGGACAGAGACTTCACACATATTCAGTGTAACTCCGTGTGTACTAGACTGTGGCATCTTGTGAGCTAGAGCTCATCCTAGATTAATGTCATATCATATCATACCCTAAGTGAATATATCATTTTGATTTGTTGAGGGGTGACTGTTATTTTTAGTTTTGCTGAAATTGATATTTTAAAGAGGATATGTTTGACTGCCTTTCTATGGTGAGTATGTGAGGAAAGTTTGAGCATTTAATTGTGTAGCCATATTCTAAATTCACATATGTTATTTTGACTAAATGTGTTTTAGGTTCTCTATGTTCTCAAACATAAAATGTAGTCCTCAAAAATCAGAAAACATCTATAGCAGCTGAATGGGATAAAAGATTTAAAGGAATGTCTTTTTGGATTCAGCTTTTCCCCCTTTTTTGCCCCCACATAATCCCATAATCATAAGATCACAAAAAAGTTCCTCTATTTAATTGACAGTCTCGATGTTCATTTTTAACTGCCTTTTGTAGTCTACTTTAGAAGTCTATCTGTCTGCCATATAATTTTATTACTCACAGTATAACTTCAAAGACCAACATAAAGTGTATGATAACCTTATCATTCATGTAGATAAGAAGGAACACACAGGTTTTTATCACAGGTTCCTGTCAGAATACTGTCTCAGCTGAATTTCACCTCTCTCCAGGCTAAAAATGACAGAGAGAGAAAAGCAGAGAGAGAGAGAGAGAGAGAGAGAGAGAGAGAGAGAGAGAGAGAGAGAGAGAGAGAGAGAGAGAGAGAGAGAGAGAGAGAGAGAGAGAGAGACAGAGAGAGAGAGAGGGAGAGAGAAGAGATAGCATGCATGTGTGAGTGAGAGTCAGTGATGGTGCAACCTAAAATCCTCAATGTGACTCACGCTTTAAACAGCCTCAAACAGCTGGGGATCAAATCCCGTCTGGGCCCACGCAAGCTGCCATTTCACTTCAAGCTGCTATTCATGACACACGCTGTAAGTTTTATAGGCAACAAGTTGATGGGCTAAACCCAAAGTGTACAGCTCCCTGTCAGATCTGTGGTGATATAAGCATGACAGAGACTCCAAACATCCATCCATAAGATCCAAAGATACCTCATTGTGACTTGTTTGTTTGTTGGATTTTTCCATGCAGTATCTGCACTGCTGCCATCATGATTGTCCATAAGATAGGAGCATGTGTGCACTAGTAGACAGTATTAGTCATGAATGCAGGACATTTTTATGCCTCCCATGAAAATGTTGAACCTCATAAATGTTGCATTGTTAAATGATGTTCTTATCTGTTCTTATTTTAAGTGTTTACCTACACATTCCCCTGTCAGATTTTCATATAAATCCAATTTATAACCTCTGTTTTGTTATATAACCTAAAAAATATTTTATTTTTTGTTATGCCTGTCAAGTGAAGTGTGAAAAATGCACCTCACTAACATGTGTTTATATCATGCCAACAGTGTGAAACATAGCTCCTCTCACCTATAATTAGTGACAGCATATAATTAAAGCTGCATAGGTTTGGTTTAGATTTAACCCTCAACCTCTTTTGGGCCGATAAGTCAGAGAGCATTTAAATAATGGCGTATGGAAAAATATCAGTAATTGATTTTAGTATCATCCCCATGTCATTGCCAGCTAGCTGAGACAGGCAAACATTAACTTGGATCAAGGAAGTGAAAGCCCATACGTCAGCAAAGAGCCATGATAAGATGGCGATATAGTCTACCTGTTTTAAGATTGAACAGGAACTCTAAAGTTGCTGCTACTGCAATGTAAGCATGTTGGGCTGATGCAGTGTTGAGTTGTTCTGGATGCAGAATTCATGCATAGTTATCCATGCATGTGGTGGTTTGCCAGAGCTTTGCCTCTTCATCTGGCACTCCTCCTGTTTAAATCATTAAATCGGTCCTTACACAAACCTACAGGATGAGTGTGGTGATCTTCTATATTTCTCTTAACATTAACAAAATCCTGTGAAAAGACCAAAACCAACAAGTCATCCCACAAACAAATATTGTCTGTGTACCAAAAGCTTAGATTAATCCTTTGTTACCCAGATCTCCATTGTGATCTAAAAGCTATAACAATCACATAAATGAACCATGCTGTTTGTGTGGGTGACATCACCATGAACATGGCCATTGTATTGTATTTGAGTCAATCCCACATACACCATCCTGTTGCTGTAAATACTCACTTGTGCACTAGATGTAAATTAAAAATACCAATTAGTGGTCTCCAACAAATGCACATTTAATAAGTATATTTACTGTTTTAAGAAATTGCAGTTTGTCACCTTTTTTCTTTAGGAGACAGGGTTCCAAATACACTGACTCTTTGTATGACTTTTTGACAATAGCTTGAATATTACCAGCCTTATCATCTAAACTACAAATGTTATAATATATAGTAAGGGGACAAAACAGCTGAACAACTGACTCAATCTTATTTAACCATGTTAAAGTTTAGGTTATTTTTGGTTGACTCAGTGTCAGGGGACATGCCAGGGCATGCAGACCAACTGCCAGATGGTTTAGTCTGTGTAATGTCTGAGGTTGAAGGGGGTGGTGAAAGAGAATAAAGCCAATCAGCTCAAATTTCACTTTCATCCTGCGCAGTCGTGACAACACTAAGATCTTACAATCTCCTATTAGAGATAAAGAGGATTCTGAGGCAGAAAACTCAAATATGTCTTGTTCTACTGTTGTATTGTCCTGTTTCCTGAGTTTAAGTGTATTGTAGCATGTGTGTGTATGTGTGTAAAAGATGTGAATCGTCACATTGAGGAACTGAGGTTCAAGCTGTGTTCCTGCTAGAGAACAGGATGCTATGCTGGTGAGTTATGTCAGGACATGTTGAGCTGAAACTGGGACTTGGCCCAACTTGCCCTGAGGTGTGTGTGGCTTTGTGTGTGTGGCTTTGTGTGTACGTGGGTGGAGAAGTCTGTAGAGGTAGCATTAATCACTCTCTTAGTTACTTCAACCTGCCTAATTTCTCGGGAGGTAAAGCAACAAGCACAAAACATCACACACATAACTGTGAGGACTTGACAGACTGGATCCAACCCTGACATTTTTAAAGGGAAAACAGGCCACGCTGATGTCAGGGTAAAAAGCTCACAAAAGAGAGAAACAGCAGGAGCTACAGTTTCTCTGTCAAACCACAGCTCAACATCAGCAAACTTGAAAAAATATGTGTTGTTGCATTTATATTTTTAAAATGGGGCACAAACAATGTTTTTTTTGTTTGTTTTTTAAAATTATTTTTTAATATTTCAAAGGAAAAAATATGTGTTGCCATGGTTATGTTCACAAATCCTGCCCCCATCCTCAGAATGAACTCAGTCCAAACATCAGAAAATGCTGAGAGGCTATGGCTGAAAAATACAGTAAATGTCACAGAGAACATTCCTGTGGGAGCACAAATTAAAGCAGACTGAACCTGTAGAGACTCAACAATTGGATGTGGTGCCAATACCATGAATGTCATGTGGCCCCTAAAACTAAAACCTTGGATGAAAAATCTCTGTCCTGCCCAACAACAGCTTTTTTAAACTCCTCATTTCTTATTAGCTTCTAATTTCATTCTAAACCAGTGGTTTATTTTTTGTAACACTGAATCACATGCAAATCTGAGCAGACCAAGGACAAAGTGATCTTGTTACTTATACAGTGTGCAGAATAGACATTATGGTCATAATAACAATATGGCATGTTAATTCATGTCTTGAAATACAGGTTTGAACAGTAGTGCCATCCAGTTTGCATTTAAACAATCCAAAACAGCAAGAGTCTACAATGAGGCTGTACTTAGGCGGTGCTTTAAGCGAAATGCCAACAACAACATGCTAGCATGTTGAATTGGTTCAGATATTTCAGTCAAAACCAACCAACACTGACCAAGAGCTAGGCCACTGGCGTGGATAAAATTACAACACAACATGTCAACATGGTGGCATCTCTTAAGCTAGGCTGCACCCTGACCTCTGACCTCCCTGTGGACAGGCAGGATCCATTTGGAGACCACAAATAGAGTGTAGATTGTACAAAATTAAACATGTGTCACTATAAATCATTTTATTCATCATTCATCAGTATTGTCTTGTGGATTTTCCAAAATAGGCTTTAAAATATAGCTTTGTTCTCTTGGCACAACATGTAGCTATCAGCTTCTCATCTGTGGCTTTGGCATAAACTCTTATGCATTTCATTGGAGATATTTAGGGCCCATGTACTTCAAATTGCGAATCTGTAGGAAAAGATCGACGTAGGAGAACGAAATTTGGTATGCAAATGTATCATGTCCAGATGCACAAAAAAGTTTGGGGGACCACACTGTCCTTCCAACAGGAAGTCAGCCATTTTGATTCAAAATTGCGATTTTGGCACTAGTTTTGGCATTTCCAGTCGTCCTAGAAATTTCACCCCACTGACTTCAAATTTGGTCTGTATCATCTAAAGACCTTGGAGATGAAAAGTTATCAAAATCTTTTGCCTGTGTTATACATGGTGGGCGTGGCAGTGCGGCAAATTCTGATGTTTCGCCATGAAATTTTAAAGCCTTAAAACTTGACTCCACATTGTCTGATCTTTTCCAAATTGTAAATGCTTGTTAAGAGTCCCGGTCTGAAGACATGTACAGGCCCATATTCAGTGACAGTCATAGCGCCAGCTGCTGGCAACAGGAAGTAATACGCGTCATTCTTTGACTAATTACTCCTAATAGGTCAGGTAAATACACCTGGAATTGACTCAGCTAGAAAGTAAGACCATGATAATGCTACTTCCTGAAGCTCATGACCCATAATCAATGCTGTTGCCATGGTAACCATTAAAATACAATGCTGTTTTTGACAGGCAAAGGATGCTTCTACAATCATGAAACTTGACACACACATCTGGAGGGCAGCCAGTTAACATTAGAGGTCTTTGACATGGGTGTGGCAAAACGACTCAACAGCCCCCTCTTGAAAATGCATATGTATCATGAACAGAAGCACAAAAAAGTCTCTTGGAGCCATAACGAGGGCCCGATCATCGCTGTTTGCAGTCTGCAATCTTTCTATTGCTTCCTTTGATGGTTACTGTTTTTGACTGTTGTGTATATTTCTTGTGATGTCATATGTTTGAAGTGTAATTAAAGACAAGTAGTTAATCCTGTAGCAAAATGTAGCTAACCTAAATGCTGCTTTTTTCATGTAGTAAAGCAATATTAAAATCATGTTATAAAAAATTTAAATAAAAAAATTGGCCTGTCCTTAACAAAAGATTTGTGATGCTCCTTTCAAAGGTAAAGCAACGTTCAGGCTTCAACAGCATGTATACATTAATGTGAAGGTGAGACTGTGTTTTCACAATTGATTCACTGATTCAAATGTCAAAAGTCATACCGTCAATTATATTGCAATAAAAACTCCACTTTTAAAACAACATTGAACTATAATTCAGGTGCGACATCACTTCTCTATACTTTATAATGTAGGATTTAACGGAGGTTGTAACTGTTTTAGGTAAACTCTAAATACAAACCAAGTGAAGATAATTTGCTGCTATTTAATTGGTTTTAATCAATGCAAATGAGAGAGACACATGGGCCTGTGGGGGATGATTTACCTGCACATATTCATCTTGACATAATGTCACTGATTCTACTGAGACACATTTCACTTCCCCATCATTTTTAATCCCAACTGATTCCCACAAAAGGGTTCACATGTTTGTGTGAGCATGTTAAAAGAAACTTGAAAGGCATTCATTCAGTATTCTGGCCATATGGCTACCAAGCCTCTCAGGACTTCAACGAAAGCAGCTAATCTGTAGTTGTCAGCTCAGGCTCATATAGAAGCTATAGAATATGACAGGTACTGCCCCCCGACAGCAACCCCCAACAGGACAGCAGTTGTGAGGGACCACACTGATCCAGGCTACAGCTTTGACAGGCCCTGCCTCCCACCTCTGTCTTTGCAGTAATGAAATAAGTGCCTGTGGTGAACAGCACTCAGGAAATTGGCCCTGCGCAGCTTCTGTCTATGTTGTCAGTGGTTTCAGGAGGCGGGCACAGGTGCTAGAAGCAGAGAGGTAGAAAATAGAATAAATGAGAGGAAGAGTGGGCAGTGGGAGAAATGAGGGGATGAAAACAAGGCGATGTGGTGGAAAGTGATAGATCGAGAGACGTGAAACGAAGAACTTGAGTGAAATGTCTGTCTAGATTAGAGAGGAAATGAGTGTGCTGCAGAGGAAGTGTGAATGTCACAGCATCTCTCCTCTCTCCCTCCTACTTGTACATTAACAACAGTATTAGAGTGATGTCACATCCCAGAGAGAGCCTGAGGCTGTGTGTTTCCAGGCTGCTGTTAATTTGTTTTGTGAGGACAAAGGTGAAGTGAAGATTGTGTAGCAGTAAGAAGGACTCAGTGTCATTGCAGAATTAGTGAGACAACTGCAGAGGGGAAATGGATATTGTGTCAGGGTGACAGACATTCAGTGTGGCCCTAAAGAGTCAGAGGAGACAGAGATGGTATTTAACTGCAGTAAAAGCTGTTGTAAAAACATGCAGTGAAAATGAATGCCATAAATATAGACTGCTCTTGCACTATACTGTCTGATGACCTCTTAACTCTTACAGCAGTAAATATTACAATAACATGTTTAAAAGAATAGTCTATGTATTTTAGAAAAATTGCTGGTTTGCTGCCTTACCCAGGGTTAGATGGATACATCAATGTCCATCAAAACCGAATAAATACACCTTCAAGTTCCAAAACTGGACGCAAAAAATGATGTGCTTTTCATTATTGTCTGATGTTCAAAAAGAGCATATGAGGAAATTATTTATTTTATTATGTAGTAGTACTGTCAGACAGGTAGAAACAGGGTATGATTATTACATTTCTCTCACTATTAAAGATAAACTGCTATAATCGACAGACTGACACAGGTTCAGCAAACTACTGTTTTAATTGCTTTTCACTTTCTGATTGTTTGGGGAGAATTGGTATAACCTACTAGCTGATGCAAATGCATGTTACCATGGTTACATGTATACGCTGCCTATGCAGATGATTTTCTTGACAGTTCATGTCCAGAAGTAAGAATAGTATTAGGTGTTTAGAATAATTCCAAAATCAATTAAAGCTGCGATGAACGGGCCCTCGTTCCCCCGCCCCGGCCCCGAAACAGCGAAATTCCCCGCATCGCATCTTAAAGGTCATACGATGATACAGAGTGAACATGAAGTTGGTCGGATAAAATCTGTAGGAGGAGTTTGTTAAAGTATGTGACGTGGAAATGGCAACAAACAGCGCCAAAATTGAAAATTTGAATCAAAATGGCTCACTTCCTGTTGGAGTTAAAAACTATATAAAACTAAATATCCGTTATTAAAATTCCAGTGGTTGGCCTGTATTGCTTGGTCTGTTAGTCACAGTGAAGAGAAAATGTTATCATTATAATGAATTTCCTAATAAGGAAATAACATTTTCTCATTAAAACAAGTTTTTTTTTCTCTAGAAACTGAGCAATGTTTGGCATGGTGGCAGTAATAAATGAAATCCTGATTATTTGACACATTTAGGACAAGCTAAATCTATTTCATGATGAGCCATCACCTTGCATTGAGTCATGGCACATACATCTTCACTCCATTGTGGAATTGGATACAACATGATGTTTGAAATGTGGGAAGATGTGTAGTTTTCTGCATGAAACCAGTATTTTTAATTCAATGCCAAGCTTTGCTTAGTATTTTATGGACTGGATGCACAGAGTTGAAACTGATATTGATTTTCACATCTGACTGACAAATCTGTTTTCCAAAACCTTTGACTGCCCCTTTAAAAGCAGTGCCTCCTTTGGGTTGAGACACTCTCCATCCTCCCCTGGGATGCTGCCCAGTCGTGCAGCTCAACTACAAGAGTGACTTTGATAGGCCAAACCCAATCCTGAGCAGCAAGTGCAAGTCATCATATTTCTTCAGATTGATTTTTTTGCTGTTTTAGAGGGCCTGAGGTGTGTGTGTTCATCTGTAATTAGATTCCAGGCTGCAATTTGTACACCCTTCAGCAATCGCTCCACTTAACTGGAAGGTGACAGAGGAAGTTAATTGGCTTCTTTACTTGCAGCGGCAAGGCTGTTGATCAAGCGTTGGCATGCTCCATGCCCTAGGAGGCAAGACATATTTGCACTTTGTGAAGATTTTCTGATAGTATCTTGATAGGCCACCCTCTGCTATTGTTATTGGTGGTCGATCATCAGATAAAAAATACAGGGTGTTTATTTAATTTATTCCTTTTTAATTGAATACATTTGAATTTAATTTAGTGCTTGATGGTCAAATCAATCAGTGGACAAAAGGAAAGAATAAATATATCTTACAGGCTCATTAAATGTCAAGGTTGCTTTGGGATTGGTAACTCTAAATAGCAAAAGTCTTGTGATAAGACGGACAGGGACAAAGGAGATGTGTAAGGAGATAGGTACAACAGTGCCTGAGAAAACAACTCAGACGATGTACATGGCCTGTTGACAAAATTGTATTGTAGGGGAACAGAAAATAACAGCAGTGAAGTCAAAGGGAGGGAAAAAAGCCAAATGGTAGCCTATTGTGGAAAATGGAGGTAGAGAAAGTGAACTGGAGGAGAGGACATAAAAGCGAAGAGAGAGTAAAATAAGGGGGGAGAGGAGGCGAGTGCCTGATGGTTAGCAGATAACACACGTAATACAAATGACAGTTGAGTTATAAATATAAGTGAACACAGGGCAGGTTGGCACAGAGTGTCATGCACAGGTCAGGGCCTGGCTGACAGTGTCATACCACTCTGTTCTTGTTACAACAGCTGTCCAACCTGTATTTGTTCAAATTTCTGTCCATCTCCAGTCAACACACGTCATTTGCATTAACTGATAATCTCCGACCCTGTACGGAAACATTTCAGACGCAGACTGAGTGATTGTCTTCCATATTTGAACGCGCATTTGTCTAACATGCTTGTGCAAGTTGTGTTTGAGAGTATAGATTTATGTGCTTATAATGCCTGTCTATGTGTGTAGTCTGACTGTATGTGGTATATTATTCATGTTTTATATATGTGTATAAATACAAGTGTGTCTATCAGCCTTTCTGCCCTTAAAGTCAATAGAATAGAGGTTGAAGGTTGGTTTGCTCAGTTTGTTTGTGCGTGTGTGATTTTCAATGGGTAATAACCCAGTGAAACTGTGATCCAAAAATCAGGGCAGCTTTGATGACGGCCAAAAACACACACATATAAAGCTGTAACATCTAGATTATATGTGAACCAAATCTCAAAATGACCCCTTCCTACGCAGCCAGCATCACTTTAAAATCCTCCACGATGTGACACACAGCATGAATGTACTCTGTGGAAAAGACCATTTTCTCTTATGAAAAACAATGATCTAAGAGATAAATTATTGCAATAACTGCATGTGTCTAAACACTGTAATACACGAGCCATGAGTGTCTAGCCATGGATTAGTGGCTTATCAGGTGGGTTTTTACTTTTGTTCAGTGGTTGGTGGAGTTGGTACAAAATCGCCAGTGAACAGGGAGGACTATGGTTAACAATAAACACAGACTTCAGCAACCTGATTTGTAAGCTTTATGCATACGTCTCACTTGAACACACAATTTACATTTACAACATAAAGTGTAAACACACCTGCCACAGCCTCAGTCTAGACTAAATCTGTCATTGCCCCACAAGAACAGGGTGCCTTGTTCCAGCATCCAGCCAAAGCTGAGCCCTCTGTATTTATGAGGGTATTTCCTACCACGAGGTATTAAGTATTGGCAGGAACAGGTTAGTGGAGCGTAAAATGCCCCCTTCATGTATAATAAAGCTGTACTTTGAAGATTAGCATACTGTTTGCTGCCGGACCTGGATTTGGTCTCAGTGAGTACTACCGAATGTATTGGAATTACACATTATGTCTCAAATAAGAGCGTGTGTTTGCATCAGTGTGAAGGGTACACATGTCCGTGAGTGTGTGTATAGTTTAGCATATCTGTCGGTTACTGGATGATCACAGTGGAGAAAAAAGGGGGACAGCTGATTGTAATTGGCTAAGGCACTGGCATTCCAGTTCCTCGACTCAAGAAGCTCTTTGATTGTGGGAAATGAAGTGTAAACAGAAACCCTCTCTCTGGAAAGATAGTTTACAATATTACTTAATTTCCAACAAACTTCAACTATAAGCCACAAAAATAAACCCAGAAGACTATAAAAGTAATGTGTGTAAGTTCATTATGTAAGGGGTATAAAAACAAGCAATTTACCAAGAACATAAATACCCAGTGTGCATATACGTGATATAGGGGGGTTATATAGCCATACATTTAGAGATTTTTTAAAGATTGTGCAAGCAAAATTTAAAAAATTTAAATTTAAGCAAAGTTTAAAAGTTCTCTTTAAATTTAAAGTTGACTTTTTCTCTTGAAGTTCTTTTTAAATACAAATTCCATGTGCTGTTGCAGATTGAGCATAAAAGCAGCTTCATATCTTAATGTTGGCATGATGACGAGAATAATAGCATCTAACAACACTGGAAGGGAAAATTTTATCATGTGTACTCTTGACCCCTGTGGATTTATTAGTTACTATAAAATAAGACATTAAGAACTATTGCAGTGATTATGTGGTCAGAGTTTCAGATTGGAGATACGCTGGAAAAACAACCATTAACCTGTCGACTGGTTGTAATGAATGTTTAACTGTGGGAGAGTCCCAAAGGGTCAACAGTCCAGACATTTAAATTCATCTGGTTTTCTGGAATTACCAGATAAAGAAAATGAAACGATTCAAGTTAATAACTGCAAGAAAAGATCTTTTTCGGAATTTGTGCTTAGTGACAAAACACTCAAGATCAAATATTACTGTACTAGATTTTGTTCTCTAATGTATATGACAGGCTCCTACGTCAATACATCCACTTTTAACACCCTTTTATGAAAGACATCGTAATATTACCTGTACACACATCATCAGGGACACACAGACCATCATTAGGAGAAGCTTATTCATCAGTCTGGCCAGCAAAAGAAACCATATAGGGCAGTAGGCAAGAGAAACGACAGCATGTGTTTGCAAAAGATAAAGCCTAGCTTTGTAGTGCTGCTGCCCTCAGGGAACGCTGCAATTTGTGTCCACCATCAAAGAAAGGCTCATCAAGAAAAAATGTCACATTAACAATGGAGAAAATGCATTTTTTATTTCTTTATGGGTATCGTTGTGTTGTCTCTCACTGAGGCCGAGGAGTCTGAGCTAAACATTAAACAACGTTTCACACAAACACATACTGTATCACTAACTGTGGCCTTTTTCTAATTCTTTTTTTTTTTTTTTACCACAAAATTTGATGGCATCTATGAAGCTGTGAAGCATTCCCAATGCTGAGACAGAGGCTCACCATGCGCAGGCTGAAGTTTGCCACAGGGCTCTGTCCTGCCCACAGCTATTGCCATGGTGACAGGCCCTTTGAAGAACGTCCCCGCGTCACCTTCAAGTGACTGCATTTTGCTTTTGTTCTTGGTAATTAAAATGGATTATCATGGGGTTTTTTGTCCTGCAACCCATTTAGACATACATTCTCCTCTTCCAGTCTTGACGGAGGGTTTTGATTGGAACAACTAAAGAAGAGGAGAGAGAGAGACACAGGGAGACAGACTAATGACTAATTGATTATCAAAGGAGAGTCATAATCCATTATATCCCCTTAACCTTAAAACACAAGCAAGGTGAATAGTTAAAAGAAGCAGAATAAAAACGGGGTTATGTTAAATACAAATAATATGTGACATTTTGCACGAGGTTAGTAAGTTTAAGCATAAAACCATAAACTCCTTTGTAACCAGGTCATGCTGGCTGATGTCCTCAGTTATTCAGAGACTAACAGATAAAAGAGCCTGCGTTTTAAATTAGGCATGGGATGTTGTTAGTTGAAATTGTCTGTAGTGATAGTAACAAATATTAGCTGATTTAGCTCATTCAGAAGCCCCAAATAATCACTTTGATCAGAATAAAATGCCAGAATCAACCTTTTCTTTATGACACTTATATAAGAGGAGGGATGGTATAAACCTTTTATTACCTGTTATAAGATGATGCAAGATGAAAATGTTAGTGCTCCTTCCATTTACTTTCTGTTTTCAAGATGTCTTGAAAAAAGCTTTGTTTGACATTATCAGTAATATTGTTACTCCTGCATCAGCTGCTGTTCTGATTTTTTCATTGATGTTCATTCCCGTGTTCATTCATGTGTTTTATGTCTGTATGTATCTCATGCCTTTCCTCTGTGAAGCACTTTGTGACATCTCTGCTCTTGACTACTTATTTACCATGCAGTGCTTGTTTGTTTTTTATGATATTCTGATATGTGTCTTGTTTCCTACATTTTTTAAAACTATAGCACTGATTCATAATTGCAATCAGTGGAGATAATTCAGTAAAAAAATACATTTAAATGATAAAGAAAACCAGGTTATTCTTGAATGTAGGTTTACCAGTGGCTAACATTAACAAACCAGCTAACATAAGTTTCAGTCAGGCAGCTTTGGAGATCTAGGAGGTGCATTTCTTGCTAGTAGGAGACCCATTGCTTCTCTCCAGAGGGAGATTAGTAGTTTCCTGCCACCACCCTAGTCTCTCTATTAAACACAAAGAGGTCAATTGATATCAACCCACCATCAACCTCTTGGCTGTCAAAATAATCAAACACTAGTGGTAATAGTAAATAATTCTAATTCCTCACATTATTGTTACTGACCTTCAGCTGGTCCTGGTCACTGTAGATGTTGCAGGACTCATCTAATTATACATATTATAGAGCTACACTTAGGATGACAAGATGCCCCACTTGTCCCATGACTAAATTATCTAACTTTCAATTCCTGCCACAGCCATCTGTCCTGTCAAAGTGTCCTTCAGCATTACACGAAGCCTCATTAGCTAAACTGCCTGAACTGCTGTATGGCAGTTATCAGAGAGATGTAGGCTGGGGTCAACCTTGATGTATAATTCCTGTGGCTCCGCAAAGTAGTGCAGTGACAGTGATGGATAACCCAGGGAGAGGGTAAAGAGGAGAAAAGACGATTGGTCGGATCGACAGACGAGGGGACGAAAAGGACAGGTTCCTAGCAGATATGAAGAGCAAAGCAGACATCAAGAGGAGAACGGAGAAGAAAGCCACAGAGGGAAAGAAGAAATTAGCTTGAAGTAGAATCAAAGCACCAGAGTCTCATCTCTTCCTCTCTTTTTTTAAACAGTGAGGCGCTTTGGATAGGGATTACATAGGGAACAGTGCCAGGGAGACAGAGCGAGGTAGAGAGATACAGAAGAAGGGTGAGGCAACAGAAAGAGAGAGAGGGGGCGCTGACCTACTTTGAATGGGGAATTCTAATTCGGCATCTGAATCAGCGAAGGGGAGCAAGAAAGGAAATGAAAAGAACAAGAAGATAGAGGCTTCTTGCTACCAGAGGCTCCTCCAGCAAATTTAAACCAGGCAGTAATTCTACCACAAAGGACTCTAATGTCCTACACAGGCCTTTGTCTCACAGCGACTCTTTGAAGAAATCCTCTGACTCCATAGAATTTCCAATGGCTGCCGCTCACACCAGCGCTAATCAATCTTTCCTCATAACTTGTCTGCATTAAGCTTTAATGGAAACAACCTATACAAAGCCCATTTGTCTTGTGTCATTCGTGTGATGCTTTACAATAAGATGCCTTCAATCTATTTTGCTTCCTCCCCTATACCCCGATGTCAGAACCTGAATTCTTAATCCATTTGTAATTAAATGTCATATATTTTAAAGGACAGGAGATTAATAAACGTGAAGGTGAGAGATGGTGGGCAGAAAAACAAATATTGACCATAAGTATGTAAACAGACATATGGGGAAAGCCACAGGGACCGAGAGGAGGGATTGTGTGTCTTTGTTATATTTGATAGCTATGACAGAGAGATGAATGGACAAAGCATTTTAATCTTGGAGTTCAGAGTGAGTAAACACACATGCATGCATGCACACACATACACACACACACACACACACACACACACAAACACATATATACACACCAGCTGTACTGTCCTGGAGGTGTACGGTTCTTATAAAAGGGATTTCCACTTCAACTACCTAGCTACACAGACAATTTTCTTGAGTGCACACAGATAAAATCACATAGGAATCACAGCTATGCATAGAGATTGGTCCATACATGTATTGCAGAAAAAAGACACACATGTTCTTAGCTGGTGTAGACAAAGAAATACCGCAGTGCTTTTCTGTCACTTTGAAATTCAAATGAATGCCACAGTGAACGTTTATTAATTTATTGCACACATCTTCTTCATTAACAACTGTTTTGTGCTAATTTCTTTCACCAATTTGACAGAAAAAGACCTTGAAAAAGGATAGAAATCCAGTTTTCACACATAGATTGAGAATAGTGTTACGCTAAACACAATGCGTTGGTATCAGGGAATAGTTCCTCGTTTATAATTATGCATTTTGTGAAATAAGATTGCCAACAGTCAGATGAGAAGGAACATATCACTATCATTTGGTCACTTAATATGAAGCTACAATCAGGGGAAGATTTGCTTAGCTTAAATGTATCATTAAGACTGGAAATAATGGGAAATAGCTAGCCAAGCACTGTCCAAAAGCAAAAAAAAAAAAACATCTGACAAATAGTACTTAGGAGATGACTACTAAATGCATCACATCATGGTTGTTTGATGGCTACAAAAACCACAGTGTAAAAATGAGAAGTTGTGGTTTTATTGGGGTTACGCACTGGATTTTTTTTTTCTTCTTCTTTTTGCGTGGGCATAGTGACTTCTCCATTGTTTATCTGGCAACCTCACAGTGACAACAAAGATCCAGCATTAGCACAGGTGGTGCTTATAGGCAGCTTTTTAATGTTCAGACAGAGTCAGGGCACTTCCAGTCTTTATGCTAAACTCGGCCAACTGTCTCGCTACTCAAGGGACACATTCCTTTAAATGCAATGCAGGAAGTCTAGTTTAAGTAACACATCTATCATGTTGAAGGCTTATCAGACACCAAAACAATACTCCATTCTTGTAACAAAGTATTCTACCAGTAATGAACCCTTACATGTTCTTCACTGGCCAATGTTATGCGTTTTCAGATGATGTTGATTTGCAGCACTGCAAAAATTGAGCCAGGTTTTCCTCTATTTTTTGCTAGAAAACCCTGTTTATTCATGAATTGTTTCTTTCCTGGAGCCCTATGTGCAAGGACCCATGCTGTGCTAATGCAGTAGTGTCATTGAAATGAATGAGGAGGCCACGTTTTTGATGCAATGCTAATGTTGGTCTGAATGTGGCCTAAGGGGACGTTTTTCCAAGGAAAGCAGAGGACTGTGGTTTTTACTGGATCAACTGCCAGGTGTAAGTGTATGGAAATGAATAAAATGTGGTGCAGACCATTACTAGGTTTGTTTACTCAACATTTCTGGAAAGTCAAAGGTTTAAAAGATTTTTTTTTAAATGCATTCACCAATTTTTGGAGCTTGATAAAATGTCTATTGCTTTTATCGCTCACAAAAAAAAACAAATCTACCAGTTGAACAAGAGTCTGATGATCTGATGTCTACCAAGCCATAATATTGCTTTTTTTGGTGTTTACAATACCTATAACGATAACCTGAGGCGGGTTTGGAGTATTCTGCAGGTCAAACCTTTGATGAGCATCTGCGGAGTACAGGTGGTCATGTCCACTTTGGCAGATCTCATTGGCTCCCTCCGGGCACACAGTGGGGATGAGCTGGGATTGATGGGAACAGAACAGGGCGTGCTCACACTAGATGAATCACTCAGGGGTCTGAACATACACACACACACACACGCACACAATCAAACACAGTCACACACGGGGGAGAACAAACAACTGCCCAGAAAACACAAAGGCAACCACACTCCGTAACAGAGGGATAGAGAGAATATAGCAATGGTAATACAATCTACTGTAAAATTACACGCAGTTAAAAGATGCAGTAAAACTCACTTGCACAAATATTCACACTTTATTTAGCTTTACATGCATAACATTTTATAGCTCATCTGATACTTTTGCATTTAACTCTTTCAATTCTGATGTTTCTTCCTTTAAAAAATTGGGGTTGGAATGACG